>NC_134852.1:144683919-144983919 GCF_049852395.1 Peromyscus maniculatus bairdii | reverse complement strand
GGTCTTTGTCACCTGTCCCTCTCACACCCACTTCCCCAGCTTCACCCTACCCATAGAGCACACAGGACCTGGCTCGCTCTGTGTGTCCCATTTCTCAAGACCCATGGGATTCTAAGGAGTCTTTAGCATGCCTTAGTCCCAGTGTCCCCACTGGCAGACTGGACCGACTGTCAGCAGAACAGCCCCAGAATCCGAGTCAGTGTTTCTTCAGAGGGCTCCTGAGCCCATTTCTGCTCTACTTCCTCAGTCCCCAGGGGCTGGGGCGGGAGGAGGAGGTGGGAGCCCAGCAGAAGAGCTGATGTGACTGGAATGTTCTCCTGGCTTCTGTAGTCCCTCCCAGACATTTTTGCCTGAAGCTATCACAGCAGTTGCCCTGACGTCCTTTGAGCCCAGGTCAGCAGATATCTATAGGACAATGGTGAGTTAGAACCCATAGACACCAGCAGAGTGAGCATCATTCAGAGCCAGGTCAACTTGCTTCACCTCACACTGCATCACCAAAGCTGGAACACTTGGGGGCTGGTGCAGCCCTGGCCTATCTCTGTACCTGCTGCATTTCCTTAGCTTCTCTTCCCATATCCTTCTCCATACCACATGCCTGCATCTCAGGTCCCAGCCTGGTCAACCCCACCCTCTTCTTCCTTCCTTTCCAGCTGGATGCCACTTACTGTCTGGACATCTTCCTTGCTTATACCCTTGTTGGGTCCAAATTCTAAGCCTAGTTTCCAATGGCCCAAGGAGTCTGACCTCTCCACTGATGCCTTTATCACATGGGTTTCATGGCTAATCTGCCTTGTTTCTATCTTTGAATCTAACCTCTGCCTGGCAATGTCCTATTTGTTTATTTACTTTTGTGCATAATGTGTATATATGTTACACAGTAACTTCTCTCTCCTCACCTCTACATGGATTCTGGGATTGAAATCAGGTTGACAGGCTTGCACAGGCTTTACCCACTGATGCCTCTTGCCAGCCCCGAATTTCAGTTTGTAATTTACTATGGTGTTGCTTAAATTCCTTCCCTGGGAGAGAGGTAAACAATTTCTACCCCTTCTCCTTGGGTCCCAATGACTAAACCAATATATGAGTCCACCAAAGCTCACCCTGAGCAGCAGTGTGTTTTATTGGACTTTCTACAGAGCATGAGTGAGGGGTTACGGCAGGCACATGGGTGATGTCAAGCAGCCACACTGGATGGTTGGCACCCAGAAGGAATGATGGCTACCGTGTGGTTGTGTGGAGAGAGCCCCCCCTTCAGTGTTCCCCATCTACATCCTCTCACTCCTCCAATAAGACACAGGCAATCACAGTGGAACTACGTATTACTGCTGGGAAGGGGCAGCTGGATATTCAGGTGAAGGTCCCATGACCCTCCTGGCCCTTTTTCTATGAGGGAGGGTAAATAGTCAACAGACCCAGCTGTGATGATCTTTTGCAAGCAGGCCCAGAGGAATGCCTAAAGATGGTGACAGTTAGGCTTGAAGGATAATCCTGTACAATGTGTGGTAAAATACATGTAGCATAAAATCAACCGCTTTAACTGTGGTAAGTTAACAATTCTGTGGCATTTACTATGCTCCTGATGCTATACAGCCTTCACCTCTAGTGTGCAAGGCTTGCATCCTGTCACCAGGAGCACAAGTCCTCTCTTTCTAGTCCCAAGCACCCCTACTCTACATTCTGTCTCTATAAACTTGCCAGTGATGCCACACGTATGACCTTTCCAAGGCATCTTGTGTCTTAAACCTCGAATACTATCAAGATGAGTTATGTTGTAACCAGTCTCAGCATTGCCTTTAGTAAAAGGCCAGATACAATCCTATGATGTGGACAAATCACATTTCATGCCTGTATCTGTTAACAAGCTTCCAGAAGTTTCCAGCATTGGGCTTTTGGGAATAGTACTGCTTTGGACATTCATGGGTGGGTTTTTGTTCGGGTGCTGTTTTCAGTTCTTTTAGGTAGACCCCTTGCAGTGGACTTGCTGGGTTAGAAAGCCGGAGTTTGATTTATGGAGGAGCCCCCATGCTGCTTCCCCCAGCAGCTGCTTGTAGCAGGCTTTCTTTGGGCAGCCAACCAGCTCCCGAATCATGACACAGAGACTTTTTAGTAGTTATTAATGCTCAGCCTTATCTTAGACTTGACCCACTAGCCCTTATAACTTAATTTAACCTGTTTCTCTTCATCTACATTTTGCCTCAGAGCTTTTTACCTTGCTTTCATTCTGTATGTCCAACTCCATGTCTGTCTGTCTGGCAGCTGACTGGCTAGCCCTGGGTGTCTCCCTTTTTTTCCTCCCTCCACCTCTCCTCTCTCTCCAGCCTAGATTTCTCTTACTTATTCTCTTTGCCTGCCAGCCCTGCCTATCCTTCTGCTGCCTAGCTATTGGCTATTCAGCTTTTTATTAGACCAATCAGGCGCCTACATAATTAAACAGATACAGCATAAACAAATGTAACACATCTTTACCTAGTTAAACAAATTCATCATAAACAAATGTAACACAACTTTACATAGTTAAAGTAATAGTCCACAACATACAGATGTAATACATCTTGGCCCAGTTAAACAAACACAACAGAAACTAATGTAACACACCTTTGCCTAGTTAAACAAATACAGCATACGCAAATGCAACACACCTTTACATAAAGTAATATTCTGCAACATAATCAAATGTAACCTATCTTTACATAGTTAAATACAGCACAAACAAATGTAACACACCTTTACACAGTTAGAGTAATAGTCCACAAGAGCTGCACCTGGCCACATTCACATGCAGTGTTGGAAGATCCCAGTCTGTCCATCTTCACTAACACTTGCTGCTTTTCTTCTTTTTAACATCATTGCCATTGCAGTGATACCCATGGGCAGGTGGGATGCAGTCCACAGTTACAGTCTCAGGAAGTGTCGGGCAAGTGGTATGGCCCAGAAGGGAATCATGGTTTCCTTCCTTTGCCACAGGAAAGGCCACCTCCTACCCCATCAGACTCACTGAGCTTCCATGGGTGACTCTGAGAAGGGTCAATGTGTTAGACCTTCTGCTGTGACAAAATATCTGACAGACAGCTGGTGACAGGGCTCAGCAGGTAGAAATAATTGTCTCCAAGTCTGTTGACCTGAATCTAATCCCTGGGACACACACAGCCAAAGGAGAGAACCGAGTCCCACAGGTTTTCCTCTGACCTACACACACACACTGTAGCACCCCCTCAAAACTAGCAAGTGCAAAAAGTTTTTTAAAAAATATTTGACAATTTTAAGGAAGGAAGAATTTATTTTGCTCCTTTATGGTTGCTTCCATCATGGCTGACTGTTGTTTCTGGGCCCATGGTAATGTAGAACATCACAGTGGTAATATCATGTGTCAGAGTCTATTATCCTCATGGTGGACAGGAAATAGAGAAATGGGAGATGAGCCCGGGCTGGGGCAAAATGTAGCTCAAGGACATGGCCCCAGTGACCTACATCCTTCAACTAGTTCTTGCATACTGCTTCTTACTATATGCCAATAACATGACCCTGTTATGAATCCATCAAGAGATCAATTCAGTCATTAGGTGGTCAGAGCCCCAGGATCTGATCTTTCCCAGAGCCCATCAGCTGACATCCAAGTCCTTAATACATTAGTAGGCTGGGGACATTGCATATTGGAAACACAATAGTCACCTTCTCCACCTCCTGTCACAGGGCTATTGGAACATACTGACATGCCCATGGGTGGGGTTGCTCTTCGCAGGGGTCTAGATCCATAGTATCTCTTCCATCTTGTGTCCACCTGCTCCACATGGAATCTTTTAAAGGTGTGTGTGTGTGTGTGTGTGTGTGTTTTAAAAAGGGGTTCATGTAGTTAAGGCTGGCCATGAACTCCTGATCCTCCAGCCTCTGCCTCCCAAGTGCTGGCATTGCAGGCACGCACCACCACACCTGGCTCCACACAGAACCTAGACCTGAGGGACAATTCTCCTGGCCTCTAATGTGCCTGCATGCTAAGGCAAGCTCACACACAAGCCACAGATTCCTGCCTTCTGTTTCTTTTCCCTTTCCTGCTGTGACTTCCCACTCACTGTGACTCCAGGATCCTGAGTTTCTTCTTCAAACGCTGTGCGCAACAGCCAGGTCACTGCCTTCAAGGGCTGCTTTCATGTTAGATCACCTGAAAGTAGTTTGGATATTGGAGCTGTTACAGAAGCCTAGGGCACAGCCCAGTGTAGCACGAATCTTAAAAGGTATTAGTAATAAAAACAAACCTGGATCGAGGTATTGGGGTAAATGTTGGAAGATCAGAAAAGCAGAACAAGCCATAGCCACCTCACCTTGCCAGTTCCTCAGCTGATCCTGTTTCCTCAGACTGGAAGCCTCTGAGTTCTCATCCAAATGGATCTCAGCTGAACTGCTGCTCAAAAGCCTAAAAGCTTAACCAGGCTCTAGTTCCTGGTTTTCACGCCTTATATATCTTTCTGCTTTCTGTCATCACTTCCTGAGATTAAAGGCGTGTGTCACCATGCCTGGCTGTTTCCAGTGTGGCTTTGAACTCACTGAGATCTGGATGGATCTCTGCCTCTGGAATGCTAGGATTAAAGGTGTGTGTGCCACCATTTTCTGGCCTCTGTATCTAGTGACTGTTCTGTTCTCTGACCCCAGATAAATTTATTAGGGTGCACAATATTTTGGGGAACACAATATCATCACAGTCGAGCACTTTGGGTGTTTTCCTTATCCTTCTTTGGGAGGTAACCCTTACTGGAAAACCTCTCGGCAAACACTGTCATTGTTCTTGTCCCTGTAGCTCAGCTGGGGTCACAAGCCCTCTGTCACATTGGTTCAGGTAGCTGTTTGGAAGCAATGCAAGCCGGATTCAGTTAGCCTAAAACAGGAGTTCAAATTCACCTGGAAGGTGCAGTAGGTCACAAATGGATGGCAAACTGAAGGGTAAAGCTTCTGATGAATATCAAAGGGGTAGCCTATAATCCAGTGGTTCTCAATCTGTAGGTAGTGACACCTTTGGGGGTTGAATGACCCTTTTAAAGGGTCGCCCAAGACCATCAGGAAACACAGGCATTTACATTACAATACATAGCAGTAACAAAATTACAGTTACGAAATAGCAACAAAAATAATGTTATGGTTGGGGGTCACCACAGCACGAGGAACTGTATTAAAGGGTCGCAGCATTAGGAAGGTTGAGAACTACTTCTGTAATAGGTACCGCTTTGAGGTAGACCATGCCAGGTGGCTAGGCAGAAGAATGGGGGCTGCAAGTTTTAATCCCACCATCACTGTGTCCATTGTCTGAGGGCTGAGTCCTCAAGGCCAAGGGTAGTTTGAGGAGGAGAGCAGGCAATTGTGCTGCCTACAGACTCTAGGCATGTTGGGAATTCTTTAGTGGTTGATTTCTGCAGAAATGCTCGACAGACCCCCAAGAAGAAGGGTCTTCATGACAGATGTTTCTTCTTTGAACTGGAGTTTTCAGAGGAAGACGTGCCTGTGTTAAAGATACAAGAGTAACTGACTAATTAGAAGTTGCCGCTGTAGAGAGTTGGAATGGCACAGATCCAGGGTCAGTTATCTTGGGCTTTCTCTGGTCCCCTTGAGAGACATTCATTGCTAACCTCTGTGCCAGAACTAACGTCCTTGTGGAGTGTATTAATTTAGCAGATCAGGAACTTCCAGCCCATCCCAGAGCTAAGAATGTCATCAGATGACATCTGTCTGTAACCTGCCTACATACTGTTCCCACCAATGTGCTGGAAAAGTACCCTGAGTGTTGATTTTCTTTTGTCCTATATTTGTAAAAGCAACATGAAACTATTTCCACATTAGAACATGGTATTTGGCTTGACCTGGATCTATGTTCCAGGGCCATGCTCACTCCTGTTTTGATCAGGAATAAACCATAACTTATTCCCTTTGAGGTGAGTGCTGTGTTTGGGGTGACACTCTGTGCTCTGTGGGTGCACCTTGCACCAATGTCTCATGGAGAAGTTTAAGTGCAGTGTCTCACCCACCCCATGGAGAAAACCTCAAAAATCTCTGAGGGTGGGAAAGGGGCTGGAGAGATACCTCAGTGGTTAAGAGCACTTGCTGCTCTTGCAAAGGACCTGAGTTTGATTTATAACCCCAGGGAATCTCAATGCCCTCTTTTGGCCTCTGCAGGCACACATCTATACACATATATCCACATAGACAAAAATAAATAAGAAAATAACCCGTGAGACTGGGGAAATGGCTCAGGGATTAAGAGTACTTGATGTTTGTGCAGAGATGTGGGTTTGGTTCCCAGCACCCACACAGCAGCTAACAACCACCTGTAACCTCAGTTCCAGGAATCTGATGGCTTTTTCTGGCCTCTGTTGACACCAGGTATGTATGTAGTACACAGACATTATAGGCAGGCAAAACAGGCTCTGAGTCTGGATTTCAGCACGTTTTTCTCTGTGATTATGAATGTGGGCCTGGCCCGGGCACACCCTTTGAGCATCTCAGGTTCAAGATCAATGCTCTGACAGCCCTTTCGCCCCCTGAATATTGCAATTCAGAAATCTCTGTGTGAGAAGCAAACTCTACCAGAAGCCAGTGTGTGGGGGTGTAGGTGACAAAGACGATGCTGTATCAAGGAGAGGCAGCAGAGCCTTGGTGGCCATGAAAACCATTTTCTCCATTAGCTAAAGCTAAAACTTAGGTCATTTTGGGGATTTAGCAAAGTGGGAGCTTCTTTTTCCCACCAAATGATAATACAGTGTGTTTGTTGAGTGAGTAACCTTTGTATTATCCTCAGGAGTTCAGAAATGGTGATGCTTTCTCTATGCTGCCCTGGATATTCTAAGCCAGGAAAGAGAGGCACAGAGACAGGCTGGAGCTCACCCTTGGGTGCACAAGTGGTGACTGAGCTGCTAGGAAGTCCAGGCACAGCCAGCCTCTTAGGACACGCTGCCTCTGATTAGCTGATGGATGCTTTCTTACAGCTGGTAGAAGGCCTGCCAGCAGGGGTCATGTGACAATGTCCTGGTACTCTGCTACTCTGTTCTGTCAGGGCAGTGTGGCTCAGGTACTTACTGAAAGCCAGATGCTGGTAGCGAGGGGTACCAGGGACACTGCCTCTGCCTTCATGGTTCTGGGGAGGGCTACAGAAGAGCTAGTCAGAATGCTGGTGGAAAGTATAGTCCCCTGACTCCTCAGCTTGGAGTGATCATCTTCCTGTATTCAGGCCTTGCGTCTTACACTGGACCAATGTGCAGCTGACCTGGTGTGTGCCTTCTCATAGGGATTACCCTTCGGTACCATGCTCAGAGCATTCACCCCACCCACTTAGTTGGGTTCTATTCTCAGCCTTTCTTTGGTCTTCCCAGGCTTCCTTCACAAAAACACATACCATGTGGCTTAAGCAATGGAAATTGGTACTTTGTAGCTGTAAGATTCCAATAGCAAGGGTAAATTCCCAGCTCTGAGAGCCCCAGTAGGTTCTGGCTTGGCCACCTGATTCAACTCACCAGTTAGAGACCAGTAATGGCTGAAAGCAAAGAGAAGATCTAAGTAATAGGTTGGGAAGAGGACCAAATGAATGGTTCTGACAATCCCCAAGCCTGTCTCTAGGGTACTGATGTGAGCTCTAGCTTTATACAGAGGAAGAATGGGGACAGGAACCAGGAAGTACATAGACTCAAGCAGCCCTGTCTAGGTGGAGACTGGTTGACTGTTGTCCTCAGTTTGGTTCAGCAATGTAGTCTGGGAACGCTGGCACTGATGCCACTGCATGGGGGTGGGTGCCAGTTTCGTTCCTTTGAGAAGATGGTGAAGCCTCACCATGGGAGAGAACCATTGTCAGTTGAGGAGTAGTGTGACCTGGGTCTATGAGACTTTGTAGCTCCTAGGCTCCAAGGTGACTGCAGGTTTGGGACAATAACTCTGAGCCTTCAGCCTTTCAGGGAGTTGAGATGGGTTTGGTCAGTGCCACCCTTTGTAGATGGACATTGTTGTATTATTATCATGCCTATGCAGAATCTAGCAAAAGTCTGACCAAATTAAAGGAGACAGACGCAGTGTGAAGCCAGGTCCTCTGTTTGCTGTGATCTTGTGGGCCCTGCTGAGGAATGCTTCTAGCAAAGGCAGTTTCTGATGCCTGTCACAGTAGGTTTTATGCAGCAGCTTCTCCTTGCTTGGAGGTGGCTGCCATATTGCCAAATATCCGTAGGAACAGCTCTCTGGCGTCTGTTCTTATAAGGTCACTAATGCCATCATGGGGACTTCCCTGGTAACTTCATCCTGCCCAATGATTGACCTCCCAAAGGTCCTGTCTCTAGATAACATCACACGACATTAGAACTTCAACATAGGCACTTGGGGATAAGACAGACCACAGGCACAGTCCATAGGTGCTAAATCTGATGCTGGCTCCCCTGCCATGGCCAGGTGTGGAAGACTCTGTAGTTTTTATTTGATGCTCCACGACTAGCTGTCTACACTACAGTGCTGTGTGCTCTGACTGTGGGTCAAGTCCACAGCCTAACTAATGTGTCAGTGGAATGGATTCAAAACTGTAATTTGGGACTTCCTAGCAAGAGGGAAGGCAGTTCCATTTTTGGAGAAAACTGAAAAGCAAATTTCTCTTAGCATCTTGTTGAGCCCTTAGGCTTTCATAGTTACACATTTTTATCTGATTGAGACATCATTCAGAAAAGAAACCATTAGCAATCCCAGGCCATTGCTGGCCTCCCATGTGTGATTTGTTTTCTGTTTGTATTGAACATGGAAGTTTTAGTAATTTCGGATGTATGTTGTAGGTTTTTATTTTTTCCCTGATTTTTAAAATCAAAATTAGTATGTAGCACTTTTTACAAAATTTATATAATAACTTAAAATATCTTACAAAGAAGTATAAATCACCTCAACTACCGCTTTAAAACCACTACTTATATTTCTTTAAATTTCTCAGTGTTTTTCCCCCTAGTACATGTATTTAATGTAGGACCTTGAGAATATAAGGCAAATACTCTACTACATCATCTATTGAGCTACATCCCCAGCCCTTCTCAATGTGCTTAGGATAAGCAAGGCTTGTTCTTAAAAATGCTGATCATTTCAAAACTCTAACAATACAAGCCAGGTGGAGTGTGGCATGCACTTTTGATTCCAAGACTCAGGAGGCAGAAGCAGGTAGATCTCGGAGTTTCAGGCATATACATACTACACTAACTTCTTCTTCTTCTTCTTCTTCTTCTTCTTCTTCTTCTTCTTCTTCTTCTTCTTCTTCTTCTTCTTCTTCTTCTTCTCCTCCTCCTCCTCCTCCTCCTCCTCCTCCTCCTCCTCCTCCTCCTCCTCCTCCTCCTCCTCTTCCTCCTCCTTTTTCTTCTTTTTGCCTTAGCCTCTGATGTGTAACTGGGTGTCATAGTTTTGTTTCTGTTGCTGAGATAAAAATACCCCTACAAAAACAAATTAAATGAGAAAGGGTTTATTTGTCTCATTATTCCAGATTATACTCCATTGTTGCAGAGAAGTTGAGTCAGCAGAAGCTTGAAACATTTGGCCAAAGTTAAGCAGAAAGCAATGGATCAATGAATTCACTCTAGTGCTCAGCTCACTTTCTCCACTCCAGGGTCCCCTGTGTAGGGAATAGTGCTACCCACAGTTGGCAGGTCTTCCCACCTCAACTACCATAATCAATATAACCCCCCACAGACCTAGTCTAGACAGTCCCTCACTGAGACTTCCTTCCCCTAGATAGCTCAAGTTGATAACTAAAACTGATCATTATATTCAGTAAACTGAGATTAGCTATGGTTACCTTAGTCAGCAGCACATAAATCTGCATTGTATCTTGTTTCATAAACTTCCATTTCCTAACATCATTGTGATGTTATGGTTGGCAAATACCAGTCATCATTTTTTTTTTTTTAAAACAAACAAGGGCCTTACTCCTGAAAAGCATTTGTTCATTCACCTTCTAGTCCGATTGCAATCCTCCTCCTCCCTTTGTGCCTGGTGTTACTCTTCTCCTCTCCAGAAGAAGAATGAGAAATGACCGAGAGAGGGGTCTCCTCAGCCACCAGATCTCTTCATTACTTCCATATTAAGAAACGAGTTGAGGAAATGCTTATAGTCTCAAGAGTCTCATGATTCAACTTGAAGTTGAGAGTAATTGCAGCTGTGCAGATGAGTGCAGTACTGGTAGATCTCCCGAGGCCCTGGCCCACTTTCTGCCTAGGTGAGCACCTTATCTAATGATGGTATATTTGTCAAAACTAAGAATCTGGTGTTGGTATAGTGTTGTTAACGAAGCTACAAACTTGGTTGGATAGCCACAAATTTTCCATTAACATCCCTTTTGGTTGCAGGATTGAATTCGGGACCCCCATAGCTTATAGCTCCCAAGGCACCTGCTTGGCAGCTTGAGGAATGCCCTCAGTTTCCCCTGAGGTCATTAACATTGTTGCTTAGAGGATGCGGCCAGTGGTATTATAGGATGTTTGCTCATGAGGAGGCTGGAGATAGAGATTTGGTGGCAGAATATCACAGTGACTCTGTATTCTTCTTCATGTCATATGATGGTCATGTGATAACACCCTGATTCATTACGATTGATGTCAGCCTTGGTGCTCAGGGACAGGATTTTTTCACAATACCGTGAATACATTTTCCTCTCTATACACAGCTTGTTGAGAAATCTCATCTAAAGGGGTGCATTGATTGTTTATGAAACTGTGGCACAGGGGCTGGGGAAATGGCCCAGCTGGGAAATGGCTTGTCATCAAGCACAAGGACCTAAGTTTGAGCCCCAGAAACCCAGATAAAAAAGATAGAAAGCTGGGAGAGACGGCTCATGCTTGTAACACCAGCACGAGGGAGACAGAACCAGGTGGATTCATTCCTAGGGCTTGCTGGGCAGATGGCCTGGTCTACTTGCTGAATTTCAGGCCAACTTGAATGACAAATGACACCCAAGTTGTCGTCTGGCTTCCACACAAATGTATACACACACACACACACACATACACACACACACACACACACACACACACACACACACACACACACACACACGTCCCTTTGTTGGTTCTTCTTGCCAGTCAGGGAGAAGCCAGCCCCATAGATTGTCAGCAGGTAGCTTCACTGGAAGTCTGGGTCTGCCCCACAGTCATGGATCTTGAGTGTGGATCTCAGCAACACTGGGAAACTCTCAGAAATGCAAATTAGCAGGTTCTACCTGACTATAACTTGGACCGTGAGTAGCTGGGAAAGACAGTCCAAATTATGAGCAGCCCCTTCCCGCCAAACCTCCAGGGGTTTCTGAGGAAGCTTCTGGGGACCCCTCATTGTCCTGGTGGTACTTCATGCAACTAGTGGGAGTGTGGCCCAGCACTGAGAGCTCTCGGTCTCCTCAGTGATTTTCCTGTAGAGTTAATAAGAATTTGGGCTCCCTAGCCACGGGCAGCTTTGTGAACTTGCAGTTGAAGCAGACCATCTTCATCTGAATAATGGTGCCTTCTATTGTTTATGGCAGATTTTTCTTCATCTCTCTAATCTGTATCATAAAAGAGTGGAAATGTAATTTCCCAGTTAACTTGTATTTAACATGAAAAATGCCTCGCTCGAGTCAGAACAAAGGGAAGGCATCCTTCCAGGGCTAACTGCCTCTGTTTAGTGGAGGGACAGCCTGCCCCCTCAATTTGCTTTTCCTAAATTGATTATCTTCAGGGTGCCTTTCTCCTACACAGCTTACTTCCACAGATCTGGCCTGGTAGATAAAGAGAGGCAGTCCTCTGGCCACTCTGTTCCTAGTATGAGTGTTTGCACAGGTTGATCTGACTTAAGACCCTCCCTTCTCCCTCTTTCTCCTCTTCTTCCTCCTCCTTCTTTTCTGAGTCAGTGTCTCTTTGTTGCCCAAGCTGGTCTGAAAGCCTGGGCTCCAGTACTCCTTCTCACCAGTGCGCCTCCTGAGTGTCCTGGCTGGATCAGGAATTTCGAGGAGGAATTCTAAAAGGTGATGGTGATGTCTATTGGGGAGCAGGTGCAGTGTTATTTGGTATATTCACTTTCAGTGACCTCTGTGATCTTAAGCAGGCCTTGTTAGGTAGCTAGACAAGTCTCAGCATGTTTGAGGGGCCCTGGGGTGGTCCCTCCCTCATATGATGAGCAGCCTGTAAGACCCGACATTGACACTGCAGGATTCTGATTATTCTTCTAAAGAATGGGCTCTGAGTCTTGTCTTTGGCCTTGAGTGGAGACACGGCATCTGCCTAAAGTTCATATGAATACCATAGAGCTGGAGGCGTCTGGTTAAGAAAAAAGCATACCATCACCCCTTCCCTGACCAATCCAAACAGGCCTGCCAATCATCTGGGCAGGAAAAACCCCCCTCAGGAAGGCCATTTCTTTCAAAGATTTTTACCAAATAAGATAAAACCCACCTAAACATGTGGGTCAGCACAATGGTCCCGTTGACTATTGTCCACTCTCACCCCTGAGTGTTCCCTACACAGTGAACTCTCTGTCCAGTGCTCACTCCTACCCCTTGAGTGTGTTGTCCTCTGCATTAGGTCCTTTGACTATTGTCCATTCTCATCCCTCAAGAGTATGCCCTACTACACAGTGGTCGCTCTGTCCACCCCTACCCCTGGAGTCTGTTTTCCTCTGCTACCGGCTCTTGGGGCATGACTTGTCACCCTTGAGAGCTGCCTGTTATTCTGTGATACAGTCTGCCTTTCCTTCTGCATTATGCTCTGTGTATCCCTCTGAAATCATTTGAGGGAACTCATAGGGACTAGAGAACTGAGGGCACATGAGTGAGGTCCTGAGGCACATGAGTAACACCCTCAGCCTTAGCCTGGTGACACTGGGGGCAGAGTCACCTTGCACATCTTTTGTAGGAAGATATAACCTGGGTATTAATAGTAGGGTGTTAGGCTGCCCCCTTGGCCCCTGCTACCAGATGCCAGTTGTGACAGTCACAGATATTGTTAAATGTTCCTGGATGATAGAGACAGCAAAGTCAACTCCAGCCCTATATACCACCTGTCTCAGGGGGCATATGCCATAGCTCTGCCAATAAATGTCTACTTAGCTGTCCTAGGGGATCAGGGTCTTCAAGAGTCTGGGCTGGCCAGCTACCACCCAGGCCCAGAACCAGAGCTATGAAGTGGTCCATTCCAACATCCACCTCATCTATGAACTGTTGGAGCACGTGAAGGGGATGAACCTACAGATCCAAAACAGCAGGCTCTCCACGACACAGGACAACAAGATATCCAAGAGAAGCCCAGTGAGGGCCCATTATTAGGGTTGTGGCAGGCGCCAATGACTCATGGCAATGAACACTTGCAAATAAAGATGAAGGAACCCAAGGATACACTGTGTGACTTAATGGGCCACACTACAGTTTCCACAAGGTTCTTCTTTTTTGTTTTTCTGTTTTTCTTTTAAATTTGGTTCTGTTTTTTGGTGGGGAGGTTGCAAGGGCCTGGGGTGAATGCGAGGGATTGGGGAAATGAGTGGGATCAGAAGGTATGATATGAAATCCATAAAGAATCAATAAAAGTAAAAAAAAGTCTGGGTTGACTCTGGGGCCTCCCCATCCCTCCTCCACATGGTCTCTGGGCCAGCTTCCACCTCCACACCTACAGACTATTCCCTGTGGGGCTTCCTGGAAGTCCTGAGAGTAGAGGTGAGTATCTTACAGATAGAGTGGTAGTAGTGGAGCATCCCTTGGATCCTGAGATGGCCTAACATCACCCCTAAAGGGAAAGCAGCCCTGCTTTTCCGACTGGCTCTCTGTAACCCTCCCATCCCTGGTCTGTCCTGCAGCAGCCCTGGGTCATGCTTTCCATGCCCGCTCTTATTGAGCCCTTGGCACCCCTGCCTGTTCACTGTGTTATCTGGCCTCAGTGGCTCCTTGTTGATGGTTTCAAGGCTGCCAGCCCCTGGCTAGGTACTGTGCTTAACTGAGCCACTAGCGCTGGGCACCTCTGGGTAGAGTGGCTGCCAGGTGGTAGATAAGGCCCAGGAGTGATCTTGGACCCTCTTGCTTATGTCTTTCCCCTGAAGGCAGTACCGGGGCTTTGACAATCTGAATGTGGGGAGGGAGAATTAGCACACTGGGAGCAGGGGCCTAGGGGAGTCACCCTCTGACCAGTATGAATCAGGGGCCTAGAAGCTGCTTTTCCTGAAGAGCATGGAGTCCTCACTTGGGGCTATAAAATCACCAAACACAGGATGGAAGATACATTTACCTTCCTTTCATGTTCTCCTTTTCTTGGGCCCCTTACTCACCTCCACATAGGCATGTTTATCTCTCAAGGAATGTCCTTCTAACCCAGCTCACCCACTTCAAATCTGAAGACACAGAGATAAGCCATTGCCCTAAGCCGGCAGGAATCTTGGATTCTAAGAACAGCAGAGTCTAGCAGGACAGGCCTCCTACCCCACCATCCTCAAGAGGGCAGTTATCCATCACATCAAGACTGCACCCTAATGCTGTGGGATGGTCTGTATGTCAAATCTGTTGCTCTGATTGGTCAATAAATAAAACACTGATTGGCCAGTGGCCAGGCAGGAAATAGGTGGGACAAGGAGAGAGGAGAATTCTGGGAAGCGGAAGGCTGAGGGGGGAGACACTGCAGCCGCCACCATGACCAGCAGCATGTGAAGACGCCGGTAAGCCACCAGCCACATGGCAAGGTATAGATTTATGGAAATGGTTAATTTAAGATAAAAGAACAGTTAGCAAGAAGCCTGCCACGGCCATACAGTTTGTAAGCAATATAAGTCTCTGTGTTTACTTGGTTGGGTCTGAGCGGCTGTGGGACTGGCGGGTGACAAAGATTTGTCCTGACTGTGGGCAAGGGAGGAAAACTCAAGCTACACCCTAAAGCAGAAGGAACCATCTCCTGAGAAAGAGGCTTGTCCCCTGAAACAAAGACAGCAAGAAGGATTTCTTTGGATCACCTTGGGAGGATACTGTTGGTGAGAGGATGGGCGGGGCCAGACTGGTTACCTTAGAAACTCTTCTTGTCCCATCTACCCTAACCTTTTCCTCATTTAAGTCTAAGGCTCATGACAGCACCTTGAGTGTGGACTTGGGAGCCCTGGACCTCTTTATCCGTTCTTCCCAGCTAAGCCTCCTCTGCCTTTCGGTACCACTTAGGCCTTCCCTTTCACTGGTATGTTGGTGACAGGTGGATGAGCCTAGTTTTGGGGCTTCTGGAGTCCAGGCTTTTATTTTTCTTTCTAAAATCTCCAATAGCACATGTACTTATCCTCACTTCTGTTCTATTAAAGCCATGGAAACGAGCTGAGAGCAGGCCGTTTCTCATGCCTGCTTATCTTATTCTGACATGTGTTTCCCACGCGCGTCCTGAGGCCTACATTTGCCCCCTTTATATAAATATCTGTGTGGCTTCTTTGAAGAGGGTTTCCTTTTACTCGGCTTAGAGGTTAATAGAATCAAATCTTCAAGGCTCTCACTCCCCTGCAGGCCTATCCCGCTTCCATTTGAGTTTTTACCTTGCGGGCTACTTTGATTCTATTAGTCAACCCGCTGCTGGCCTCTCCCAGTGCGTTTAGTGTAGAGAGCAGGTATCCGTCCTTGGCCTGCTGATAGGATTTCATTGATGCCTCTGAGGGGCGATCCTAGTTTTTCTTTTAGAGATTTCACACTTGGAAGAAAAAAGGCAGTTGTTGGTGGGCATTCCCAGCTGTGACACAGGCCAGGGTGTTCCCAGCCCTTCATCCTCATAGGAGCAATCCAGACAGGTGGCAGGTTCTGCTTTCTCAACAGAATTTCCTCCCAGAAGACCAGCGAACCCTTTATAGTCCACACCTGAAGCCTGGAGCCTGGCAGCCCCATGGAACCAAATGTCTGTGAAGATGCCCAGGCAGGTGTCTCCAAGAAACTGACCAGGGAGACTTGTTAGGGTGGCCGGTTAAGGCTATACTGCAGCCTGGTACCTGGTAAAGAGAGCGTGAGACAAAGGAGTGGGATCCTCCAAGATCTGTCTACATTCTTTCCTCTCAGGAAGATTGTGATTATGAGTCTGGACATGTCCAAGGTCCACTGGCTGTGGGGTATGGATTTGGCGTTTGTTTTATCTGAATGTAGATGAGAGCCTCAGCTGAAGGCAAGTGAATCAGTAGGGTTGGAACAGGTTACTCCTATCCAGTGGGAAGCCAAGGTAAGGGAGAGGCTTCCCACCTCCCTGTCCCAACACAGGATGGGGACAAATAGACATTTTCTGGAGGCCAAATCTGGCCAGTAGACGTTTTCTTCCTGTGATAATAATTAATGTTGACCAGCCTGCATCCATGGTCAGTAGGAGCCATGTTATGATTGTCCCACAAGGGCTCACTGAGTCCTCAAAGGGAATGTGGGATATGTGGAGTATGGAGGGTGAGACTAACACAGAAACAACTAAAGAATGAGACCAACAAGACGTGGATATCAGGGCTTGTAAAATCCCAGGGGCTTGAGTGGGAATGAGTTTGAGGATCCAGGAAGGCTTTGTTTAGGAAAAGAGCCTTCTTGGCCTTGCAAACATGGCTTGTGGACAATGTTAGTGTCTCCAAATGCTACAGTGCTCCTCAATTCCCTGATGACCAAACAACAGGAAACTCTGTCTCTGTTGACTCATGTTCCTATCATGTGTGAGGAATCTACAGGCAGAAGCCATAGAGGGAAGAAAGCATTGGCTTATTGGACAGATCATTTCCGTACATGATCAGCTGGTTGGCACCTACCTGGTCTGGATCCTATTGTATTAGGCTGAGGACCACTGAGCATACCCAGAGCCTTGGTTTCTACTTTGTGCGAAGCCTGCTCTTGATTGGGATTTGTTCTCCTCACTGGGTGCTGGGTTCTGGACCTTCTAAGTTTACCTGCTGTTATGCCTCTGTAAACACCAGTCTTCCTGATGGGGAACAATGCATTGGAAAGCTGCATCACAGGAGTGCCCAGGTGGCCCAAGCAGCCAGTTTTCTTAGAGATGGTGTCAGAGCATAGAGGAGCTTTTCACATATCGAGGGCTCCTCTATGCTCAGAATCAATTAGCACAGGCTGGATGGATGGAACTAGGGGCTCCCCCCTACTATGAAGGGACTGTACAAGAACCTCCTGGACACTGACTGTGGCCATTACTCCAATGGTAGGACTACCCAGTGATCCACTGAGTACTTGCCTATTAGATAGGATGGTGGCTACAAGTAATTAACCAGTGGTCTGTGAAGCTCCTTGTTTCTTGGAGATGTAAGAGCCTGAAGATTGTGTGTTTGGTTTGATCAGGCTTGAAATGCTAACTATATGACTGTAGAAGCTATTTAACAAACTATAGCTAACTAACTCTCTCGGCAATTGATGAGCTAGATAGAAACATTCTAAAGGTCTGTGTACATAGTTCTCAACATCTTCCTGATGTGCATACAGTTAGCTTGGCCAAGCTTTAATCAGGCCCCTCTGGGCCTTCTGTTTGATCTGGCTTTGTCTTGACTGTTCTCTTGTCTATGACTTGTCCAGTCTTAGCAAGAATCTCCCTACCCTTGATATCTGATCAAGTTCTTTATCTCTCAGCTTTGAAGTTTGAGTCCTTGGCCTTTGACAAGAATCTTGTTGGGCCCATTTAGTAAGAAGTGCTGACCCTTGGTGCTTGTCCTAGTAATTTTCCACTACCCCCTTGCCTCCCTCTTGGCCATAAATCCCCGTTGACCTTGTTTGGTTTGAAGTGGAGCTCACTTGCTTGCTCTCCTTTTGGTGCAATACAGTTCCATCTATTGCCACAGTCTTATAGAAGGACACAGTTTTATCATGTGTCTGAATCCCTTTTCCTTTAATAAGCTACTTTTCAAGATGAATAAGACAGTATTGCCCCCTTTTACTCTAATGAAACCAAGAATCCCATTGTTCAGCAGATTATAACTCTGGGACTAGAGCCTAGAGCCTGGTTTCTGATTGGTGGGCTCTCTGCTGGCTGGGCGAACTGCACCTTCCACCCACATCTCTTCAAGCCAGAAGCCTTGATGTCCTTCTTCACTCCAGATGACAAGAGAGCCCACCCCAGGAAGGACGGTGAGGACTGATCTTTGCTGTCAGCTTGACTGGACTTAGAATTACCTGAGGAACACACTACTCGGTGTGCTTTTTTGTAGATGTTCCCCAAAAACGTTTGAGGAAGGAAGACCCCAAGCTAAAGGTGAGCCACACTGGCCAGTGGATTCAGGTCTTCTTGGGACTGACTTAAAAGAAAAAGAAGGAAGCCAGCTGAGTAGCCGCATTCATCTCTCTCTGCTTTCTAACTGAAGACAAGAGAGGACCGGCTGCCTCAGATTTCCACCGGCACACCTTCACCGTCATGGCGAACTGCATCTTTGAACCGTGAGTGAACACAGACCCTCAAGTTGTTTCCTGTCATGTGTTTGGTCTAGCGGTGAGAAAATGAACTGATACAGGCGAAAGACATTCGTTGGCAGGAGGGAGAGGAGCAGCCAGATCCTAAGGTACGAACAGAAAACAAGTTTCAAATGAGCCAGGCTCCTGGGCTGGGGGATAGCTCAGTGGCTTTGGTCCCCCAGGACCTTCCATGAGCAGCAGAGGAGGCTGTGGTTTTTCTTCTGTTTCTATCAATACTTGGGGTCATCACCCCCAGCCAGCCTGCACTTAGCAGAAGCAGAAAGGGCGCCTCCAGCAGGTGGTGTGGCCTTGAGTATGTCATTTAATCCCTTTGTGTTTCAGTTTTCTCTTATGTTCAGTGCAAGAGGCAGCCAGCTATAAGGCTCGCAATTCCCACTATAAAATATAGGCACCTAATAGTCAATACCACTTTGGGTTTTGGAAACCGGCTTGGGATAGACAGGGGAGAGAGCCCTATCCCTGGTAGAGTGGAAATCGGAGACTTACCTCCTCTGTTCGCGGACCTTTCTTCTCTATTTATCCGTATCACTCCCAGTGGGCTCTCAGCAAATCTACCTAATACTATGGAGTGCTGGCTACAACTGGCCATTTGGGATGCGAGGCCAGGAACCAGGCGCTAGCCTCCAGCAGGGAGCTTGCTTCTTCCAACTGTTCCTCTGCCTAGCACCATCCATGCAGCCTGGGGCACAGGGTGGGAGAAGTCTGAATAATAATGGTGCAAACAGAGTGATGGAGAAGGCAGGAGGAAAATGAGGCAGGACATGCCTCTGAATTCCGTGTTCAACCAACTTTCCTGCCGGTGCCCTGACCACAGACTCTCAGGACATTGACAGGCAAATCAATTTTCATTGGCTGGCTCATCACAAACTCCTGCCCTCATTGTTGGCAGCAGTTATGAGTCCCTGTCACTACTTTTCCTTCCTACGGTGGGCACACGTACCCCATTAGAATATGGTGTGTTCCTAGAAAGAGAGGCATTGCCTCTGTCTTTAGACCCTTGGTGATTAGGATGGGACGTAATGAACAGCTCTTGATGAATGTGTTATCAAATTTCCTGGATAAATCCCTGGCCAGGGAGGGTTAGAACACAGCTGGAATTCCAGCCTTTCTGGTGATGAAGGGTGTGTCACACTGTGAGAGAACAAGGCTGTATGCTTGTTCTGTCCCTCCCTATGGTGAGATAGTGTACCTGACCCCCCCCCTCTCTCTCTCTGTGTGTGTGTGTGTGTGTGTGTGTGTGTGTGTGTGTGTGTGTGTGTGTGTGTATGCTGGTACATGTGCATATGGAAACCAGAGGACAACCTCAGATGTCCTTCCTAACCCTTGAGCCCCAAGGTCTACTTGTTCTCTCTCTGCTCAGCACTGGTATTCCAAGCATGCACCACCAAGTCTGGACTTTACATGTTTGCTGGTGATTGGGCTTCGGCCTCGTGCTTGCAAAGCAAACACTTTACCCACTGAGGCATTCCCCAGCCCAGGAGCCTGACTTCTCTGAAACTTGTTTTCTGTACATACCTTAGGATCTGTCTAAGAAGTCAAGGAATAATACTCTTAGTTAGTTTATTTATCTACCATGTGTATGTATGTATGCTCGTGGGTGTGTGGGTGTCACAGGCACACGTGGAGGTCAGAGGACAACTTGCAGGAGCCGGTTCTCTTCTACAACATGTGTCCTGGACATAAAACTCAGCTCATAAGGCTTGGCAGCAGGTGCCTTAACTTGCTGAACCATCTTGTTGGCCCAGGAGTATTTTCTGTGATACTTTGAATGGATCTTCTTTCCAAACACATGGCCTTGAATGCAGACACTTGCTCCATCCTGAGTTTGGAGGGATGATTCAGGATTGGGCAGACATGAGTCTACCTACTGGCTGTCCTTGTGCCCAGGTCACTCAAGTAGAATAAGGAACATCTGGGGGTTGGAGTGTGGATACTGTCTTCATGGTGCCCGGTGACCACCGTTACACACTAGTGTATGTCACCCATCTCATCTGAATCCCAGGCCGACCTTCCAGGTACTCTCTGAGCAGTAATGGGAGCCGTCTTAAAAATATTTCTTAAAATTATTTTAATGAAGAATAATGCATATTCATTATAGAAAAGGGCAGTAAGAGGATATTGGCTTAGTGATCCTACACAAATGGCCCATCATGAATGTACATGAATATGTTCTCATTAAGTGGCTTTCCTAGTAGAAGTGCATTAGATAGTACAAAATTGACAATTTTCATGAACATAAGCATTCTAGCCCTTGTCTTTTTATATAATAATACTGTGTGTGTGTATAGTATGATGTATGTAGGATGATGTTCTCGTGTGTGTGTGTGTGTCTGTCTGTGTGTCTGTGTGTCTGTGTGTCTGTGTCTGTGGATGTGTGTGCATGTGGAGACCAAAGGTTGATGCTAGGAATCTTTCTTGAATTCTCTCCACTTTATATACTGAGGCAGGATCTTTCTCTTGAACCCAGAGCTTGCTGGCTCACCTACTTTAGCTTATCCTAGGGATCCTCTGTTTTTGCTGCTAGAGTACTACTGAGCTGCCAAGTCTACCCAGAACTTACCTGGGTCCTGCCGATCTGAACTCAGGTCTTCATGCCTGCAGGGTGAGTACTCGCCTTGCTGAGCTGTCTCCCACTGTTCTTTTACTTTCTAAACAATACCGCATCAGCGCTGCCTCTGTCTGGTCCTGCTGTGGTGAATCCTTAGCTGGGGATGGTGAGGGCTGCTTTGTTCTGAGGACTTTTGCATCCTCTTTGTCTCCTTGAAGATCTTCTACTTGTAGCCTTCTAATCAGCATCAGTTCCAAGCCACTTGATTTCAGAATACTCACTTATTTTTATATGCTAATTCCAGAGGGCTATTGGCACCTCTGAGTGATTTCAGATTCCTTCGTGGATCTTTAGAAAGTCTCTGATTCCATCCAAGGGCATTATGAATGTCCCCTTTTCTCTAGCTCTCTCTACATGTTCTATTTTAATATTTAGCATATCCTTCAATGGTTGGAAATTCAGGAGGCATGATTTGCTTTTGATAACCTCCACTTTAAGATAATCTCCTGTAAGTGTCCAGGGTGGGAGAGGTTGGCTCTAGCTCCCTGGCTTTATGGGGAGAGAGTGGCTCTTGTTGAAATGGAAGAGCCTGGAAGATCCTCCACAGCCACCCACAGCTTCGGTTGGTTCTGGTTTTTCCCTCTTTCCTTGTGTCTTGTACTTCCATCTCGCTCTACCTAACATGTACCTCATCACAACCGTGCACTCTTTAGCCCTCTTGCATTTTGGTCCTCAGTGTCTCACAAGCACAGTGGAATTTGTGTAAAGGAAAGTGGGACATTTATTCACTCTCCTCACACTTCTGGGATATTTAAGTTTCAGCCTTTATCTGGCTTTCTAAGGCCCAGATGATCTTTCCACTTTATTGACAAGAGGCCAGGAGGAGGATCCAGTGGGCCCTGCCTTCCTGGTGGGTCCTGGCCATCTTAATTCTTTATTATGTTCTTGGATTCCTTAAGATAGCAGGCTCCCCTCTGCCATGGTGTGATGATAAAATGTCCCTCACAGGCTCATCTCTTTGAACGCTTTGTCTCCAACTGACGGTAATATTTTGGGACATTGGGAAACTTTTAGTAGGTGGGGCCTGGCTGGATAGAGTGGGTCCCTGGGAGGTGAGCTTCAAGCTTGTGTAGCCTGGCCCCACTTCTATCTCCTCCCTGCTTCTCGATTCAAATAGATTGGAGGTGTCTCAGCTACACACCGTGGCCACCATGGAACAGCCAGCTGCCACGCCTTCCCTGCCATTGTGGACCTATGTCCACTCAAACTGTGAGACAAAACAAGTCCTTTCACCTAGAAGTTGCTCTTGTCACATTTTGGGTCACAGCAGTGAGATAAGTAACTAGTACAGCCCTGCTCTGGGCGAACGTCTGCCACCTGCAGCACAAGAGTCCCAGTGACATGTGAACTTCTGTAAACTCTTGGAGAGTGTTCCCTCCAGGGCTGGAATGTAGCTCAGCCTGAGTACTTGCCTAACATGAGGGGGGACAGGAAGAGGGGGGGGGGGAGAGAGAGAGAGAGAGAGAGAGAGAGAGAGAGAGAGAGAGAGAGAGTTTTCTGCATCTGTATTTATCTACTGATCCCAACGGAAGGAAAGGAACTAGTTTCTGAAACAAATATTAGATTAGATTGGTTGCAAATTAAACAGAGGGTTTGTAGTCAGATTATCGTGAAGAATTTGGTTATATGGTCTTTGAGTATAAAGTTCTTTTCAACTTGCAAATTCTGTTGGTTTTAAAGTAAGGCATCAAGTGTACTAAGCCTTAGAGATTCCCACCATGAAGACTCAGGCGTCTTTTTAGGATATAGCTGGCTGTGTGCCTGAAGCCTTCTCCAGAGGTCCTTCCTGAAGAGCTGGTAACTGAGGAAGGAGCAGAGAGAGTAGAGGGAACGAGGCTGCCAGCCTCAGGGAAGCTTCTGGTGTTGAGAAAGATGGAGAAATGTCAGGCTGGTGGAGGTTTATGCTGCATCATCTGAAGCATCTTTTGATGCTCCATAGCCAGGGCAACTGCTGGACTGTTTGAGGCAGGCGTCTCATTGTTCAAGTCACATAGGACTTACCATTTAAAGCCGGGATGCATTCCAGGGAACCTAGATGAGAGGCTCTGGCCATCTTTGCTACTTAGCTGTTCACTATCCTCTCCACAACGTAGCTTCTCACCATCCCAGTGTGCACAGTTTCGTGCAGTGACTGGACTCAGTCGCCATCAGTGTCTTGATTAGTTCCTGAAACTAACTGACTCCGTCTCTTTGTCCCTCGTTACAACGCTTCTTGGAGAGAATTTAACTACACTTGAATCAAACCTCCATCCTTTATCCCATTATCTGTGGTAACCTGCCACCAGACGACTTAGGGGCCACTCCTATGGAGAGGTTAACTACCCTCAACTTGCTTAGGACAAGAGTGAGAAAAAGCCAGGCATGGTGGTTCTTGCCTACATTACTATCACTTTAGAGGCTGAGGCAAAAGGATTGCCACGAGTTCCAGGCCAGCCTGGGCTATGTAGAAAGTTTTGAGGGCAGCCTGTGCTGCATAGCACGGTTCCAGGTTAGTATGGCCTATATAACAAATTCTAGGATAATCTGGGCTACAGATTGAGACCCTGTATCCAAAAAAAAAAAAAAAGGAAAACACCAAACAAAAGAAACAATACAAATAAAACTGGGTGCTATCTTTGTATATAATAAACATTTCCATAAGAATTCATTCTTCAGCACAGAAAATAACTTACTTTTAGTTTACTTTTTTTTAAAGCAATCCGAAACCTTTCACATATTTCAAGAATGACCCAAACTACAACGTCCTTGACGTAGAAGGAGATTCCCGGGTGGCTGCCAGCTGTGTTTGCCGAGGCGGCCTTCAACTTCACCATTAAACTTGTCTACAAGCTTACAAGGCTGTCAGGCGGTCGTCCCCTCTGCAAACGATAGCTGCTTCTTAGAAGGTTGCTGTGTTGTTCTCATTCAACACATGGGGATGTTTATGTAGCCCTTGAAAGAAAGGAGGTGAAGGAACAGCAGCCAGATAAGGACGCCAGAATGTACGCACTGGAGGAAAACCTGCTGCTCTTAGCTGGGTTACTTTCTACAGCGACGTGATTGATAGAACAACCACAGGACAAGGCAAGAGGAAATAAAGCCAGAGTATGAGCCTATTCATCGGATTAAAGATCGCAGCCCGGGAAGCACTCTGTGGACACAACGGGCTGAGATACAAGACAGAAACACATCCTTATGTCTACCAAGAGGGGGACAGGTAGGACATGAAGGTCATGTGGCCACCGTAGGAAATCTAGTGAGAGTAACAGATGTTTGGCCTTGTAGTGCTGGGTTCTTTCCTTTGCCCTAAGTAAATATACAGCATCTTCTTATCTCTTTCTGCTCTGTCTCCTTTTAGACATGGGTAGCTAGAAATGGTGTTAAAACGGGAAACAGAGTTAATGGCTGCCCATAAAGTGTGTTTTACATAAATTTCATGGTAACTACAGAGCAACCGCTTACAACTGGAGGAACTAGAGATGGGTCAGCAGATAAAGGCACTGACCGTCATGCCTGATGACCTGAGTTTGATCCACATATTGGATGGAGCTGCCCTCTGACCTCTACACGGGCACAGTAGCATGAACCTGCACACTTACATGCAACATCCAAACACACCCTGGTACCCACATGATGTTTAAAATGTTTAAAGAAAGGAAGTGAAGCCTACCAATCAATCCCCAAAGAACTTCACAAGAAGGATTTAAAAAATAACTAGAAAACAACAACTGAGTCAGTCTTTATCTATCAATAGTTACACTGAATGTAAGTAGGTTAAATTTTCCTATAAAAAGACACGGAGTGGATGAATGGATTAAATAAAACCAGACCCAGCTATGTGCTACCTACAAGAGACTCACTTCCACTTAAGGACAAGTATAGACTGGCTGTAAGAGTTGGAGAAAAATACTCTAGAGACAAATGAAAATTAAGAGGCCAAAGGTAGTTAGGATGGTTAATCTGGATTGTCAACCTGTCCTGACTTAGAGTCACTTAGGAGATGAGGTTTTGGTGATGCCTGTGAGGATGTGAGCAGAAAGGTTTAGCTGAAGAGAGGAGGTCATCTCTGTGGGTGATCAACAGTATGTATTCCCCTCTTGAAGCAAAGTAAAGGTTTCAGACGTCTTCTTCGAGTCTCTGTGAACATGCTGCTCACCTGGCCTGGCCTTATACTCCCCGGTTCCTCTCAGCTGTCCAGCACAAGGTTGTTTTCTTCACTTAAAAACAGGGCTGCCGTCCGATTTGAATTTTAACTGCAAGGTGAGGAACAGACAGAGCCGTGGCTGAGGCAGACCTGGATCAGGGAAACAGAAGCCAGGGTAGAGAAAGCGCCGTTGAAAACAGAGAAAGGAATGCTTTGTGAGCCCTGAACAGGGAGGAGAAACTGAATCTGAGGCCCACTTCCCCTTGGTGACCAGACTGGCTGGGAACACACCCCTGGAGGTGCAGCTGAGAGTGAAGAGCTGCAGGGCTGAGAACCTGGAGGGAGGGGTCCACAGGGTGCAGTGGCCTTGCCCCCAGGCCCTTGTGAGTGCACACAGCAAGGGGGCAAGGGACAGATTCATCCAGGTGACCTTTCCTTCCCCATGCTCAGCAAACATGCTACGGTGCACTGTGGGTCTCCTAGCAGGGTATGAGGTCACCTCGAACACAGCAGAGAAACGGGATCTGCTAGGAAGACTGGAATGCTCGGTCTGTCACGCTTATCCCATCAGTTAATCAGAAGCCTGTTGTCTCACAAGGGAGAATCCTTGTGATGGTTTGGGTACAAACTGTCCCTGCAAATGCTCGTGTATTGACGGTTTGATCCCCAATGCAAGTAGTGTTGGGAAAGTGACATCCCCGAGGTGCTTGGGACACTACAGGTGAAGGTCAAGGATGGACTGGGCCATGCACCTGTGGTGAGCCGTGGCAGGACATAAGGAGGAGTTGGAACAGGGCTCCGCTAAGTTCTCCAGAGAATGCCCAGCAGCATCCGCTGACCTGAGAAGCCTATTTCAGGAATGCAGGAGGTAGGGGATCAGGGGCCGGGGAAGCCAGCAATCACAGCAAAAAAGGGGAGCCATAGGTGGCCACTCAAGAGCTATTAGCATGTCATCCACAAACCCCTGAAGCAAGCTTTTGAACAGTGCTTCAGACCTGTGCTCTCGGAGCCATCAAATCCCATGTTCCAATAGCCCTGCACAAAGCTAATCAAGACGTGCACAAAACAGGCGGGAAATTGACTTGAAGAGATTGGCTGGTGCCATAATGGCCTTCGCATACACACCCAAGGGCTGCTGCAGTGACCAGATGCTGTGAATACCTTTTGTCTCCCCACATGACTGAGACTGTCTAAACCTCATGATTCCTTTGTTTAGGGGAACACTCCCCTCAGTACCTACATTCTTCACACCCTATGCATTCTGCATCTTGTTTAGCAATGTAAACAATGGCTAGAAGGTGTGGAAGGGGTACTAGAGGAAGGAGGGGGAGGATCTAATTTGGAAACCGCCACTGTGGAGTGAGCTGGTGCCCTGCTGTCTTGGAGCAAGTGAGAGACTGTAGAAAACAGCCATAAATATACCTGCTAAGGCAAGAACTAACATCAGAAAACCCAGGTCAGGGAAAGGAGTTGTCAGGAAGGTCACTTTGGGAAGTGGCTTCTGGGCTGAGTCTGTGAAGAATGAAGGTGGAGCCAGCCAAGAGTGTGGACCAAGAAGCTAGGGTCCGGGTGGGAGAGTCATTGGCAAATCCCAATTGCAAGGGAGCCTTTGTTGAATTATTTGGACAAATCCTCCCTCCACCCCTTGCTATGAGGAGGGGCCTTGCCATCTTTTTCTTGGTTAATGACCCATCAGTTTGATTTGCTTATATCTTAGTTAGCATGTAAATTGGTTTGTTTTTATTGGTGTTATTTTTGAGGCAGGGTCTCTAGTCCTGAAATTCCCTATGTAGATCAGGCTGGCCTTGAACAGAGTTCTGCCTGCCTTTGCCTCCAGAGCTGGGATTAAAGGTGTGCCTGGCTACAAATAGGTTTTATAATAGAACTTTCAAAACAGTTTGTTTGTATTTCTTCTCTTCCCCCCAGCTCTTCCCCCTCGTCTCCTTATATTTTCATATCACATGTTATATTTTCCCCTCCCTTAATACCTTTTTACTCCTCACTGGTTCCCTTTCTAGTTTCAAAACATTATCCATTCTCACACTCTTGCACACCCACCATTATACACATGTGTAAAAATAGAAGCTAGGATCCACATGAAAGAGCTGTGTGGCATTTGTCCTTCTGAGTCCGAGTTACTCACTTGATGTACGGATTTCCAGATCTGTCCTCTTTCATGCAACTTTAAAATTTTCATTCTTCTTTACAGCTGAATAAAATTCTATCATGTATACGTAACACACTTTCATTATCCGTTCATCTGTCCACAGACTTTCAGGTTGATTCTATTTTCTTCTTATCCTCAATGAAACAGCAGCAGACATAATGTGAAAGTATTTTTGTGGTTGGATGTAGAGTCTTTGGGCTATATATTTAAGAATGGTATACTTTGGTCATGTGATAGTTCTATTTTTAGTTTTTTTGAGAAACCTCCATACTGATTTCCATAGTGACTGAACCAGTTTACATTCCTATCAGCAGTGAATAAGGATTCTACTTTCCATAAATCAATTCCCACCATCATTTCTTGTTATTATTATTTTTTTAATGATAGCAAAGATCTCCAGACATTTAATGGTAGCATCCAGATGCTTAGGTGGTATCCCTAGGCAGTTTTGATTGGCATTTCCCTCGTGGGAAAAGATGTGGGATAGTTTTAAAGATATTGACCATCTTTGTTTCTTCCTTTAAGAGTGGTCTGTTAAGTGTTTTTTGTTGGTTTGGTTTGCTTTGGCAGGTAGCTATTGTTGCTATGAGTTCATGGGAGAATTTGGAAGCCAAAATTCTATTCATATCAGTTGTCAGTATTGGTATATGAGGATAACCCATTGAGCCACATCTGTCTGGCCCCTATCATCTTGAAAAGAAAAATCTTTGGGTTATCACCTTGGCACTAAAAAAGTGGGTCTTTGAGTGTTCAAGGAGATCCCTTACAACCACGATAAGACTTGCTGCTATGGGGTGTGGGATGCCCGAGAGGTAGGGCATATAGAAAGTCATTTTTATTACTAACAATCCAGGACAAAGCACACACATTGGTCAAAGAGCTAGGCTTTATCTATCAGGTGCCCAGAGTCCCACACTTCAGGTCAGCCGTTCCCACCTGTCACATGACATGATGAGAGTTCAGGAGGCTGGCAGTAGCTGTAAGCCAGTAAAACTTTATTTAAGAAGATGAGGCAGCTAAGCTTAATATTGCCCATGGGTATTTTGCTGGTAAATATTGCATTTCAGAAATCTGTTTATGTAAACTCATTAAAAAATTAATTTACTCGCATAAGAAAACATGGCTGAGAGAGATGGTGGATGTGTTTGTGTGGAGTTAATTGGAACAAGCGCGTGTCCACTCTCAGGCCACAGCAATAGGTCTCTGTCCTTTGCTCCTCTTGCCAGGCTTGTAACTAAAGAGCTGCCTTGTGCGCATTGGCAGAGGAAGGCACAGCCGTCCTTTGTGGAGAGGAGAGTGGCAGCCAACTAACTCTTCTTGTTGAGTTAAATTGCTCTAGGATGTAAACAGGAAATTGGGTTTAATATTTCCGGAAAAAGTCAGCTGCAACCCTCCTCCCTCCTGCTTGTCAAGATCTACTCTCTAAAATCAAATGCAATTTCTAAAGTCATGGCTTTTCTTTGTCAAGATCCATTAGAGATGTTGGAGGGAAAATAGGAAAACACCGTGCATTGTCTTCAAATAACTCTCTCCTCCCGGTGGATCTGAAGAAGAAAAATATGATTTTCCCCTAACCGCAGGTTGCTTTGGTTTTCAGCGACATTAGAAGTGGCTTTGAATATTTAATCAGAGCAGTTGGCACAGCACTGAACACCCAGTGGGTGCTAAATAAATGATTCTCGATTGTTTGCAGAAGTGGGGGCAAGTGAATGATGTCGGTGAATGTGCCAACATTGCTGGGATTCCTGTTGTAGTCCCCACCCCCACCCCCTGTGTTTGCCACTTCCCAAACATCAAATTATCATGATTTCCAAACACTCCAAAGGAAGTAGGGGAAAGTTTCTGTTCCCAATAGAGAGAGTGGTGCATAAAACCATCAACTCTTTTTGTTGCTGACTTTTCCTGGGAAGACATAAACAGATGTTTATTTACCCCACATGACGATAGAACAAGGAGACGACTTTACTCAAATCTAGCTTGGAAGCAGTGAGTTTATTGGGGTTACTTACAGTGGCATGTATGAGGAGTTACTTACAGGGATGGGGGTCACTCGAAAGCAGCCACATCATGGAAAGCCCACCTGGAATGGCTGGTGACTGCATCCATGGAGCTCCATGCACATCTTACAGGTGGCTCCACCAGAGAGTCTCCTCTCCTTGTCCATCGGTTGCTTACTGCTTATAGAACCCTAGGGACCAGCCTATGAGTCTTGTGTTGTTCTGAGCTTGTGGAGTCTTGAGGAGCCTCAGGAACACCCCAAGGAGTAAGTGTTTCAATCAGGAGGAAATATCTATATAACATCTCCTATTTCCCACATCTACTGAACAAATAACTTAGTTACTTTTCCCATTACTGTGATGAAATATGCTGACAAAAGGGTTTATCCTGAGTCATATCTCAAAAGTATAATCCATCATGGTGGGGAGTCAAAGTAGCAAGGTCTTAAAGCAGTTTGGTCACATCGAATTCACACTGGGGAAGCAGAGATCAATGCATGCTGCTGCTCAGCACCCTTTCTCCACTTATACTGTCTAGAATCCCAATAGGGAATGGTGCCGCCTGTAGTGGGCAAGTCTTTCCATCCATCTCAATGAACACAATCAAGATAATCCCCCACAGGCATGCCCAGAGGCCACTCTCCTAGATGATTCTAGATTCTGTCAAGTGTACAATTAATACTAACTATCCCACACTTACACTTGACGGCTGAAAGATTCCCCCTTTCCTACCACCTTGAGGCAATCACTCAACACAGCCCAAATATGTAGCAACAGATGGAAGACCAAATAAACTCACAGTTCCTTCCTCTTACGTTAAAAAGCCCAGTTCCCCCTACACCATAGACACAGCACTCTCAATCCTTCTCTTTTGTTCTAGCAGGAACAACTAACAGAAGGGTATGTGGGTTTGCCACAGTCCTGTGTGGCTCCTACACTTATCTATTTGTGTTAAAAGATGCTCCGGCAGTCAGCCCTTGTACCAGGAGACAAACTTCAGTTCCCACCTGATGAGTGAGGCAGTTATAGGTGAAGTGTCTTCCCCTCCAAAAGGGAGACTTGGTTATGCATTCAGAACTCCATAGTCATCTGTTTTTATTGTTGCCTAATGCCTTTTAGATCAGCACAGAGGCCTTGCAGGAAATCAACGCTGAAGCTGCATAATTTGGACGTCTTTCATAGTTGTAAACGGTAATCCCACCGGAGAACAGATTAAGAATTCACAAGCATGGATTTCTGGCACCAGGTACCCACAGTTCCCTTTCTTTTTGAATAATTCATTATTTAAATACTTCAATGCATGTTCTATGCAACTCTGTATATCACATCCAGGGTATGGAGAGTAAGAACCTTGTTCCCCATCTGTCCCAACTGTGAACGTATTTGAGGCTCATTGCTGGGGCTGGTTGTCATGGAACAGCAATGGCCACCAATATCAGTTTCAGTTAGTCACTTTTAGGGCCCATTTAGGGAGATTCGGTTGGACCTTCCACAGCACATTAGCAAAGCAGAGGTCTAATTTTCATAGTGCACAAGATGTTCACTTTAAGGAAAAGAGGGGCTGGGGACATGGCTCACAAGTATGAGGACCTGAATTGAAATTCCCAGAACCCTTGTAAAGCCAGGTGTGGGGATGTGCATTTGTAATCCCAGCGCAGTCAGGAGGCGAGACTCCTCCTCAGGTGGGAAGAGAAACTCTCTGCTGATGTATGTCTGCAATGGTCTGAACGGATATACTCTTAAGTCTAAGGCTGTCAAAACAACCAGGGGGCCGCCGCTGACAAAGGGGACTGATGCTGGAGCCATGGAGCCTCATCCAAATCCATGTGTTTGTTAGGTCATCCATGCAAATTCCTCTCCCAACTGTCTATCAGTGGTTGCTCCAGCCCTCTGACTTCTCATTCAACTTCCCTGCTCTCTGGCCTTCCGTCCTGACTCCCCACACTGATGGCCTCCAGACTCCCATTCAGCCCTCTTGGCCAAGACTCTTGAGACCTTTATTTGGCCACACTACAACTGTGTCCCATGAGCAGCCACTGTAGCACTCAATTGGGGCGGGGGGGAGTCACCCACAGGCCAGGTGAGCTCATCATCTGCCTCAGAGAGCTGGTTACCATAACAACCAGCCAACCTTGAGTAAACTACCCCTGGCTGGTCTTGGAACTTCTGGATAGGTAGCTCTGGTAGCTTCTACATGGCTCAGAGTCCTTCAGTATGTTGTGGTACTAGAAGAAAAGTCTTGATTGTTCTCAGACCTACAGGACCTGCTGGGCAGGAACTCAGAGGTACCAGAAGCAGATTTTGAGGAGGCAGTGGGTTAGACCTTCAGAGCCCAAACCAGGTATACAGATCCCTTTCTTTGTTGAGGTCTTCGATAAAAATTAATTACTTTATGTTTTCCCCTGGCTGCCTTCATCCTATTGCTTCTGAAATCCAACACGGCATTCTTAGCCTCCCTGGAGAGTTTCCAGTGTGAATAAAGCCTGCCACCAGCTGGGTTCTATGCTCTTATTGACATCTTTAGGGAAGCCAGAGTCACAGATGAATACAGTAGACATGCTGTTGTGACCCTGGGCTGATATTCAGTCTGTGCCTACTGTTTTCACACTCAGTTGCAGACACTGGTGGAGATGACCTCAAGCCTTTCCCATCTCCTCCTGAGCTTCAGTTCTCAGCTTCAACAGTCAACTCTTGGCCCCAGTAACAGGAGTCTAAAACCCCAGCATCCAGGCCCTAGCGACGGACTATGACTTGCAGAGACCCTGTACACAGCAGGAAGAAGCAAGGTGTTAGCTGACATTGAGCTCTGCTTCTGGGAAAATCACCAAGGCCTTCTTCCTTCACCCTTCCCTGGCTTGCAATGTGGGGGGGGGGGTGTAAAGTTTCCACCAGGTCATCCTTGGAGAAAGCCAGGCAGAAGTCCCCTGCAAGAAGAGTTCTGTGCCTTGCCATCTGCTTTGTCTTGTGCACACCCTTTGACTAACGGCTCCCAAGACCAGCTGAGTAGAAATGGCCCCAACACAGGAAATGAAAATGGGCGGCACTCCTTCGACTGTATTCCAAGCAGCCTGACATTCAGAATCTAATAACTTTTTGCATAAAGTAAACCTTCATAAACATGGCACTATTGGGTTCTGCTGTGGAGAGAGAACTGTGCAAAATAATTTTTGAGCAGAAACTGTAACTATCTCTCAAGAGCCATGTGTACCACAGCTCTGGCACATTCGCCAGCTCCAGGCACACACAGCTCTTTCCTCGTCATGTAGCTCACCTGATCCTCATAACCTGGGGAGGGGCAGGGAGGGAGGGCCGTTCTATCCCAGTGCTCTTCCTGGGGGAAACTGAGGCTCAGGGTTCAAGTCCACGGTTGACTCTGGATGGGAACCCCTACCTGAGCCTTCCTTCCAGGCACGGTGTCTCTGCATGCCCACCTCCAGCTGTCACTTCTGTGAGCCCCTTTTCCCCTGAGTGTGCTTTTACTTTTTGCAGAACTGAGGCCACGCTTTGTGCCTGCCCGTGGGCAGTCTGTATGAGTTCCTTTCAGGCCCCTGCCAAGCAAAAGCAGGCATTCTAAAAGAGCAGCAATTATCCCTCCTGGTTCCTTTGTTCAGAGCTCTGTAAATAATTTATTTGGATTTGAGGGTCTAGAGACGGAAACCCATATTGAACCTCTCGGTAACCAGGTGAATTCAGAGTCTGGAACTTAAAGGCCAGCAGAAAGCAAGTGAGAAAGAAGCGTGCCTCTTTGAAATCAGAGAAGACAGCAAGACCTCAGAGCCCAGGCGGGAGGCTGGAGTTGGCCGGGCTGCAGCAGAGGAAGTTTTCTCGTGGCATTTAAAGGTCACCCGAGGGGTTTCCACAACTCTCTCGTGAGCCCCCCGCAGCAAGGGTTTTTGGATCAACTGTCTGTGAAGTTGGAAAACACAGGCCTGCACTGGAGCTGGTCCCAAACCCCTCCTGCTGCACTCAATACCTGCATCTAACAAAGAAAATTGTGTTTGCCGGGCTGGCTCGCTGAAGTCACAAGATTCCCAGTGTCACACAGTGCTCCGGAATGCCCGGGAAGCCTCCCGAGGAGGGGAAGGTTGTGCTCCCCACCTTTCAGATAACTGCCTTTAGTACCAGCCTGAAAAACCATGTCATGGTCATGGATTTGGTGAAGAGGGACTGGCTTCCTTCCCAGAGAAGAGCCAAAGTTTGTTTCATCCAAATGTGCCCCGGGCTGAAGGTGGCTGAGCAGCAAGTCAGCAGATATGAGGTACAGCTGGGGCTGGCTTGGTGGGGTTGGGGGGGGAGGGCAGCTGCCCCCTGCGCTTGGAGATACTGATGGAGGGCGATGTGCGAGACCCTCGGGCCATGTGTCTTCTCTGGTCTTGCAAAAACATTGCTTTGTTTGTATCTTGGAAAATACTTTTAAATATCCTTTAACGTAGGATTTCAGTTTTTGCAGTATGTTGGAGGGGATAACACCCTGGGTGAATGTGATCGATATACAATTGACAAGAGAAATCTGCTCCAAGGTTTCCAGGGTGGGTCGCTGGTATCCACACCTGGGGACTGCAGCGCGCCGTGATTCCACTGCGGTTAGCCCTGGGAGTCTGCACTTATCTGCCTCTCGGAAGAAACGTCTATTTGTCTGCCTGTGTGTTTAGAGGGAGCATATTCATGACTTTCTTGCTGGAGTTGAGATAGCAAGATTCCAGACTGGTCTTTTCTTTGTAAAGCATGGGCTTTAGTTTTCAAGCCCAGACAACTTTTTTGGAAAATGGGAAGGACTTTTGACAATTGAAAATGTCAACCTGAGATAAACACATCACCCTGAAAGATATCTGTATTCTACTCTGGGTACCAGCCATAAGTGCTTATCTTTCCAGAAAGTAAACACACATGAAATCTGATCAGCGTTTCATTGTACATGGAATAAATTATGAATGACACTGTAATTGACTCCCAGATAGCTCACTTACCCGTCTCTTTGGATGATTGTAACATGCACATTGCTAATGCTTTATGAAAAGGTAAGTGTTTGAATATTGATGCTGTTATTAGGAAAGCCCTCCCCTGAGTTCAGGCAGATACTTGAGACCTTTAGTCATCCATACTTGGCAGCAGAGAAGCCAGCCTGACTGGAAGGAACAGGTTTTGCAGGGTTCAAGGCTAGCCTTCTTCCAGTTCCAGTCCTGGTCAAGTGAATTTCCATGTTCACAACAGATATGTAAAGGCCACAGGAAAAATGGTGTTAATTAAATTCAGTAGTAGTCCTTATTCATTAATTCATTGCCCAATCAGCCAGAGCAAAAGGTGTGCAATTAGAATATAATTGAAAGAAACCAGAGAAGTTATTATTCACAAGTAATTAATCGGATGGGGACAGAATTTTATCATTGTATAATTTTCGTTGTGGCTATTTTCCAGTCCCCCGGAGAGGAGAAAACTTGTTGAATGATCTCATCATGCATTTTACAGTAGTGCTCATGGCTCCATTTTAAACCTTCCTAGTGAATACCCTCTCTTGCACTCCATTTTTCATAAATAAGACTTCTTCATTCCTTTATTATTGTAGCCACACTGAAAGCAATGTGAAAAAAAGTGTTTTGCAAGAGTTGGTGGGAAAACTTCAAATATGCTGATCGCTACAACTACATGTTTCTGTGGCTGAAATGTTTACTATCATTAACAGCCAACAGCCTAGCCATGTGTGTTAAATGAACCCTAGGCCACTCTCCAGCTAACAGTCCAACCAGGTGGATGGTTTTTACTGAATCTATATATAAGACATGGTGTATACAGGGCTTGCTTCCTGAACTCAAGGGCTGGCCAAGTTTGAAGACAATGAATAGGATCCAGGTTTCCTGACCTTCTGAATTTTGGAGTGGGGAGACATGGATGGAGGTGATGGAGGTGTACCCAGGAGGCCCACAAGCCAGGCATCTTCTCTGGTCTGGCAAACACATCGCATCTGTCTGCTGCCTGGGAGTGGAGTGCAGTTTATTTTGTGTATGATCTCGTTTCTTATCAGATTTCATGTGTTTACTTTCTGAAGAGACAGCCGCTTACGGCTGGTACCATTTACAGAATACAGATATCTTTTAGGGGTCCTGTGTTTATCTCAGGTTGACATTTTTCATCTCCAAAGTTCAGTAGTAAACATTTCAAGAATTTAAAATAGTCTAAAGCCATTGAGCTGTTACAGTTATCCTCGCTGGGGCGTGTCAGTACTGTTTAGAAGGGGTAGGAAAAAGAAGCCCTGGTGCTCCATTTCCCAAGCTGAACATACCCGAAAGACCAATTAACAGCCCAGCCTGCCATTGGACTCAGCTCGGTGACTTCTCCTCCTCCATCAACTCAGAGGTTTCCTGTTAACCTGGGCTTGGCCATAAAGTGACTGATGAGGTAGAAAATGAGCAAGGTCGCTGGGATGAACTCTCAATCCACAGGGGTACTAGATAAAAGAAATGGGTTCATTTTTCAACAAAAGTGAAAAATTTTTTTTTTAAACTGATGTCAAGTTCCTGGGGGAAACTGTGAGTCTGCTGATCTGAGGATGAGTTCTATAGATGGGGAATTCTCTCAAACCATGGTCTTAGTCCTGAGCTGTGTTAATGCTTGGAGACATCGCCATTCATTTGGGAGAACAGTGATTGGTTAACTCCAGCCCAGGCATGGTCCAGGTGTATCTAGTCTCTTCCTTAAACTGTCTTCAGTTGGAGCCATGAGAAGAACCGGTGCTGAGAGATGGCCAAGGCAGGAAGCAGATGAGAGTGGGAATGTTGCAGATCCCAGTGCCTGATATTTGCAAAGCTTGGATTCCTCTTGACCCCAAATGTACCCCAAAGTAACAGGGACATTATGTGTTAAGGAAATTCTTCTTTAAGTGTTCTGTATGGTTAAGAAATTAACCAAGCCATAGGTGGATGTGGATAGTCCCCTCTAAAAACTATGTTTGCTGCTCACATGATGAATATACCTTCCTGAGGTGCCCCACGAAAAGGCTCCGATGGCTTCACCAACCATGGGAAGAGAAGCCATAGAGTTGTACGATTGATATGCATCTCCCAGGGTGGGTTGTTTAAGTATCTCTGTTCTACAGAGTGCAGGGAATAAGCTACAGCACCCATACATTTGGTTTTGAGTAAGTTATTAAGTATACAACAAGCCAAATTAAAAGAGTAAATAGCAATTATCAGATAAAGAAATAGATACATAGTTGGCAAAACATTACCAAACTGGGCATTCAGAACATCTTGCCAAAATGGGGAAGCCCCTTTAAAGCAGTCAGCTGGTGTTCCCTGTAGAGACTACACTGGGCAAAGCAGACTGACTCATCCAGAGATGCTTCCAAGGAAAAGAACTAATAACAACAAAAAGGTGACGTCACCAAATCAAGGTTTACAAACATCTAGCAGAAACCAACTAGGGAAGCCCTGATAAGGCAGTCCGTTGGAGTTTCCAGCAGAGCGGGGGTAGAGGGTATGAGGGTGGGGAGACCCTCAGGTGAGGCTTCCAAAGGAAAAGGAGTAGATGTAGATAATGTTATGGAATCGGGTGCTCACAACATCCAACAGAAACTGATTGGGAAGGCTGAGGCAGTCAGCAGTTCTCCATTGAGCATCCTCCCCATGGTTGGCCGTCCAGCTTCTCCTTCCCAGTGCAGACTCTTTTATATCCCAAGATAAGCAACAGTAACCTCTGTTGGAAACAGTTCACCTTCTCACTGTTCTAAAGGTCACAATTTTAGCAAAAACTAAAGGTTTTGCTCATGGGCTGTTTTGTGTCCCCTGAAACAGAATTGGGGTGGGTGACTCATCCCCAGACAAAGGGCCTCAGAGAAGTCTTTGAGACAAACATGCTTTGGTCTAAAATGGGGTTGGGAATGCACACTCCAGAGCCAGCCCTGGTGATCTCAAATAAAACATGACAATTTGCCATTATAATATTCATTACAACCTCTCAAAAGGTTATTGAGACCTATCTAGTAATAGGTGCATGCCAGAGCTTGAAGGCTGAGGCTTGCCTATCTGTTTTCTGATGGGTGACAGTTTTAAACATTGTCTTCAGGAAATGAGCGAGGGGAAGGTGTTATATGTGGGAAACACTATTTACCTAAGCCTCTTTCACCATCTGATTTTTTATTTTCTACTTAACTTATTATTACTTTTTACAATCTAATGAGGAGACTTTTGCCAGCAAAAGTCTGGCTGCCTAGAAGAGTCATGGTGACATTTGAAAGTCCCTCTATATGTGTGACCGAGCTAAGACCACTGTGACTCAGTGGGCCCAGAGCAATATCAGAGCATCAACACCAAATAGCAAACAAAGTAAAACAATTCCTAGGCGGCTCCTTACAGCTCCTACTTCTCTCTGGTTCACAATTCTCTCTACCTTCCCAAGTACATGAGGCAAACACTAATGGGGGTCCAAAGCTCTTGCTGGTGACACTCACCCTTCTTACTTCCCCATCTATTTCTACTGATCGTTTTGCCTCCTGTTATGAGTTGTGTTTTCTTTCTTCATTACGTACGAGGCAGTTTTTCAGTTGGATGTCAGCTATTGTGACTTTTGCATTGTTGGATGTCTGATCTTGTTCTGCTTCTGTAAAGAGTATTGGCTGGGTTCTGGTAGCAGACTAAGCAGCTTGCAGACAGCTTGGACCTGCTGGGGTTTACCGGGGAGGTCTGTGAAAGGTCTAGCTGAGGCTCTGGTGCAGAGTAATGGTTTTCAAGTACCATGGCTTTGCTCCATGGTGATACCTGGAGACAGTTTTGGTGATGGATGCTTGGAGGAGGATGCCACTGCTAATGGTCATAGATGCTGCTATCTTCTGTGTATGTAAATATGTGTGTGCACGATTGTGTGCATGTGTGTGAATATCTATGGATTCCAGAAGTCAACTTTGGATGATGCCATTCACCTTGCTTTTTTTTGAGACAGGGTCTCTCTATCACTTTTACCTGGAAACCACTGGTTTGGTTAGACTGGCAAACCCTACGAACTTACCTTTCTCAGCATCTTGAAGTCTGAGACTATGAGAGAGCATACCACCGGTCCAACTATTTCTTTAAAATATATTTTCTAGGGATCAAGTTTTTGTTTGCATAGCATGTACTTTACTGACTTATTCCCCAAGCTCCAATGGTGTTAACTTCCTCCAATACACAGCCCAGCTCTCTTCCTTCTGATGGAGAACACTCCAGTCCAAAATGCCTGCAGCATTGAGGGGGAGAAGTCCTATTCTAGGGCATATTTAGTCCCACCATTAAGACACAGCCCTTCTGAGGAGTCTCTCTGGCTTTTCTGGTGTGATGAGACCTTCCTGCAGGTGGGAACGTGAATTCTTTCTGCCTGTTTGAGGTCCTGCTCCTTTCTGGAATTTCTTTCCCCTTGCTATCAGATAGTATTCTCTCAAGCAGATGCAGGTCAGAAACCGTGAGGGGTCCCTTGTGATCAGCCGACACTCCCTTTTCTTACAGTTCCTACCCTTCGTGAATGTCAACCCCAGCCACCTGAGCCCTGCAGATGTCTCCTGTGCTCAGTGAAAACACAGGGTCTGCTGAGTCTCCACTCCCAGGGTCACAATCCGGAAACCACACATATAGGGATAATTGTGGAGTTCTTCTCTCTCATTTCCCCCTATCAGGGATCACAGGCCTGTATTGCTGGCTTACAATGAAAAAAAAAAACAAAAAACAAAAAAAAAACTATTGTTTTGCAGCTTTTACTATTCTGTTATACTCTATTTGTAGACAGAAGTAAATGCCTGGCCATACGGTTTGGGTGTTGTACCAGTGCTGGGAAAGTGGGAAAGTTTGCTCGTGTGTGTGTGTGTGTGTGTGTGTGTGTGTGTGTGTGCATGTTCATACCAGTATAAATGTGAAAATGAGTGTATATGTGTTCAGGTATTTGTAAAGGCCACAGGTGAGGGAGGCGTCATCCCTCATCCCTCTGTAACTTTGTATCTATTTTGTTTTTGGACATGTCTTAATGGCCTGGAACTTACCAAATAGGATAAGGTGGCTGGCTGGCCAGTGACATCCAGACATCCTCTTGTTTCCACCTCCCCATTATGGGAATTGTAACCACATACTATCATGCTTGGCTTTTTAAAAATCTGGGTTCTGGGGATCTAACTCGGGTCCCCAAGCTTGCAAGACAAGCACTTCACCAACTAAACCTCCTCCCCAGCCCCTCTACTATGGACTTTGATGAAGGCTTTCAAGTGACTGGGATGTGTCTTGAGGCCTGGAGTAACAAAAACACTCAAATTTGAAGCGCTCAGGCTTCATGATGACTTGATTCATGGAATGATGAGGTCACAGAGACCAAACGGGAGGGAAAACAAATGCTTTCTTCTCTTGCTTATCAAAAGGGATGTAGCAGAATTACCCAGCAGCTAGCTGAGTTGACAAGTCTGAGCCAGATCAAAGTTTTCCCAATCTCGATTTTCTTCCCGGCCTCAAAGCAATGATTTTGCTGGAGGAGTGTGCTGGAGATTCCTGTTGAAATGGAGGCCCGAGCACTCCAAGGCAAGCAGGCAGAGAAAAGCCAAGTAGATAGCACTGAGGCTCAAGATGATCGTTTCATTTCCTCTTCACTCCAGGGCTTTCTCTCCTCCTCTACTGTCCATGGCTGGTTCAGAAATCCATGGGCTATTGAATTTGTATGTGTGGTGCTGGGAATTAAACCTAGAACCACTGGGCTGCACGTCTAGTTCCAGAACAACATGAATTCATGATCTGAAGTTCTAGAACCATCCTTTGTATCGCTAGGATCCAGTGGAAGGCAACAAAGACGCCAGTATCAACCCCTCCACTGGGAGAGCTGGTGTGTGAAGGGTGGGGGTGGGGCTGTGCACCAGAAGGGAGAATGGCCAGGCCAGGATCACTGTGTGTGTGTGGGGAGCTCAGTGGAGGCAGAGGTGGAACAATGGAGGCTGGTGTGGCAGATCCCTGAAAAGCCTCATTCATCCTCGCCACAGCTGTGGGAGACACATGAGCCCCATTTTTTTTTCCAAAGAGAAAATTCTGAGAGGCTTGGAGAGTTGATACAAGCACCACAGAGACACAGCTAGTGTGGCTAGGAGGACTCTGGCCTCATGATGTCCTATTCTGAGGTCTGTGTTCCTCATGTGGTGCTCAGGAAGAGAGAAGAGGAGGCAAGGTCCCCCCCCCCACACACACACACCGGCAATAACTGCTGGAGAGTGGATCCAGGGTCATCACAGACACAGGGAAAGCCAGTCCTGACTACGGCCAGGGTCAGACGGTGGAAGGTCAAGTCAGGGTCTTCTACTGCCCTTCGGCCTCCTGCTGAAGTCACGGTTCTTTGTCACCCCCTTCTTGCCTGGCACTTCCATCCCTCTATTTTTGCTGCCCCAGTTTCGACTCATGCAGAGAGTAGAGGAAGTTAGGAGGAAACACTCTGGCTGGCTTGCTGTAAAATATCTACCAACCAGCAAAAATCATTATATGGTTTTAATATAGCTTTTTAGAAGTTTGTTGTCCAAGCAGATGATAAGAGTCAAAAGTTACAATGTATATGATGTGTGTAAAGAAAGCCAAATTCTGTCGTATGCTGATTCCCCCGTAAGCAGCTCATCTAGAATTATAGACAACTTTCACAGGTTTAGCATAGAGAGGAACAAACTATTTCTGATAGTGAATGTGGTAGTTTTGTGGCAGGCTTGACTTGATTTGTGAATTGAACCCATACTTTAGGTACTGTGTAAAATGATCTTTATAACTTTGGTACTTTAAAAAAATATATAACATTTTCTGTTAAAATATAAACACCAGGTTTGGCGAGATGGCTCAGCAGATAAAGGCCCTTGCTGGCAACCTGACCACCTGAGTTTGATCTCTGGAGCTCACATGATTGAAAGAGAGAACTGACTCCTGCAAGTCATTCTCTGGCCTTCGCATGTGTTCTGTGGCATGTGCATACCACACCCATACAATAAAAACCTAAATAAAGATAATAAAACGGAATAACCAACACTAATAACTCATATGCACATATCATCTGATCGCTGGACAGTGAATCACAAGAGCATAATTACAATGATGGGAAAACTGGACAAGTTCAATATGAAGGCATGCAGCTTGAACTCCACGTGGAACATTGTAAGATTTCAAGCGCTTAACAATATTGATTTTGGCTTATGAGGCTTTATTCTCTACATGATAAAGATATCTTTTGCAAACACTAATGAGGAAGGCTGGAGAGATGGCTCAGCAGTTAAGAGTACTTGGTATTCTTACAGAGAACGTGGGTTCTGTTTCCAGCGCCCACAAGACAGCTCACAATCACCAGTAACTCCAATTCCAGGGGTCTGATGACCTCGTCTGGCCTCCTTGGGCACTGCAGACATCTGCTGGACATAACTTACATGTCATACATGTAGGCAAGCATTCTGACACATAAAATATGAGTAAACCTTATTTAAAAAGGGAAACAGTAGTAGGGAAGCCATGCATTCACATGAAACAAACACAAGAGTACAGAAGTTCTGCAACCCAAAGCTTGAAATTGTGTCAGCATCTTTAGCATGAGTAAATGTATTTGTGGCTTTCTTTTATGACTATAAAATAAAATAGAACAAAATAAAATATTTACCCGGAACCCCCTATGAGCCAGTAAACTATGCTAGGTGCTGGGAACACAGTACTGAAGTCTGGTTCCCGTGCCTGCTCATCCTCTGGGAGGGCAGCTAATAAATGTCTACACAGAACTTTGAGTACAAAGGACCCAATAAGACTGTTCAGAAATGGAGACATCCGGCCGTGTTCCTCTTGTAAGACTGGGAGGGTTTTGAGGCTCAGTGGTAAGAGTGAGGTATGTGCTAAAACTGAGTAAGAGGAAACTGTTTCTGGCAAAAAGACCAACAATTTCCAAATAGCTATTCGGGTCAGGAGAACCTAAACAGAACCCAGCAATCTCTCTCAGCTGAAGAGACTTGAAGTTATAGATAGAATTCGAGGTCACAGTTCTTGAGAGGAGGAGGCCAACACAGAAATAGCTCTAAAACGGTTGCTGCAGGTCTCCTTGACTCTGGCTGCAAACCTGCCTGTGCTTTGCTGAGCTGTAGAGCCGGGAAAGAACAGCTCTTGAGAGGTCTGAGAGGACCGGTCCTCAGCACTCTCCCAGGGCTATGGGCCACTCAGGTCTTCAACCATCTGGAACAGAGAGACTTCCTTTCCTTTGGAAGCAGTCTAGTAGGGTCACCAAAAGGTCATGCCTTTGTTGTGTGTCCAAAGTAGTTTCTAGACTCAAGCCTCAGACTCATTTCACTACAATTTAAAAACACTGAAAAAAAAAACCACACAAGCGATTTCTTATGTAGTTTAACTGGTTAGCAAAACAAAGTTCATGTAAATATAAGAATACAAAAAAAATCAGCAATGGATAATGTAAAATTTATAATATCTAGCATCCACTTAAAAATGACTAGACATTCAAAGAATTCAAAAGACTGAATCATGAGCAAGATAAATGCCAGTCAATAGAATCGTTCATTGAAATGATGGAATCAGCAAACATGGACTTTCACAAAGGGTATTATCAACATTATAAGTATATTGTTTTTTCTTTGAATTCCTTGTATTTAAAGGGAACCATCATCATGATGGAGAGACACATGGATGATATATAGAAAGAGCAATACAGAATGTCTGGGGAAGAAAAAAGAAATAAACTAGCAACTTTACTGGGTGTAATCAGCTGCAGACTTGATACTACAGAAGGCAAGATCATTGGGCTTCCCAAACTCAGGATGGGAGAGTTTAAAGAGTAGAGGGACCAAGAGAAAGGAGGAGAGTGAGAGACTACATGCAGGAGACAGGGAGCAGACTCAGTGACCAATCTGATGATGTTGAGTCCAGTACACACATTAGGAGAGTCTCAGGAGTGAAGAATGGATGAGGAGAAGAATCCAAGAAGGAGATGATGGCCTCAAAGTTCACAGTTAATGAAATGTATAAAGAATTGCCTGCCAAGCATCTTTATTCCCCAAATGGTGGTGACAGGGTGACGAGCCGGGGTACCCCAATCTAGGGAAAGTGGGTTTCTTGTGGCCATCTTGCATTGATGACTGAAGCATCCAGCTTTCTTCCTTAAGGCCAGGATTACAGCAGCACAATGCATCACTGCAGATGGCTTTAACTGGGATTGGCTCTCAGAGGCAGGAAGCACACCCGGGCAAGAACCATCTGTATTTGTTCTGTATTGCTGTGTAGCAGATGGTCATGTCTGACAGTTGTGTAGACTACAAGCCCTTGTGTGGGTTAGATGGCGCCTCTACATAGAGAAGCCCTCCCCAGTCTGAATAGGTGTCAGCCTCTCACCAAATGCTCAGGGCCCTCTTTCAAGGCTACTGGTAATCGGAGGTAATCGTTGGTACTGCACCAAGGCTACTGGTGCAGTACCAACGTCTCCATTTCCTTGTGGGTTACAGACAGCTATCAACTAACAGAGGCTATCTGCAGGTCCCTGCCATGTGACTCTAGCCAGAGAGAACATTAGTTTGTCCTTTAAAAATTATTTATGTTACTTACGTGAGTCTGAGTGAGGATATGTGTACCACGTGCATGTAGGAGCCCCCAGGGTCCAGAAGAGGGCATCGGAGGGAGATAAAGGCTGCTGGGAGCCACCATGCAGGTGCTGGGAACGGAACCTGGGTCATCAGCAAGAGAGAGATCTCTAGTTCTGTGTTTGCCTTTTCAAGGTCATCTGGAAAAATCTTTCTGCATTCGATCTCTCTTGACTTCTTTACACATTCCACCTGTTAGGTCAGGCCCTCCTAATATATCCTCTAATTCTATTGATTCAATGACAACAGATTTGTAACCTCAGTATCGTCAGCAAAACCTTTTTCCAATGTAACATAGCTTAGCCATAGGAACAGGCTCTGTCCACAGCTGCTGCTCATACTCCAGGGAAGAAGACTATGCAAGGTATACACAGCAAGGGTAGGAGTCTCAGTGGCTGGCTGAGTTGTCTGCTTTCCAGCGAATTTTCAATTATTTGTATAGGTGAAGAAAAGAAAATATAAGGAGGCTTTGGGAAAGGCCACATAGGTTGGAGTCTATTTGAGAGCAGCATGGGAGAGGGTTTTATACATTGCTGTATGGAACCACACTCTTACTTCTGACATCAGATCAGCCTTGAGTAGATACTTTAGGATTGTGCCATAAATAAATGATGAACAAAAGCTCATTAAATATATCTCGGTGCAAACTGGCAGCCAGGAAAGTGACAGTTACTGCACAGATGGTATCTTCTCTGACTCGATGCTTATAGTTGCCCCCCTTGTATACTCAGGCTTTTGAGTGATTAGCAGAGAAACAGAAGGATGATGGGCAGCTGAGTACCAGCTCTCAGTTGGCCTAAGTGAAACTACAAAGTGGAAGTCACCTGTTCGATTATCTTTTCTGTTAATAGGATTCTGAAATAGGGAAATAATCTCAAGTGTAATTCACATCCTCTCTCTGTCTCAACAAGACAACACTAAAATTGAGTATCTTCAGCAAACCCCACAATTTGGAAATGACAATGTGTCTGAGAAGCAAATAGAGCTGACAGCAAATGGAGAGAATAGTTTTTCAAAGCAGATAGCTAACTGCTTACCACCTTGTATGGAAGGCAAGAAGTCGCTTCATGTTAAAGCAACCTCCCACCTAGAGCAAGGGACCGGCCACATAAGGGACTCAACCCCCACAGAGGCCCAGATGCCTCTAATTCAGTCATGTGTTTACAGGAACTTCATGAAAACTGTGATTTTAGCTTATCTCCCACTGATTGTTCTAGGTGCTACTGGGTTCTCTGCACTCTGCTTTGCCCACTGGTTCCTCAGTACTCTGCTCTGTCCTCTGTGCTATGTTGTTCTCTAGTCCCTGAGTGGCGCAGCCTATTGACTGGTGATGGGCCAGGTCAGGCATGTAGAAGGATTGCATCTTGGTTGAAGGGTATGCAGAGAGGGTTCCATGAGTGTAGGGGAGAGATGTGTTTCTTGGGATGGAACAAACGTTGTTGGCTTTCATACTGCACTAGGGATTCAGGAGTACAGGTAGGAAGGTTCTCCTGAGCAGTCTCAGAAGAATGGCCACTTGTATTGGGCTGTGTAATCTGTGGAGAATGTTGCAAAATGAAACCATGAGTAGTCCTCTTTGAAAACAGGGAGAGCTGTCAGAAAAAGGTCTTTAGTAGATTTCAAACTTTAAAAAAATTTTTTCCCTTTCTTTCAATTTTCCACGATGTTTTATTTTATTTTATTTTTTAGTGAATGATCTCTGTAAAGATAAATTACAATTTTACATTATAAGTGTGGAGTTTACTGCTCATCTTTACAATGTCCAATGAATGCTGTCTTTAGCAAAAATGGAGTTACAACATTAACTCTTGAGTGGAATCGGCACAATGACAATTAGGTCGCAGCTCATCTATGGGCACGTGTGCTTCATTCTTACAAGAACAATGTGTTTGCTGCACGAACCAGCTCAGCTGTCTCATTCCCATCCTTGAATACGGTCACTTTCCACCAATGCTCACTGCTTCTAGCTTGCTGGGAAGAAGGCAAGGACTGCACACGTGGTTTGGGTTTTCTGAGCTTTCCTTCTTTCTCCACCATCATCTCATTATGCGTGGTTGATCACACCCAGGGAAGCGATGTAATCATGTTGGTCAGATTTTCTGTGCCTGTTGTAGAAGCATGGCCTAGAGTAGGCCTTGGAGAAACCAGAATTGTTAAGCATGCAGGCCTGCTTCCTTCCAGGAAGAGGATGACAGCTGGACCTGCGTTGCTGGAGTAAGTGGTCAAACAACCCTATGATCCTTTGTTCTTAGGAGCCAGCCTCTACCCGAATTTCCCCCAGATCCTGAGAATTGTTTAGACTCTAATCCTTTGTCTCTCAGTGAACAGAACTCATCCTTGTGAAAGAGGCCCAATGTACTTGGCATCCTCCATCAACGGAATCCATCTTTAAACTTACTACAAATCCTTCCTCTCTAGGCCCTAGTCTAGAGCAATGTTTCCCAGTCAATAGAGCTCATTCTTGTAATAAAGGTCTCAGGAACTTTGCTATAGCTGGTATTTTGCAAGAGATTTTTGATGTGGCCATCCCTGAAGCTTTGTCATGAGAACTATCACATGGAGAATTTCCCCAAAGTTTGACTGTGTTTAAATGTTAAGAAAATTAAATCATCGGATCAGACTGTCTAGAAGTTTTGATCGAGTCTGACTGACCAAGTTTAGCTATACTGCGTTTCCATTCTCATCTCTTCAGGGTTCATTTCCCTGCCAACTGTGATATCTGCAGGCACCCCACCCCCCAACACCTTGTACAAACATATTTGTCAGAATCCTCTAAAAGGAGGAGGATTTATTCTAGCATGCAGTTTCAAGGTATGAAGGTTAATTTTCATTGCCAACTTGACTACATTTGGGGTCACGTGGGTGACATACTTCTGGACTGTGGTCAGGAATGCCCTCAGAGAGCTTTAACGAAAGGGGAAGAACCCAACCTGAGTGTGGGCAGCACTGTGCCATGGGCTGTGGGCAGGACTGAACAAAAAGGAAAAGGGAGGAAGCCAGGGAGTGCCGACCTCCCTTGTTCCCCGCCTCCCTGTCAGGGTGTGCACTAAGGTATGTCCGCTGCTGGGGCTTCCCGCCCCAGTGGCCGGCCTCCCTCCCTCCGAGCTGTGCATCAGAATAAACCTTCCTCCTCTAAATTGTTTCTTATGAGGTATTTATCCACAGCAGTGAGGAGAATAGCTGGTATATGTTAAACTCCTTGGCGCCATGGATGATGGGCCTGCCTTAGGAACTATCAGAGTGGGAGAAGCATGCAGCAGAGGTCACTCACTTCATAGTAGACAGGAATCGGGAAGAGCAACAGAATGGGGTCTGGGACAAGATATAGCCTCTAAGAACACACCTCCAATGACCCACTTCCTCCAGCCAAGCCCAACCTCCTAAAGTTTCTAGACTCTCCCAAAATAGCGCCGCCAGCTGGGACCAAGTCCTCAATACCTCAACACTTTTGGGGGCAGACTTCTTATCTATACCACGCCAGTGAGTAAGCCACCATCGGGCTGTTTGGCGATTTGATACCTGCTAAGTCTGCAGTGAGTCAGGAGGTATGTCCTCCGTGTGGTGGGCATTGTTCTGGTGGAGGCTCCATCTCAGCCCCTGCCATCCATATCATATACCCAAAGAGTTTGGGATGATTGGATGGAAGCCCTACCTCTCTCTCTCCCCAGACCCTGCCCCCAAGAAAGCCCGCCAGACAGCAGCCCCTCTCTAGAGCTGCCCTCCCCGTTCCAGACCCCCAATCTGTGAGAGAGCCCGCCAAAAGCCAGGCCCTCCCTGGAGCTACTCAAGACCACGCTGACAGGTTACTTAAGGCCTGGTAGCCACATTTACCATGTGACTCTTTCCCTGCCTGCCTTTCCAAGCATTACCCAGGATTGCTTTGCTCTGCTCATTAAACCTGGATTTATTAATTCGGCTTGTTGGCTTATTACATTGGCAGTGGAAGAACCCAGCAACCGGGGGGTTTAAAACTTATCAGGTATGTGGACACATTGAAGTCCAGACATGACCTGCTCATCTTGCATTCACTGCGAGTCTATCCAACCCCAGAGTACCACAGGCTTCTGGGACTCTGACCCCGAGGGGTTCCTTATGTCAAGGCCACCATTCCCTTTACCCACAAGCCAGCTCCACATCCCAGCAGACTTTGCTTCTGAGTTGTAAATTTAAAAATAAATTTATTGAAAATTTCAATATGGTAATACTAGAAGCAGAGACCTACAAAAGAAAAACAAGGAATAAACTTGGACTTAATAAACATTAAAGGTATCTGGGTCAAAGGGTGCCAGCAACCACAGAATGGATGCACCTTGAGGATATTATGCTAAGTCAAGGAAGTCAGTATTAGTGGACTCTAGCTTCACAGGACAGCTGGCAGAGTCAAGTTCACAGGAACATAAGGAAGAGCAGGGGCTAGGAGGGACTGATGGAGCATGTGCAGAACTATCTAATGGCTACAGAGCTTCCTTCTGGGGGAGACAACGTTCTGGAAACTGACAGTGGCTGCATTAGTTACTTCACTGTTTCTGTGACAAAACACCAACCAAAGGGAGCTTAGAGAAGAAAGTTTATTTCAGCTTACAGTCCCTGGTAGGAGAGCACGGGAAACCATGGCATGGTGGCAGGAGCAGGAAGCTGGCTGATGACATGTCATTGGTACAGGAAGCAGAGGGGGAGGGGAAGTGGTCTGAAGCCAGAAACCCTCCATAACCCCCGCTCCTGCATCGGTGACATACTTCCTCCAGCCAGGCTCCGCCTCCTAAAGGCGCAGGTCTTCAAATACATGAGCCTGTGGGGGACATTTCCTATTCAACCACAACGGTGGTGATGGCTGAATGACATCACAGAGGCGCTTGATGACCTTCAAAAATGATTGCAAGGGGAGCTGGGAACTGGTTTAGTTGGTAGAGTGCTTGCTTGACTGTAGCTCGGGGACCTGAGTTCAGATCTCCAGTACCCATATAAAACCTTAAACCCCAGTGCTGTGGTGAGAGGACACAAACAGGCATATCCCTGGAGCTCACTGGCTAGCCAGGCTCACCAAACTGATGAGCTCCAGGTTCAGCGAGAGAGCTTGCCTCAAAACATATTATGAAAGATGATTTGGTAGGCACTTAAATTTGACCTCTGGCTTCCTTAGGCATCTGCACATATGTATAACCTCCCCCACATGTACACCCACATGTACATTGGCACACACATGAAAAAGTACACACATATACCCATGTGTGCACACACGTTGCAATGGTGAGTTTTATACTATGTATCTTTTACTACCATAAGAAGTCATTTGAGATGGCAGCATTAAGCCAAATGTGGAACTTCTGTGTACAGACACTTGAGTAAACACAGGTCCCACACTCATAAAGCTGGCCTTGCACTTACTTGTGCTTAAGGTCCATGAACTCTAGGCACACATCTTAGTCCTCACTTGTAGGTTTTTCCAGTGGGTGTTAAGATACCCAAGGGTGACCTACTGACCCGGTTTATTTCCTGTTAGACATGCTGGTTGAGTCAAACTCTAAGCTAAATCAGAGCGTATTCAGGATATGCTTTTTTTTTTAAGCTCACCATTATTAAAAATAAAATTTCCATATATCAATATTCATGGATTTTAAAAAGCGCATAGTTCATTTTGTTTGGGCAGATGCAGACAGTGGTGTAACCAGTACCAAATCGTGATCTGAGACATTTCCACTGACCCGAAGGTTCCTCCTGCCTTATGCTCTCAGAGCTCAGCATCCACCCACACCAGGTACCTGGCAGCCACTTGCTTGCTTTCTAGAAATGACCAATAGCAGAAACCCTGTAGTCTACAGTGTTTTATGCCATCGCAAATGTTACTTTTGTGTTTGTGTGTGGCTTGCATATGTACATGTTTGTATATGCACATGTATGTAGGAGACATGTGTTTCTGCATAGGCAGAGATTGGCACTCTGATGTCCAGTCATTCTTAACCTTATTTTTTTATTACATGTGTGTGTGTGTGTGTGTGTGTGTGTGTGTGTGTGTGTGTGTGTGCATGCCTGCTTACATGTGTTACAGCACACATATAAAGGGTAGAGGGCAGCTTTTAGGAGTCAGTTCTTTTCTCCTATCACGTGGGGTCTGGAGCTTGAACTCAGGTCAGCAGACTTAAGCACCTCTCGTTGCTGAGCCATCTTGCCAGCCCTCTACCTTGTTTTTTGAGATACAGTCTCTCACTGAACCTGGAACCCCTTGGTTCATCCAGACTATCTGAATAACCAGCTCCAAGATCCTCCTGTACCCACTACCTCAGCCCTGGGATTACAAGGGCATGCTGTCGGGAAATATTATTTTAAGGTGTGTTACTTTTGTTTATGTTGCATTTGTTTAACTCTGTGAAGCTGTGTTACTGTGCCTGTCTAAAACACCTGATGGTCTACTAAAGAACTGAAAGGCCAATAGCAAATCAGGAGAGAGAGAGAGGTGGGGCTGGCAGGCAGAGAGAAGATATGGAGGGAGAAATCTGGGAGGAAGAAAGGAGCCAAAGGAGGGGGAGGACTCCAGGGGCCAGCCACCCAGCTACACAGCAAGCCATGGAGTTAAGAGTAAGATTTCCAGAAGTAAGAGAACAGGAAAAGCCCAGAGGCGTAAGGGTGACGGGATAATTTAAGATAAGAAATAAGCCAAGCTAAGGGTGGACCTTTATAATTACGAATAAGCCTCTGTGTGTGATTTATTTGGGAGCTGGGTGGCGGGCCCCCCAAAAGAGCAAAAACAGCAACAGCATGCTGTTGCACACAGCTTTTGAGGTGAGTCCTGGGGACCCCAAACCAGGTCCTTATGCTTATTACCCAATGACTCACCTCCTCAGCCCCAAGTATGTTCATTTTATCATCACCATGACCAAATGCCGGGCAAAAACAGTACAAGAGAGAAAAGATTTGTTTAGCTCAGGGTTCAGAAGTCTCAGCTGATCATGGAGAGGGCATGGCAGAGCAGAGACTCACATCAGGACACCCAGAAAGCAGAGTACGGTTATGATCAGAAGGCAAGAGTGGGATACAGCCCTCAAGGACAGTCCCCTGTGACCTACTTCCTCCAATCAGCTCCCCACCACCTGACAGTCTAGTCACAGCTTGAATCCAACAATGGATTAAACCGTTCAGTAGGTCAGAGCCTTCATGATTTAATCATCTCTGGAAATGCTCTCCTAGACACACCCAGAAGTGTGCTTTACAATCTCCCAGGAGTTTCTCCATCAAGTCAAGTTGACAGTCAAGATTAACAGTCACTCCAAGTTTCCAGGGCAACTTCTCATCATCATAATCAAATCAATCATTCCCTCCTGAGACAGCAGAAGGCTGGATGTGTGGGGCCCTGATACAGTCAAGTTTGTCTTTTAGCATGGCCAAGTTTAACGCTGAAATTGCCCATGGACTGTTGTTCTCTCCATCATCAGTTACTTCAAAGAGCTAACCATTACATTGTGGGAGACCCTTTGACAGTTGCTTCTTATGTAAGATGTTTTTATCATGATGCCTTCAAGGAATGCTGCCATGGGGCTGATGTATGGTCACATGCTGAAGGGGCTCAAGATGGAGTTTGGTGCACAGTAGGGACTCAAGAATACTTCACTCTTGACGACACTATTGCTGACAGTTTTACAAACAACGATATTAAAAATGACACTTCCATGCTGTGAAGATGGGGTTATGGTAGACCCTTTCTTCTAGGGTTGCCATGGAAACCACATAATACCTCAGAAGCATTTAGCACTGCTCAGTTCATGGTAAACCCTCAAGAGCACAGCTGTGATCATTTTCTTGTGATAAAGTCATTAAGGACCAAATTGTGCTCTCCTCCAACAAGTAGAAGGTATAAGTGTCTCTCCCCTTAATTCTTAAAAAGTGTGAAAGTCAGGTATAAAAAGGCTCTCTTTAGATTGCTTTCTATAAATTTAGTTTTTACATATATAAAACAAAAACAAACAAACAAATACCACTCCAGCAGCTACTAGCTTAAAATGTCAATCTCTTCCTCTTAGGCCAGAGGAGGAGTTCCATGCAAGGTCAGTGAAGGGTCTGGAATTGCCCTGATCTTGCTCAGTGTTTTTGATTTTGTCTTTGTTGCCTTGAATAAAGGAAAACATAAATGGCTGAGTTATTACCAGTCATAGATTGGAGAGGACTATTGAAATCTCAGAACTTTCTGGGGTGTTTCAAAGTCAGAGTGACTTTGCTGTTTTTGATTCTCAAGTAGTTCACACTGCGGGGCGGGGGGGGGGGGGGGGGGGGGGGGGGGAGGGAGGGCCAGTCTCTGGGGAAAGCAGGAGTGGCACTAAATGATCACTGGGAGAAAAGTTTCCTCTTGGTACAAGAAACAGATTCAGCTCCTTAGAGTCATCATCTCATGGGAAGTAAGAGAAAAGGAGAAGGATAATAGCAAACGTGATAGAACATGCTGGAAGGAATACTTAAGGAATCAGGGGATGACATCTTCTGAAATACAGAACAGTTTAGTTAAATTTGACCTTGTAGCAGGGTCATCAGCATCCCTGCACTTTGGAATGATTCTACCCACCATGCCTGGTGCTCATCTAGGAATTTCCCATCAACAGCTCTGTTCTTGGCTCCTGTCACTTCTACCCGCAGAAGGCAGCTGACACTGCCCTGGTGGGAAGATGAAGAACAGGGTATTCTCTGCAGACTACTTCTCATGAAGCAGCGAGAGAAAAGACAGATGCCCTTCATGCGCCTCCAAGAGAAGGGGTGATAGAGATTACACCCTGATTTGATGCATTCTCAAACCAGAACCCCACCGGCTTCCACTTTCACAAAGGAGAATGCAGGAAAAGCAAGGAGAGACTGAACCATGCCATCTTCCTTCAGATCCTAACAAGGGAACAATCCTCCATTTGCAATCAGATAAGGGGAATTATCTTCGGTAATAAAAGTCAATTGAGAATCTAAATGAAGAAATCTAATGCTTTTCATGCTGATTTATTTTAGATTAGAAAAAGTTAAACCAGAAGTAAACATGAAGAGACGGAGCATGGAGAGGGAGGCATGGTAGAGAGAGAAAGCGCAGATTTGAGCTATTATAGGTGCGGGGTTGCATTAACCAGAAAATACACTGTCTGACATTAATTACTGTTGCCGAAAAGAGTTCAGAAGATTGAAAACAAATATGTACCACTGGCAAAGATCAATCATGCATCTGACTGGCGGAGGAGAGTGTGTGCTGTTCTAATAGAGCCCTCACTAAACTGTGGTCCAAGGCGACCCAACCACACCACCCCACGTACTTCCTGCCCCCTAGTGGAACTTTATGTATTCCCAGGAAAAGATATTTTTTTTCTGTTGGAAAGAGATGGTCATTTCTTTGGACTCCCAACAACTTCTGTCATTATCCTAAAGATAAGACCCACCCCTAAACCTCTTGGTCTTGGGTTCCTTGGGCTACAACTAGACTTGCGATATTCTTTCCTTTGCTCTGATGACTAATCACCATCGGCAACTTGACTGGATTTAGAATCACTGTAGCCAGCCCATAGATGTGTCTATAAATGGGTGTTTCCAGAAGAGCTTAAGAGAGTAGAGGAGACCCACCCTGGATGTGGATGGCACCATCTCTTGGGCTGGGGATCCTGGTGAAGGAAAGTGAGCAGAGGACCAGTATCATCCCTGTCTGCTTCCTGACTGCAGATGTAATGTGATCAGCTGCCTTATGCACCTGCTGCCCTGTCCTTCTCAGGATGACGGACTGTATCCCCTTGAACTCTGAGCCCAAATAAGTCCTCCCTTCCCTTTAGTTGACTGCTGGGCATTTTGTCACAGCAATAAGAAAAGTACCTAAGGCACATGCGTCTGGAGAGGCGGCGTTAAGGAACTGGGCATAGCCAGCCGGCTTGCATCTAGACTGGAAATTCCCCACTGTTTTTCCCTACTCTCTTCTCTCCTGGGGTATGAGGTTCAGTGTCTGGTTTGCTGACTTGATGTTTTCCAGGCTCAGGAATCGTCTCCAAGGCTGTTAGGCAAGTGCACGTGCACACATGTCACACGCTTGTGGACACTGCACTCTAGTCACAGAAAGGGGAGCTGGAGTCCTTGAGTGCAGAGGTGCAGGGAGAGGGTGTGAACTAGGCTGGGGCTGCTTCTGGCTTGGTGCTTAGGAGGTCCACACTCCCTGACTCTCTGAAGACCTATTTGGGTGCCATCTCCAGTAGGAAGCACAGGACATTACTGAGAATCTGAGGAACCAAAGGAATTATGTTAATTTTGTATATTTTTTCACTGTTTGGAATGATATTTTCATGAGTGAGGGCTTTTACTTGTGTAGCCGCCATAGTGAACCCCTTCAGTGCTTCCTGTTGTGTTTATGGTGGATCACGAGCGTTTCTGCTCTCAGCACTCATCTGTTCATCCATCCATCCGTCCATTGTTCTGTTTGCATTTGGGGGATAAACTATGGACCTGGGGCTGTTGTGGATTTTGCAGTGTGGTTTTGAACAAAGAACTGACCTATTAGGGGTTACTTTTCATGGGGAGGAAATGGAGCACACACCGATCCATACACTGTGTATCTTACAGAGTTAAAACAGAGCTGAGGAGTGTTGTCTGTAACAAAAGCAGCCATCAGGGGCAGCTCACAGGTGATGACTACCATGAAGTTCAGATCTTATCTCTATGCAGGACTAAGTTTGTTAAAAAGAAAAAAAGTAAGTTTGGTAAACAAAACAAAACAAAACAAAAAACTGTCCTTTAATAAGATGCATTCAGATTATCTTAGCATTTGAGATCACTCGTGACAAACTGTAATAGACAGATGAGGTAGATGTAGCCAGGATCACAGGCAATGTCATAATGGTGGCAGATGTCTGGGTTTCATTGTACACATGTGCTGTGACCTACAAAGCTGTTCTCTGATGTTGGCTAATTCAGATACTTCTGACATTTTGATATTATGAACTACTCTATTCAGAAAAAGCTCATGAAAATGAATGGCCTTTACTAGGTTTTTAATCTATTGGGAAAAAAAAAAACCCTGGAAGCTGGGGAGACAAAGAGCTAGGATTTCTTTATGGAAATGTCACAGGTGATGGAGGAGAGAGGGAGTAGGATGTTGCATAGGTTTTCATCAAGGCTATGGGAGACATGGATATGGGATGGTGAGATGCTTAGGAAGGGTAGCCAATAGGAGCAGCTGGTAGGAGCCATCCAGGAGAGTTGGCAGCATGGGCCACTGCAGAGCAGAACAAGAGGAACTCTGGGATGTGGGCCACAGTTTCAATGAATACTGACAAACTGAAGAGTGAGTGGGGATCACGGGAGTGGATGGCACCCTCAGGTGAGTTTGTGGAGAGTAGAAAGTCAGGGAGGAGAACATCTGGGAGGTGGGGGGGCATTGTTCATTTAAGAGTCTGGGGCAGATGGGGATGTTGAGGAAGGTGTGGCTGGACATCCTGATGGGGGAGGTCCCTATGGAGTCAAGCCAATGGATCCTGGAGTACTGTGCACCATGTTCCTAGGAAGGGAGGCTCTGTTTTGGTTTATTCATACACTCATTCATTCCTTTACCTCCCCCCAGCCAGTTCTAATTGAGGGATCTAATGTGTCCAGCCATATATTTGGAGCTAGGAATTTGTTGGCAAGCAGGGTACGATGTATTTTATTCTCACAGGCATTACAGTTGAGAAACAGACAGGTGTAGCCCCATGCTTTCCATTGTATTTAGAAAGGAAGGCATGTGTTCTGAAGGTAAAGAATGGTAGGTGAGGGCATACAGAGCATGATCCTGACCTGGTTTTGAAGGTAATGTCAGGAGAGACTGATAAGGGCAGGTCATATGAGATAAGTTCCATAGGAAGGCCTGGAAAACACATTAAACAAATTCCCAAGTACGGGAAAAGACCCTGTGGTGGATATAAGCGTGTGCAGTCAGGGGGATGGAGAAGCTCACAGAGTGTGACCTGGGGATGGACTGAGACTATCAGGGGCAGACACACAGGGTCCTCTTGACACTTTGCCTTCATCACAGTGAAGGGGCTGTTCTGTATAAAGGGATGGCTGTGAAAGACCTACCGAGAGTAGAGCCAAAGCTAGAACTTTCCAGACATTGTGAGTGGGTCAGGCTGACAAAGGAGTTCCAGAGTCACCTGTCACTGGGAATCCTTAGATCCTTAGTGGCCAGAGCTGCTTTGGAGAAGCAGGGCGTTTGCAGAGGGGCCTAGTCTCTTAGTGACTCATCTGCTGCGATATCTGGGGTCCAACAGACAGAAGCCATCCTCAATCCAAACTGTCACACTTAAGTGTTGGTTAGTTCACAGTGCCCCTGAGGTCTTGATGGAATATAAATCAGAGTAAATAAGTGAAGGTGACACCTGTGATGTCACAGCCCAGCTGCAGTGACTTGATAGGTACCCTCAAAAGTGTATACAGCAGTCTCCTTAAAACAGCTGCACAAGACCACAGCCCAGCTCTAAGCTCACACTGGGCAGGTCCCTGCTTCATCCCTCTACCTCCTGGCTGTTTGGGTCGCAACTGCTGTTGAACTTGGCATTTAAATTGTTTTCCAACACCACACTCAGGGCAACTTTTTCCCCTTCCTGAAAGTATTTCACATGTTATCCTGTATTTCTTGTGACATGTCCACACTAAGTGTGAGACTAGAACAGAGAGGAGTATAGTGGATATGTGAGCATTGCCGGAGTCTGCTGGTCAAATACTAACATTCAGTGATCATGGTGACAGCCATGATGGAAATGATGACAGTGGCCTCAATGATGATCATGGCACTAATGGTAATGATGCATGTCTCAGTTCATGCATGAGCCATGTCCCAGCCCCATTATGAGATTTTAGTGTGTGTGATTTTTTTTTTTTGAGCAATTTGGTGCATGGTTCCCGATCATGAACACCCTTTTGCCGTGTCAAACAAAGTTGGACAAACCTTTTGTAGCCTCACTCTCATCATAGCCAGGTCCAACAGTGTCACTCATGGTGACTGCTTTTACAAAGACTAGAAGAATTTCAACCATTTGCCTCTGAAGGGGAAAATCAGTGTGATAATGTGCTTACAGACAATAGAACTCTTTCATGGACATTAATCTTATTTTCATTGGACTTTACAAGCTAATTCTTGAAATTTAATTGCTCAGTTAGTCGATTTACCAATATTTATTGAATGTTCAGGTTTAGCATCCACCCAACACTGGGAGGTGGTTTTTTGATCTACTAACAAAATCCACCTGGAATCAATGTTAGCTGATTTCAACACCTTCCCCCTTCTTCCCTTCCTCTTTCCCTCCTTCCCTCTCTCTTCTTCTTCTGGCCTTCTGTCTCTCTCCTCCTTCCCTCTTGGACATTTTTGAAGTAATCAGAAACCATTGCTTTACTTAATCAGCAGTGCTAATTCGATGGAGATATGCTCATAACACTCTCTGGTTCTTTCTTGGGAGAACAGACAGATCCCAGGGATGTTTCTAGTTTTAAAAATAATGTATACTCTCTCTCTCACCCTGCCCCGTGTGTGATGTATACGTGTGTGTGTGTGTGTGTGTGTGTGTGTGTGTGTGTGTGTGTGTGTGTGTGTGTGTACAGGCACGCATATGCCACAGTGCATATGGAGGTCAGAGGACAACCTTGGGGTCAGTCCTCACTTCCTACCTTGCTTGGGACAGGGTCCCTTTGTTGTGCACTGCTGTGTGTGCTAAGCTTGCTGGCCTGGGGTTCTTGGAATTTTTCTGTCCTCCATCTTTCCAGAGAAGTCCTGGGGATGGTAGATGTTCTCACCCCGTGCTCAGCTGAACATGTATTGTGGGGATCTGACTCAGGTTGTCAGGCTTACACAGCAGCTGCTTTTCCCACTGAGCCGACTTCCCAGCACTCGGATGTGTGCTATTGATCAGAAAAAAAAAACAGAGAACTGGAAAAGTTTCTGTTGTTTTCCAGATGAACAGTCGACTTTTCTCATCCCCCAACGATGACTCTGTCTGGGAAAGAAATGAAACTCTTTCAAAAGCAGGTAAAGACTGAGCCTCTCAGATCCTCCCCCGTCCCCTGCCCTCCTCTCCCCTCCTCTCCCTTCCTCTGTCTTATTAATAATGAAATGTTATTTGGAGCCCATTTTCTCTTCAAATATGAGGTGCTAGCTAAGTGGCTGATTGGAAGGTCTAGCCTTTAGGCTTTCAGGTTGGGAGTCTCTGAGAAACCAACAAAGCAGTGGTCACCCCAAGTGGCGTCTCTGGAACCTATGGTGAGCACAGGGCACCACAGCTTAGTGTACAGAGCCAGGCCAGTGCAGACTCAGATTCTACCAGGGCTGAGCAACAGGGCAAATGGGAAACATTCTCAGAATGTGCTGGGTGTGGTTTAAATGTAGGAATGATAACCGTATGGCTATAAATCATTTTTATGAGGCTTAAACTCGGAGTCACTACATTGTAAAAACAGGAGGTGAGACGGTTACAGTTCATAATGTTTATGAAGTTTGTTAATATAAATTATGTGAAAAGAGCTCATCCCTACTGCCTTCCTGGTAGAAATCATATGGATTTAGGTCAAATGTTCTGATGGTCCTGAATAATAAGACTACTGGGTTAATAAAATATTCAATTCAGAGACACAAGCAAAAAACAAATTTTAAAAGAATGTTTTAATGTTGCAAATTATGTTTCTGAGTCCTCATTTTAATCTTAATTCATAAGCATGGCACATGAATAGCTATAGATGCAAAGTAGGTATATGTTTGTGTAGAAATGTATGCATGTATATGTATGTGCATTATATATCGTATCTGTCTATCTGTCTCCATATATCTCTTTTCTTTCCAGTATCTGCTACTGCCTGACTGTATAAAAGATATCAGGCACCCGAATGTCTTCCCTCATCAGCATAGTCAACCCAAGACAAAAATGTTATTAGAAAGAAGCCTTCATACTTAATCCTCACTGGAAGCCCCCAGAGTGTCCTTTTACCGCTTGTTCTGTAATAACGGCAGATATTTAGTTTGGGAACATATGAAAATGTAGCCAAGAAGCTGCCCAGAGTCAGAGCATGACTCTGTTGATGGATGAATCTGCCTGGACAGCAAATGCCATCCCTGGAAGCAGAGCTGGCCATCGGCAGCTCCAGGGAGCTCAGTGACATTGAGAGGAGTGATACATTGTCGCCAGGACAGCCATGGTGGTTGTGAGAGCAATCACCCTGGGTAGCTGAAGTGTGTGCCTGTGGTACTATATCTCAGAAATGGGTCATCTCTGGAGGAGCTAATTAGGCTTTCCATAGAGGATGCCGCTCGAGAGCAAGCAAGACTGTGATGGCTCCAGATGGGCGTTTGAGGGTCCAGGCTGCAATGAAATGTGCCCAAGACATTCTGGGTGTGTCAGTGGAAGGGGAAACACAGCCTGAGATACTGGCTGTGCAGCCTGAGGAGTTCACCTTAGAGATCTCTGCTTCGATAGGGCCAGGATCTTGACTGATATCACAGAAAATAATTTTGCAATGAGTCAGTGTGTTAATTGCTTTTTGTCTCTGTGATAAAACACTAGGTGACCAAAAGTGACTTACATAAGAAATAATTTGTTTTGGTTTATGGTTCCAGAGGGCTAGAGTCTTTAATGGTGGAGAAGGCCTAGGCAGCCAGAGTAGGAAACTGAGAAATCACATCTTTAACCACAGACAGGAAGCAGAGAGAGTGAACGGAAGTGGGATGGGCTATGAACTCTCAAAGCCCTCCCCCAGCAATGAGCTTTCTTCAGTAAGGCTCCACCTCTTAAAGGTTCCATAGTGTCCTCAAAACAGCACATCTGCTGGACCAGGTCTTCAAATACATGAGCCTATGGCGGGGAGGGCGGGCATGTCTCATACAAACCACCACAGTCAGTATGAAGCAAAGTTGGGTTTAATTAAGAAAATTAGAGCAGCCACCCAGGAGTGAGTGTGTTTTTCTCTAGAAAGAATAACCCTTAGGTGGCTTTACAGCAGTTAGGCATCTGATTTTGAAGTCACAAAAATGTTTCAGGATATGATTTGCAATCAGGTTCAAAGTTTACATGTTGAGTAAAGTTACTTTAAGTAAGGATGATGAGCTGGCTTACATATTTCTCATCTCTTAAGAATGTCCTTTGTGATGGAGGCTGTAAGCAGGGGTTCTGAGGTAAGTTGTTTAGGTGCATGGGTGAGAGATGGGGCAAGAGTTGAGAATAAGGTCACATATGTGGAATTTGTGGTTTGAATACTTCATGCCAGAAGTCAATGTGACATCTGCTCTAGATGTCTAGAAAACGGGGGCAGCTTGGTGTAGTGTTTAAGGTAGGGTTACAGAATTTTTTAAAAATTTATTTGTCTGTCTATGTATGGAGGGGCATTCTTGTGCTGGTGCATGTGAATAGGTCAGGGATAACTTATAAGAGTTGATTCTCATTCTGGGGATCAAACTCAGATTGTCAGGCTTCGTGGCAAGCATACCTACTCTGGGTGCCATCTCGTTGGCATGTGAATAGGTCAGGGATAACTGATGAGAGTTGATTTTCATTCTGGGGATCGAACTCAGATTGTCAGGCTTGGCGGCAAGCATACCTGCTTGGGGTGCCATCTTGTTGGCTTAGGTTATTTTCTTGCACAGGTTGGCTGAGGAAGCACCAGAAAGGCAGCTGAGAAGAACACGGGAGAAAACGGGAGCTGGGAAGTGTGTAGGGCTGTGAACCATGGAGTCCACATGTGTAGGTAGGAAGAGACCAGCATTCTTGAGTGTGCTTTTCTAGTTGAGACATCTCTCATGCCAACAGGGGACTTAGCCATCAATTGGATTTCACCTTATGGAAGGCCCTGCCATTTCCTCATTTCTTGGGTTCCTGAGATGGGTGAGCATAAGATTTTTAGTCTCTGTGGGGTTGCTCTAAAGCTCATCGATGAGGGGGATCAAGCTGTAAGAGCTTGATCAGGGTACTGGACCATAGGCTAGCAAGGTCTTGGTGCTCAGTCAGGAAGACTCAAGTAATACAGCTTGGGATCTTCATTTCTGCATCCCCAATAGCACCATGTAACTACTCATTCACTCATGTGAATTTCCATCATGCGAGGGCGGAGAGCCTTATGGTTAAATTGCCTTCTTGGCAAGACCTTGAGAATCTGTTGGCTTGAGTAACATTTCAGTTTCCTATGATTAATAGGATCTGAATACGAAGGGAGAAAGAATGTGGGAAAGATGACTATTTCTACCCAAATTCACATCTGCTTTTAAAATCAGAAGATGGTGGAAAGTCCCTTCCAAAGTCCAATTCTCCATGTTCTAGAAGAGTCCCTTTGTCCCTCACTCATCGCCCTGTGGCCTGGCTGCAGGCAAGGCTGCAGGTGTTAGGAAGGGGTGGTGGGGAGTCAGTTAGCCTAGCTGGAGCACACCTGGGAAACAGGTTAGCAGCAATGTCTGTGAAGGGAACAGACAGAGGTTGCCTGAACTTGCCATTACGGATTCTGGTGGCTTAGGGAGGAAAGCAGGGTGAAGGTGGCATGAATTTCCTGCCTCCTGATCAATTAGGGCTGACCTTTACAACTGGCAGTTTTTAAAGGGTGGGTCTATGATGAATGAGAAGGATCAAGTCTTTGTAGTAGTTCCCTTAAACGAGGAGAATAATGGTTTCTCTGTCCAGCTCTACTAAGAACAGAGTCTCACCATCTTTCCAATGATGGTTTTGGCTCCTGGGTATGAGTGGAACAGTAATCCACACTACACACAAACCTTTGGTTCTGCTTTGAGTACTGTCCCATTTCTCCATAACTACAATCCCATTGCAGTTCCCACCACCATCTCTCTGTGTGTGCAGGGCCCCTCTTACACAACCATCTCTTTCTGTGTGTGCAGGGGCCCCTCTTACACAACCATCTCTCTCTGTGTGTGCAGGGCCCCTCTTACACAACCATCTCTCTCTGTGTGCAGGGGCCCCTCTTACACAACCATCTCTCTCTGTGTGCAGGGCCCCTCTTACACAACCATCTCTCTCTGTGTGTAGGGGCTCCTCTGCCTCACAGCCCCTGTTCAGCTTCCCCGGGAGTTTCATTTTTCTTCCACAGTTTGGGGCAGCATCTCCTGGTTTATCTTGTCTACGGATCATCCTGCCTTCAGTGCTATGGGAGCCAAGGATGAGGTACCTCCCTTTCTTCCTTGCTACATCTACCGATGCGTAGAAGTTATTCAATAGATTAAATGGCAGGATTGATATCAGGCAGCTTCTTGGAGCCATTTCTATGTGAGGGGATCTTATTGAACCCCAAGTCTCATAGATGAGCAGGGAGGGAACCTGATTGTGTGATAGTGGTTCAGAGTCTGGCAGGGAAAACATCTGCTTTTGGAAAACATCTGCTTTTAGGTTTCTTCAAGATTCTTTTACATACTTGTTAAGAGGCACCTGACTGTGTGTTGGCCTGCTTTGTCAACGGGGATGGGGTCTGATTTAAGGCTGCTGGGCACTTCCTCTGAGCAGTGCCCACCTTGTTCTGTTGGGGAGAGGTGGTCCTGCTTTTTTGACCCCTTAGAAGAAATATCTGCTGCTGCTACCCACAGAAAGCCCGAGGAGACACAAGTGAGCTTATTGTACTCAGTGAGGTAGGCCATTTACTGGAAAGGACACATCCCTGTCACCCAGGGCCGTATGACAGCCCTATCTGCTGTGTCGTGAAGAATCATGACGGCTGTGTCCCTTCCTGAATTCTACCTACTGGCTGCCTGAGCCTTGGTTTTCTGTTGTATCACAGTCCTCTATAAATAGTACAGTTAGCAGTTCTCTCCGCCCTGTGAGAGTTTCTCTCTGTAGCTTCGTCTTGGCCTTTATCACCTAGTACATAATCTAATTTAAGAATAATTGGTAAAATCCTGTACTATGCAGAGCCCGCCTCTGCTTCCCAGCCCCAGCTTTGTGTCAGGCCGAGCAGCAGTCAGAGGCTTCAGTGTTTTCTCTTGAACTCACCAAAGCTCGCTGCTGCTTTGGGAAGATGAAGGGATGAGGCCATGGTACCTTACCAGGAGCTGGCATGAGGCAGCTTGTCCATGAGGACCACTGCCTTTCATTCTTAGAAGGCTGGAACTTTTCTCTGCAATTTCGTTCTTTCTTTTCCTTTTGTAAAACACAACACAACACAACAAACAACCAGCAAACAGTTTTTTGTTGCCTTGAGACAAGATCTTATTGTATAGCCCAGGATAGTCTGAAACTTAACTGTGTAGCCCAAGCTGACCCTGGACTTGTGGTAGCCTCCCTGCCTCAGTTTCCCAAGTGGTGGGATTACAGGTTCAAGCTGTGTGCCTGCTTTCTATCTGTAATTTCAATTCATGTTCTCCCTGAAGCACACAAGTTCTGCCTTGCCCCATGTGTTAGGGAGGTGCCTCTGATCAGGGAGTGTCCTGAGGGACAGACTGTTGTTTCTGGGCTGTTTCTTCAGGGAAGCATCACTGAGAAGCCTGAGGGCACTATTGAGTAGCAGCTCTGTGCCACTCAGCATAGAGTCAAGATCTCTTAAAATTGCAGGGTGAGCTACTTCTGGCCTCAGAGTAGTACCTACCCAGGGAAGATCAACCTGAACCATCAGTAAAGCTCACAACATAAGGGTCTCCAAGCCCCACCCAGAACCTATAGTATCTGAACCTATAGGGGCAGAGCCTATCTTCTTACCATGAAGGTCCCTGCTAAAATCCCTACTCCACGTCTTCTAGAATATCGTGGTTAGAACGTGAAGTGTCCCCCACAGGCTTATTGTCGTACACTTGGTTCCCAGCTGGTGGCGCTGTCTGGGAAGGTTGTGGAACCTTTAGCTGGGGAAGCCTTGCTGGAAGAAGCGGGTCATTGGGAACAGGTCTGAGATTTGATAGTGCAGCCTTTACTTCCTACCTTCTCTCTACTTCCTAATTGTGGGTGGAATGTGACCAGTTGCCTCACACCCTTGCCATCACTGTCCCTGCCATAATTGACTGCATCCTTTCTTAAATCATGAGCCAAATTACATCCTTCCTTCTTTAGGATTCAGTTAGCAATTTTGTCACAGCATCTAGAAAAGTGAATAGTCCATAGGGTCATCGGCTGCCGCATTTTTAAGAACGAAAGGGGTAATAGTTGCTAGTTTCGTGACTACCATTGAATTGTGTAGAAGAGTCATGCAGAATAGCGTTTAATAAAGGGGTGTCTTACCCATATCCTCTTCAGGTCAGAGGTGAGAAGGAATTCATGCTCTGGCATTATGGGATGGCCTGACAAGACACCTGATGCTGGTCAGAGAAAAATGGCACAAGTAATTACTGGAAGTTACAGACCCTTTCCAGAACTGTGTGTTATCAGGGTGAACCTGCACAAGGAGGCATGTGAACCTCCAAATTCACATGGACCCTGATGGGTAGAAACTGCTTGTATGAGTGAAACGTTGTTAATAAGATGCAGCAAGAATGGACTTGGTTATGAACTAAAGTGGGATTTTTTTTTTCTTACCCAGTTGGCCATTTAAGGAGAGAATTTCTTCCCCTATGAATAAATGCAACATTAACTTAAAGCAACACATGGGATCGAATGCATTTGAAACCCATTGTGATGTGTAATCTAACAGTCACAGTAGTATCCAGCTTGCCAGGACAAAAGGAACATTTACTGGGCAGCTGAGCTGTGACAGAGTCAGAGGGGGTTAAGTCACCAGTCAAGTGAGCTTCAGATGACACCAGACCCTCAGTGCTTCTACTGTGCACCAGGGTGCTCCTGACTTGTATCACAGGTGGGGACTGATGCCAGCACTCTGCTTTGGAGGAAAGTGTCCTTCTGCCTGCAACCCTTGCTCTTGTGAGGTCCAAGTCCCTCTACCTGTGCAGGTGAATGGTGTCAATGGCAAATGGTGGGAGAGATGGATTATGCAGGGAGCCCCGAGTCTGGCCAAGAGAGAGCTTGCCCATGGAAGTAGCACAAGAGGCTACACTCCTTTGTAGCTGCCAAAATTTGATGACCCAGTGACGTCACGTGTCCAGAGACAGCCTGTATCCCCTTGTTTGAGCAAGAGATGGGGGCGATCTGGCTTCCTATTCATAGGTGCCATGGGTCTTTACAAAAGCCTTGGTCTTATGTCATATGCCTACCTTGGGTACACAAGGAAACATGATTATAAAAACCTTCTGGAACGTTCCTCTGACTGGTATTTGACACCCTGTCACTGACTTCTGTGTAGAGAGGGAAGCTCCCAAATAGCATTTTAAGATTCTGCTGTGAAGTTTCTGTTTCCTGAAAACTGCCTTAACCATTTAGGGTGAGCACAGATCACAGAGGGCTAACTTTCCCTAAAGCAGAGTATGTTATTTTTAAATGAAGTCTTTTTGAAAGCATGCCTTTATGTGAAGCCAGTGTAGGAAACAGATGAAAGCAGATGGGCTCGGGCTGAAGGGGTCAGGGAGCCTTGCCTCAAGTGGGCCTTCGTCCCTAAAGAACAAGGCCGTTCAATGGCATGCTTTGCAAGCTGCCCATTACAGCACTCCAAGGAAAGAATGGGCCATTTGAATAAGAATTGACTGGTTGGTTTTGTTTTGTTTTGTTTTGTTTTGTTTTGTTTTTAATGTGGAGATGTCCCATAGTTAACCTGGAGCCCCCATGGACCATATAATTTATCACCATGGGCAGTCCATTTGACCAGTCATATCCCTCTTCCTTATGAATCTGTATACCATTTCCTGAAGCACATGTCACTTTATTGTGTATTTTCCTGGGCACCTCAGAGCCTCAAGCCAGAGCTCATATTGCACAATATTTTCCTCTTCATGGGTGGAGGCCTTCCCTTACAGGTGTAGAGGTGGTGGAAATGTGCTCTGGGATTTTAGCTGCAAGATGGACAGAGCCATCATTCATGATAAGTTTGTGCTTTTAAAATTCTCTTCCTTTTCCAGTCTCCAAAAGCTTTGCATTAATGATATGCAGCTATGGTTTCTTCTAGAGCCTTCTTACTCAAGTTGGCATGAGTCCAGCTCCCCACTCCACTCTGAATGTGGCTTTTCATGATGCTTCTTATATGCTTAGGTTTGATTTGTTCTTCTTATGAGATTTAGGAGGTAATCTGTGAGGGTGATTAAAGGCCTAGATTTGTTTCCTGGTGTGTGTTTGGGGGTGGGAAAAGGGAAGATAGGCAGTGTAAGGGTGGAGTAGATTTTAGGGTGTGGACTCTGCGTACCAGCTAGAGTCTGGGTCAAGGAATAATGTCCTTGCTTTTAGACATGTGAGGACCTCAGACCCTGATGGTCAGAAGGCTTGCTGTAGCTTTGATCCTGAGTCATCATAATTACTGGTTTTTAAACTACCATTTCTGGAGGTCAGTATCCTCACCGGCCAAAACAGTACACATGCTTGTGGGGTGTTACCAGCATTGTCTTCTTTTCTGAAGCATTCAGTTTGTGCTGTTTGGAGAAACTGAGAGGTTAGGAGAGAGGTGGAGAGGAAGGGCATGGAAGGACAGGACAACTTGCTAGATGAACTGTGGGCTGGTGCCAGGTCAGTTGTTTTAACATATGAGGATTAGGGGTGGAGGCAGATAAATCTGGAGGGTTGTAGTGGGTACCAGAGACAGCCCAGGCTCCATGTGGCCTTGGAGATCCGATCATGTCAGAGGACCCATGAGAGAGACAGGAGCCCATGCTGTGGTTCTTCTCTTTCTCTTCTCCCTCCCTCCCTCCACACTCCTCTCCTGACTCCTGGCTCCCACCACCTCTAGCTCCACAGTCCCTCTGCTCCATATCAGAACTTAGCTCAGGCCATCACATCAGAGCCACTCCTCTCTCCTTCCTCCTCTGCTCTCACCCCCAGCCCCTCAGCTCATCCACAGTGACCATATCACGCTGCTCTTGTCTGCTTCACCAGCATCTTTGTGACTCAGTACCTGGTAGGGTTTGGGTTGTGTTGGTACATTGTCTCCTGCAGGAACATCAAGTTGGCAGGCTGGTAGGTGCAGGTGCATCAGAGGCTAAAAATCTCTTATACCTTCTTGTTAAAATGGAGCAATGGTAGTCTCTGCAAGCCAGGGACAAGGTGAGAATAAAAAGAGGTTGCCCTGGCATAGGGCTTCGTACATAGTGTACATGTAGGCAGTGGATGGTTTTATTTCTTTTTTCTTTTTCTTTTTCTTTTTTTTTTTCTTTTCCTAGACAGGGTTTCTCTGTGTAGCTTTGGAGCCTGCCCTGGAACTTGCTCTGTAGACCAGGCTGGCCTCACAGAGACCCACCTGGCTCAGCTTCCCGAGTACTGGGATTAAAGGCGAGCACCACCACCTCTCCGGGAGTAGATGGTTTTATTATCTGTGTTTTGAAAGGAAAGAAATCTGCAAAGTGTCACATGTTCTAATTTAGGATAAATCTCTAAGGAATGTTTGCAAGATAAAAGAGAAGTTGGGGTCTGGGTAGATGGCTCAGTGATTGTGAAGTGAGGGCTTGAGTTCAGATCCTCAGAACTCGCATAATTCCAGAGGTGTCAGTGTATGTCTGTGAGCCTGTGTCCCCAGGATGTTTGTGTTCCCACAGTGAGATGTGAGGCAGAAACAGGAGAATCCTCAGAAACTCATGGGCCAGCTAGCCTGGCAGATGGTCTCCAACAAAGAGAAAGGTGAGGACCAACACCTAGGGTTGTCCTCTGATCTCCACACGTTCACCAAAACATAGAGGAACATAGAGGTACATATCAACACACACACACACACACACACACACACACACACACACACACACACACACACACGAGAGAGAGAGAGAGAGAGAGAGAGAGAGAGAGAGAGAGAGAGAGAGAGAAAGAAAGGGAGAAGGATGGAGAGGGGGAGAGAGACACACACAGGGAGAGAAAGATTAGAGGATATAAAAGCAAGGCTTGTCTAATGACGTTCATGGATGACTCCTGGGTACTGGAGACCCCCAGCATGTTTAACTTTCCCAGCAGCCGGCATTCATCAAGCCCTGCTCTGCCTGGCCCCATCCCCGGACAGTGCTTTATAGTGCTGCTGGCTCCTGTCTCTACTGAATACTAAGTGTGGTTATGGACTTCCTAATGGAGAGGGTTGCTGCATCCACACGGAATACAAAGCATGGGCTGCCACAGCGCTCACAAACCTATCTCCTCACAAACCTCACATGAGCATCCTCCCTCCATCAAGTTTAACTCAACATTTAAGTGTGCAGAATTCAAAATTACTTTGAAAACTTCCCCCCTTTCAAGTCTCTGCGTAAAGAATAGATCTCTTTAGATGTCCACATCTGTCAGACAGCTGGAAGGTCCATCCCCTGCTCTTGCTTCCACACCTGCCATTTGTCTCTGCACAGGCATTCTTGATAATTGAGATGTGTTGTGCATGAGGCCTCACTCAAGGGTGCCAAGGGCACAGTTCCTGGCCAGCTGCTTCCCCCTCATTAGGATGTGTCCATCAGACACCGCTCATGAGAAATCCTTGCCGGGGGTATCTGCCTGCGTCATCCTATTAGCCGGGGTAAGCTGGGCTTCTTGTTCCCTCACCCAAAAGATGAAGTTAGCTCATAAGAAGCTGCTGTCATAAGAGTTTTCACCCTTTACAATTAAAGCAGGAAGAGGTCAATGGTGGGAGATTAACGCGGCAGTAGTCAGCCTTCATCATTCATGAGCAGTTAGGGCCCTAAATGCCACGTTTGAAGGCTGTTCTGCCTTCCAGTTCTGAGGGAGGAGAATGTAATTGTATAGAACACTGGCTGTGTTTGGAATTTTAATTTGTCCATTGGCAGTGTCACAAGGAGTTCATTTAAGACCCCAGATATCCTTGTGATACATGTGTATTGTGTGTATTTGTGTGTGTGTGTGTGTGTGTGTGTGTGTGTGTGTGTGTGTGTGTGTGTGTGTGTGTGTGTGTGTATACCCATACATGTTTTTGTGGAGACCATGTCCATGTGTACACTTGTTTGCGGAGGCCAGAGTTCAATATTAGGTGTCAACATCTCAGGAGCTGTCCATCTTGTTTTTTTCGAGACAGAATTTCTCATTGGCCTAGAGCTTGCTAAGCAGTCTAGGCTGGCTAGTCGGCGAGTCCTAGGAATTCTCTCATCACTCCCTCACTACTATTGAGAATACAAGTGTGCACTGCCATCTCTGGCATTTTTTTTTTAAACCTGGCTTCTGAGGACTGAATTTAGCTCCTTATGATTGCATGGCAGCTACTTTACTGATGGATCTCTCTCTCTCTAGCTCAGGATCCTAGATGCTTACAGAAGGGCCATCCACAGGTGTCTTTGAGGCCAAGGTGGGCCACAGGGCAGAGCAAATGGCTACCTACACAGCCGGGGTAGGGACACAAAGGAGCACAGTGTTTAGAAGAAACAGAATAGCTCAGAGCTCAGCACCTTGTGATGCTACGGCTGACCAGATGACCTCTGCCAAGGAGGAAGTCAAGGATGCATGGTAGGGTAGACAGGTGAACCTGGCGCCAAGAAGCTATAGGAACAGGTGGACATCGTGACTGCAGAGATGACAGCTGCCACCAGAATTGCCCACTAAGCAAAGCAGATTCAAATTACTCATTCAAATTGCTCTGATTGCTAAAAAGCTAAACCAGTGGAAAGCATCTACTTGCTTGAGGCTTACCCCTAGCAAGGTTGTCACTATACCCTGGGCTCTGCTTAGTTTTCCAATTCACAATCAAAATACACAGAGAGGCCTTGGCAGGAGTCCTAGAATTCTTCACAAATAAAGAACCCACAAAAAAATAATCAATGCAGCATGCAGTCTCCTAATTCCACCCACTCACCTATCCACCCATCTATTCACCTACCCACCCCCACATCTTTCCACTCATCCATCCATCCAACATCTAATAGGTACCAACTTTGGGTAGGGTCTTGAAAATACATAAGTAAACAAGACATACACTTTGGCATTTTGTATTTTCTACCATAAATGGGCATCTGGAGGTCTCAAGGATATCAAAGGCTCAGGGATACCAAAGTGATCTTCATGGAAATTTGCTTGTCTGCTTTGACCAATAAGAAGTCCCTAAGCCACAGAGTAGATGAGTGGCCCCTCCAGCAATGAGAACCAGAACTGGAGATGAGGATTCCTCACTGCAAGATGAAGGGATTTCTACCAGTCACATTGAGTACCAATCTTCATGGTTGGAATAGACTTTTACCCTCTAGATTGGATGTCATTTCATGAGTTTTCCCAAGACATACATATTGTTTCTGACAAAGAGAATGAGCAGGACCCATAGTCAGGGAGCACTATGTAAATGAACCAGGTATATTCACTCTGACATAAAGTGGGTGGTACCCAGCAAGAGAAATGAAAGCACACACCCTTGCCTGTTGACCTCAAATCCTCTACCTTGAACTGCTGAGAGGTCAGAATGAACTAGGAGTGATTTCTTTCCCCCTAACAGTTGATCTCTCTGGATCTAAGCATCAACTTTAAAACAATCAATCGAGCAAGCAAGCAAGCAAATAAACAAAATCAAATCACTCTGGAGCAAGTTCTGGGCTTGAGGCATGAATCATAGAGACAAGAAGAAGCTGCTCTCTTCCAGGGCTGCCCTTTGGTCCCCAGGCTTGGTAAGTCAATGTTATCGCATTGCTGTCCATCAAGGTGGACCATAGCAAAGGTCTTCCAGCCACCCACTGGACATGCCACAGTGGGACCACCCCTTAGGATTTTAAACCACTTCTTATGCCCATTATTCTTTTTAGAGAAATCCTCATTCCTATGTGGCCCTGCCATGCTTCTGAGCCTTCATTAGATCTAGTGGAATGGCCATTATTGTAGCACCCAGGCAGCTGTGAAATGGAACCGCGCTTGCAGACAGTCAGAAGAACTGAGAAGTTGTGACAGCCCCAAGGACAGGTACACCTTCACTTACAAATCAAGGTTATGTGCTCATGGTGAAGCACTTTTAAAGTCGACCCGTTTCTTTAATTGCCAGTATCAGCCTACCCGGGAAGCCTGCAGCAACTGCACCAATATAGCTCAGGTTATTGATCCCTGCGAAGCAGGGCTTCTGCTCCAGGCACACTGCAGCACTTTCAACAGATCAGCACAATAGTTCAGAGATCAATCATTATTTCTCCCTACCGGTCCATTTTAATTGTGAAATCAAAGGTGTGGTAATCGCTTCTTAAGTTGGGAGAACACATGTGAAACCAAGGGAAGGTGTGTCCTCCTGGTAGCAAGCCTTTCACATAGAAGGCAAGCTGTACATTTTCCTGAACTGATCCCAAGTGTCCAGCACCCTTGAGCTTAGTGGAGGTTGGGAGCCTGCAGTTTTCCATCTAGAAGACCAGTTTTCCTCCCTCCATGTCAGGAAGACAGGGGTCCAGGAGACATTCGGAACACAAGGTGAAAAGGAACAGTCTGGTTCCAGGATTTGCCTCCTATGAGGGATGAACAGAGTTGCTGAGGTTGAGGCCACCTTCCATGAGAAGCTAGCTTCAATGGACAGAGGTCTCTGAGTCTCCCCACATCTTGGGAAGAGACTTAGCACTCTCTAACAGCTCTCTATTAAGAAACAAAGTGGTTGGATTTTGAGTCTCAAGAGAATTCCCATGTTGCCACCCACCCACTCCATTTTGAGGCTTTGATATCTTTTAGAAAATGTCAACTTGAGGTCAGCCAACTGAATTTCTCCTAGGCATTTTGGAACCAATCAGATACATGAAAGGACTTTATCTTCTTACTCTCTCCTGGAACTAGTTTCTCAAAGGATGTGCAGCTGGATACTAGTTAAGCAGGGTGTGAAATTCTAGTCATATTAAACATCCTTGGTTCTGAGCTGTTTCCTTTACTGGGTCCTGTTGCTAGAGTTTTCCTGCCTTGCCCACAGTCAGGACAAATCTCTGTCACCCGCCAGTCCCACAGCCGCTCAGACCCAACCAAGTAAACACAGAGACTTATATTGCTTACAAACTGTATGGCCGTGGCAGGCTTCTTGCTAACTGTGCTTATATCTTAAATTAGTCCATTTCCATAAATCTATACCTTGCCACGTGGCTGGTGGCCCACCGGCATCTTCACATGGCGGCATCTGGCAGTCAGTCCTTCTGCCTTCCTGTCCTTTTATTTCTCCTCTCTGTTAGTCCCGCCTATCCTTCCTGCCTAGCCACAGCTGATCAGGTTTTATTTATTGATCAATCAGAACAACTTGACATACAGACCATCCCCCAGCACAGCCAAGTGCAGACCATCTCAGACACCTGCACTCAGGCCCATGGTCCTAATCATCCTCTATGCGGACCTGCTGGGTAACGCCACAAAGAACCCAAGAAGGGCTCCCACAGGACATACAGAACATCCCACAGCAGGGTCCCCAGTGTACTGATGGGCCCATTTGCTCGAGTTCTGCAAGCTGCTGTGGTGGCCTTCGCATGATGCCTGTTTGTGTCATGTGGACATGTGGGGAGTGCAGCTCTGGCTTCATGGCCACTGAGACATTTGCGGAACAGTGCTTGCGCTAGGCCAGCCTTGGGGAGATGGAAGGAAATGAGCAAACATCTTCTTAGGTAGATCCTCTGAGCGTCCACGAGCGAAGCTTGTGGGGAATTCTGTGTTTCTTCCAGGCACTCCTCTCAGGACCCCTCAGATCCTCACATTGACTTCCTCTTGTTGAGGTTCAGCAGGAAAGAGCAGCCAGCACTTGGAGGGGAAGGTCAAAGAAGATCTTTTCCAGTCTCTGGCTGCTCAGAACACATCGCTATTTCTCACAAGTGTGCCAGATTCTTCCCGAGGGTTCCTTGACCCACGGCTCACTGCCCTGTTGGGAAAATATCTGGATGCCCGCTTCCTCTTGTGGAAGCTGAAGGAGCCCTTGGCCAGATAATTCTGCTGGATCTTTCCTCTTCCTGCTGTGCATTTGGAATGGGTTCACAAGGTAACCCCTGGATGTCCTTTCCTGGGCCATTGACCCTGAAATGATTAGCATAAGGAGGGTCTAAACCACAGAAGGCCACTTGGCACCATCCTCTTCTCCTGCCTGTCTGCTTGGCAGTGAAGTCATAACTAACTGAGCTGTGAGGTTCCCTGGAGCCCACTTAGCTCCTGCCAGGTGCCAAATCTGTTTTCAGTCTTCTTAGCAATTCTATGAGCTCTGCAAATCCCACTGGCATAGGTTAGCCAGAGGCGGATTCTGATGAGGCCTCTTAATAGAAAACAAGACAAAAAAGAGACCAGGTTGTATTATCTTGTAATCACCCTACAGGGCTGGCACTTGCTAATGTGCAGTGGAAACACCTAGTGAAATTTCAGAGTATTCCTGTTGAGTGGATTGGCCAAGTTTCCCATCTCTTTGTAGTGTGAGGATAGACCCCTCCCAGGTATGATGATGGGGCGATCACTCAAAAGACATTTAATAGACATCCACCATGTCCTAGATTCCATTCTGGGATTGGGAATATAACTTTAAATCAAAGACTCAGTCACACAAAGCTGTTGTTCTATTTGGGGGTGGGGCAGATAAGTGTGGATGTAAATTGTCAAGCAGGGGGGGATAGGGGGATGGGTGAGGGGGGGTGGAATCTACAAAGAATCCATGTGCATGGGTAGAATGAAGCAGGGACACACTTCCCCCTTTAGGTGGTCAGGGAAGGCCTCTTGGATAGAGGGCTATTACGAGAATTTAGTGACCAAGAAAGTAGAAATTTAGGGAAGGCATATGGGGCCAGATCCATGCAGCCTAAAGATCAAGGCTAGCCTAATGATGAGCAAGGGCAGAGTAGGCACAGCAACATGGGGGTTGGGAGATCTAAGAACATCAGGATCCAGGAAAGGGCCAAACAGAAGGGAGCATGAAGTCTACAGTGACATCCATTGCAAGCTCTTTTAGCAACTCTCCAGGTGGCTGACAGGCAGGTGTGGTCTGAGTTTTGAGGGAGTGGTGCATCATCCTGCTTCCATATCAACCCTAGAGGAAAGTCACATAGAATACTAGGAAATCAAATTATATTGTTAATACTGCATGTCAAACCTTCCAATATTGGTACTTAATTTGTGGAATGAGGAGTATGTGTGAAAATATGTGCTTGCACATGTAAATGAAATAATTTCATATCAAGCAGACGCCTGAAGGGTTATTGAAGTTTCTTTGCATGGTAGGAGTGTATTCTTTTTTTAGTATGACAGCATGTTGGCGCTGGCAGAAATAGGGTTTTTGACTGTAATGGGTGTGGCCAACCCTGATGAAATCTCTCCCTGCTATTTATTCAGGCTTCCAGGAAATGGTGAAGGCAGAAAGATGGAAAGACAGTGAGGGTTGAAGTCCCTGGGAAGGATGGAAGGGAACAGCGTTTCTTATCTTCAGCACCGCTGGCGTGGGGAACAGACCTTTCTTTGTGGTGTTTGGCTGTCCTGGGAGCCATGTGTTAGTTACATGGCTGGCTTCTGTCTCCTAGAGCCAGTAGTGCCTCTCTGCTCCAGTCATGAAAGACAAACTGGTCTCTAGACTCCCACAGATGACCCTGGAGAAGGCACATCACTGGCTGAGAACTGCCAGGTGGCAGGGAGAGGAACCTAGCCACTGGGTAAGGAGTTTTAAAAGTGGAAACCTGGGGCTGGGTCTCCTTTCTGATAGGATGGCACTAGCTGAGCTGCAGAAATGAGGAACCTGGAATGTATTTCAGGAATTTTCATCCACCCACAATGCTGGGGTTAATAAAGCCTCAGGGTCTAGAGTAGACTTAGATGAGATTTAAGGTGAAAGAGTGGACGCCAGTAGGAGAGTAAGCCAGGAACACCTCCTTGAGTACAAATGATGGAGGGAAGGTCTAGGTGGAAATGAGGGAGGAACACTAGAGTTTGCTCCATGGGAGGACTAGGCTAGGAGGATGTGAGCTAATCTGGAGTTAAAGGTTCTAGGGGTGAGTCAGTAAGAGGTGGGGATGGAGCAGCATGGTTGAAAAGGTAGAGAATGCCATTCCTTCAGTATTGATGAAAGGAGAGGTAACTGCCTGCCATTTAAAGCAAAGCGTTACACACCCCCACCTGTGTGTGTCTCTCTGCGTGTATGTGTGTGTTGTCAACCTGACACATCTGGGAAGAGGGAGTCTCAATTGAGGAAATGCTTCTATCAGACTGGCCTTTAGCCATGTCTGTGGAGGCATTTTCTGGCTTGTTAATTGACTTAGGAGGGTTCAGCTCACTGTGGGGGTGTCATTCCCTAGCAGGTGGGCCTGGAGTGTATAAGAAAGGTGACTGAACACGATTTTGGGAGCAAGCCAATAAGCGGTGTTCCTCCACAGTTACTGCTTTAAGCATTTGCCTTGATTTCTTTTTTGTTTCCCTTGATAATGATCTACAAAGTGTAACATGAAATAAACCCTTTCCTCCCCCAAGTTACTTTTTTGGTCATGGTGTTTATCATAGCAACAGAAAGCAAACTAGAATAGTACTGATGAGTTAAGGTCAATTCAAGAGAATTCTGTCTAAAGCTTCCATATTTATATGCAGTAACCAGATAGGGGTATTTGTTTGTTTTAAAACAGCCTGATTCTTTATCTTAGGCCCACCTGGAACTCATTATGTAGCCTAGACTGGCCTTGAAATGCAGTCTTCCCATTCCAGTCTCTCAAGTGCTGTGATAGGCATGAGCCATCATACCTAATGGGATTTTTATTAATATCAAAAATAAGTGGGATAGCTTTAGAAAGAAATCTGTAAGATTGTTGAATTAAAAATGAGCAAATTAGGGAGTCTTATTTATAACACATGCCACTGAAAATAAATATACCATATGTCATAATTATCACAACAAGCAATCAGTGTTCATCAGTTGTCCATGAACAGACACAGATGGAGACAATGTATGGAAAACACTGGGAACAGGCAGGCTGCATTCACTCTATAAATGTTGATTAAGCACATGCTGTGTGCTTAGTTGCATTGTCACCAGCAGTGACAGGAAGATAATCTGGGTCGTCCTTGACCTGAAGGGTGCCAAAATTCTAAATAAAGACAAACGGCTATGAGTTTTGTCCAAGAGGTGCCCTGCAGTCAATAAGAAAAGCATCAAGAAATCGTTCTATCAGGCAAATGAAGAGGAGACACAATCGGAAAACGCATCAAAAAATCATTAATCTCATTAAAATGTAAATTAATTCACAATTAATATAGCAAAACAGAGGGGCTGGGAAGATGATTTAGTCAGTAATGCCCTTGATCTGTAGGTATGAAAGCCTGAGTTTGAATTCCCAGCACCCATGTAAGAAGCTGTGTATAATATGTATGCCTAGAATCCCAGTGCTGGGAAAGTAGAGAGGAGGATCCTGGGAGCTTGTGGGCTAGCCAGCTAAATCAGCAAACTTCAGGTTCAGTGAGAGATCCTGCCTCAAAAAAAGTCAGGTGAGGAGCCTAAAGAATGGTATCTGACAACTTCTGTCTACATGTGCATGCTCCCACCCACCTCTCTCCCTTTCTCTCCCTCTCCCCTTCCTAACCCCCTTCCCTCTCCACTTCCCCTCTCCCTCCCCAGCTCATTCCCTCTTTCTCTCTCTTCCTGAACTGAATATTACTACTGGTCATCTAAACTGGTAAATATTCACTGGGAAGAAAAAAAACTCAGTAGAGGGGAAACAACAATTTTTGTTGCTCTGTTAAATCTATTCCTCAAAGAGCCTGAAGCAACCTAAAATATGAGAGTAATGAAAGGATTACATAAATTTTCATAATTTATTCTATCAGTTATTATATTTCATTTTAATGGAAATTATGGGGTTGCCAAAAAATCATAAAGCTATGAAAAATTAGAAAGCAAAAACTGACTGTGTGTGCAGAATAAAAACCAGGGTGAGGCACAGATAGTTTACATTCAGTGAGTTAATTAGGAAGAGAGGCCATAGCTCCCCTCCATCCACTGAAATTTAGAAGAGGGATTTCCTTTCTTTCTTGTTTTGGTTTATTTTTGTTTCTATAATTTTTAAAAATAATTTTCTCTCCTTTTATTGTTTTTTCCTTTTATTTATTCTTCTCAAATACAATATATCCTGACCACAGCCTCCCCTCTCCCCACTCCTCCCAGTCCCTCCCCACCGTCCCTCTCCCCCAGATCCAATCCTCCTCCATTTCCTTTCAGAAAGAGCAGGCCTCCAAACTGAACATGGCATAACAAGATGCAATAAGACTAGGCACACACCCTTTAATCAAGGCTGGATGAGGAAAAGAGTCCCACAAGCAGGCAAAAGAATCAGAGATACCCCCACTCCTACTGCTAGGAGTCTCACAAAAACCAAGATAAACAACCACAGCATGTCTGCAGAGCTTATAGCATAGATTCATGCAGGCTCTATGGTTGCTGCTTCAGTCTCCGTGAGCCCCTATAAGCCCTGCTTAGTTGATTCTGTGGACCATGTTCTCTTGGTGCCTCAACCTCTCTGGCTCCTACAATCCTTCTTCCCCCTCTTCCGCAGGGTTCCCCAAGCTCCAACTAATGTTTGTCCGTGGGTCTCTGCATCTGCTCCCATCAGCTGCCAGAGGAAGTCTCTCTGGTGACAATTGGGCTAGGCACAGATCTATGAATATAGCAGAATATCTTTAAGAATCATTTCTTTGGTCAGTCATGTTTGGTTCTACCCGTAGGTCTCTGAGCCATCCAGCCTCTGGTTCCTGGCCATCCAGTGTCTGGCATGGGCTCCCTCTTGTGGCTTGGGTCTCAAGTTATCCCAGTCATTGGTTGACCACTCTCACAAGCTCTGAGCCATTATTGCTCCAGGACACTTGTAGGCAGGGTAGGTATGTCTTGTGGCTGGGTTGGTGTGCCAGTCCCACCACTGGGAGTATAGCGTAGTTAAAGAAGATGGCTGGTTCAGGCTCCATATCCTCCATTACTCGCAGTTCTTACTAGGGTCACTCTCATAGGTTCCAGGGAGTTTCCACTGCACTAGGTTTTCACATCACCCAGTAAGTGCCCCCCTTATTGTCTCTCCTTGTACTCTCGCCCATTGTTCCTCCTCCTCCCATCTGGTGCCCCCATTCCCATCCCTACCCATCCCCAATCTACCCACAAAATCTAGTCTATCTCCCCTTCTTAGGGAGATCCATGTGTCCCCCTCAGAGTCCTCCTCCTTGTTACTTAGCCTCTCTGGGTCTGTGGATTGGATCATGTTTACCCTTTACTTAACAGCTAATGTCTACTTATAAGTGAGTACATACCATGTTTGTCTTTCTGGGTATGGTTTGCCTCCCTCAGGATAATATTTTTTCTAGTTCCATTCATTTGCCTGCAATTCTCATGATGTCATTTTTTTTTCTAACAGCTGAGCAATACTACATTGTTTAAATATATAATATTTTCTTTATCCATTCTTCAGTTGAGGGACATCTAGGTTGTTTCCAGTTTCTAGCTGTTATGAATAAAGCCACTATGAACATAGTTGAGCAAATGTCCTTGTGGCAGGATAGATCTTTTTTTTTTTTTTTTTTTTTTTTTTTTTTTTTTTTTTTTGAGACAGGGTTTCTCTTTGTAGTTTTTGGTGCCTGCCCTGGATCTCACTCTGTAGACCAGGCTGGCCTTGAACTCACAGAGATCTGCCTGGCTCTGCCTCCCAAGTGCTGAGATTAAAGGCATGTGCCACCACTGCCCAGCTCAGGATGGAGCATCTTTTGGGTATATGCTCAAGAGTGGTATAGCTGGGTCTTGAGGTAGATTGATTCCCAAATATCTGAGGAACCACCATGTTGATTTCCATAGTGGCTGTACAAGTTTCACTCCCACAAGCAATGGAGGAGTGTTCCCCTTATTTCACATCCTCAACAGCATGAGCTGTTACTTGTGTGATCTTAGCCATTCTAACAGATATAAGATGGAATCTCAAAGTTTTAGTTTACATTTCCCTGATGGTGGGGTGGTGGTGGTAAAGAGAGCTTAGGGGAGCGGGAGGTCCCAGCTGGATCAGGAGCAGAGTGGGAGAAGAGGGAGGGAGATACCATGATGAATGAAGACCCCAGGGGAATAGGAAGAAGCAGAGTGCTAGAGAGGTCCCCAGAAATCCACAAAGATACTCTACTGTAGACTACTGGCAATGGTTGAGAGAGTGCCTGAGCTGACCTGCTCTGGTGATTGAATGGCCGAACACCCTGGCTGTCATGATAGAACTCTCATCTAGTGTCTGATGGAAGCAGATGCAGAGATCCACGGCCAAGCCCCAGGTGGAGCTCTGGTAGTACAATAGGCGAGAGAGAGGAGGAACTGTATGAGCGAGAGATATTGAGACTATGATTGGAAAAAGCACAGGGACAAATAGCCAAACTAGTGGAAATGCATGAACTGTGAACCAATGGCTGAGGCGCCCCCATGGAACTGGATCAGGTGCTCTGGATAAGTGAGATAGTTGATTAGCTTGAACTGTTTGGGAGGCCCCCAGGCAGTGGAGACGGGACCAATCCTTGGTGAATGGGCTGGCTTTTTGGAGTTCGGGGCCTATGCTGGGACACTTTGCTCAGCCTTGGTGTAGAGAGAAGGGGACTGGACCTGCCTCGGCTGAGTCTACCAGGCTGGGCTAACTCCCCAGGGGAGACCTTGTCCTGAAGGAGATAGGAATGGGGGATGGGTTGGGGGGGAAGGGCTGGGGGTGGGAGGAGGGAGGGCAGGGGAATCCGTGGCTGATATGTGAAATTAAGTTAATTATAAAATAAAAATATTTTTTAAAAAACCCCCAAAAAAAGATGCTGAACATTTTTTAAAGTATTTCTTACTCATTTGCGATTCCTTTATTGGGAATTCTGTTTAGATCTGTACCCCATTTTAAAAATTAGGTTATTTGCTTTTTTTTTATATCTGGTTTCTGAGGGTTTTTTTAATATATATTTTGGATTTTAGCCCTCTGTCCAATGTGGAGTTGGTGAAACCTTTTCCTATTCTGTAGGCTGCCATTTTGCCCCATTGATGATGTCTTTTGCCTTACAGAAGCTTTTCAGTTTCATGAGGTCGACCTTAGTGCCTGCATTATAGGTGTTCTGGTCAGGAAGTTGTTTCCTATCCTAGTGCATTCAAGGCCATTCCCTACTTCTCTTCTACCAGGTTCAGTGTGTCTGGTTTAATTTTGAGGTCTTTGATCTCTTGAGTTTTGTGCAGGGTGATAAATATGGATATATTTGCACATATATTGTAGATATATCTGCTACGTGAAGATATCCAGTTAGGCCAGCACCATTTGTTGAAGATGCTTTCCTTTTTCCATTGTTTATTTCTGGCAACTTTATCAAAAATCAGGTGTCCATAGGTGTGTGGTTTTATGTCTGGGTATTTGATTCAATTCCATTGATTAACTTGTCTGTTTTTATGTCAGTATCATATGTTTTTTATTACTATAGTTCTGTAGTACAGCTTGAAATCAGGGATGGTGATATCTTTGGAAGTTCTTTTATTGTTCCAGGTTGTTTCAGCTATCCTGTTTTTTTCCCCCCGTATGAAATTGAGTATTGTCTTTTTCAAGGTCTGTAAAGAATTGTGTTGGAATTTTGATGGGGATTGCATTGAATATGTAGATTACTTTTGGTAAAATGGCCATTTTTACTATTTTAATTCTACTGACCCATGAGCATGGGAGATCTTTCTGTCTTCTGATATCAATTCAATTTTTTTCTTCAAAAACTTTAACTTTTTGTCATAGATATCTTTCACTTGCTTGGTTAGACTTACCCAAAATAATTTCTATTTTTTTGTGGCTAATGTGAAGGGTATTGTTTCCCTGATTTCTTTCTCAGTCCATTTATCATTTGCATATGGGAGGGATACTGATTTTTTTTTAATTAATCTTGTATCCAGCCACATCACTGAAATTGTTTATTGGCTGCAGGAGTTCCCTAGTAGAATTTTTTGGGTTGCTTATATATCGTCTTAGGGTTTCTATTGCTGTGAAGAGACACCATGACAACTCTTATAAAGGAAAATATTTAATTGGGATTTCCTTATAGTTTCAGAGGTTTAGTCCATTATTATCATGGTGGGACATGGCAGCATGCAGGCAGACATGGTGCTGGAGGAGTTGGGAGTTCTACATCTTGATCCACAGGCAGCAGCAGAAGAGAATATGATATTGGGCATGGCCTGAACATAAATGAGACCTCAAAGCCTTCCTACACAGTGACTCACTTCTTCCAACAACACCACACCTACTTCAACAAGGCCACACTTCCTAATAGTGCTACTCCCTAAGGGCCAAGCATTCAAACCTGTAAGTCCATGGGGGCCATACCTGTTCAAACCACCACATGTACCATCATATCATCTGCAAATAAGAATACTTTGACTTCTTCCTCTCCAATTTGTATCCTCTTGATACCTTCAGTTGTTTTATTGCTCTATCTAATACTTAAGTAACTATATTGAATAGACCTGGAAAGAGTGGACATCCTTGTCTTGTTCCCAATTTTAGTGGAATTACATTGTTTCTCTCCAGTTAATTTGATGTTGGCTTGCTGTAAAATTACTTTATTATGTTTAGGTATAGCCTTTGCATCCTTAATCTATCTAAGACTTTTATCATGAAGGAGAATTGAATTTTGTCAAAGGCTTTTTCACCATCTAGTGAGATGATCATGAGGGTTTTTTTTTCTTTCAGTTTATTTATATGGTCAGTTTACGTTGACTGACTTTCATATGTTGAACCATTTCTGCATCTCTGGGATAAAGCCTATCTCATCATGGTGGATGATCTTTTTGATAAGTTCTTGGATTCAGTTTTTCTTGAATATTTTTCCATGTATGATCATAAGGGAAATTGGTCTGTAATTCTCTTTCTTTTTGAATCTTTGTGTGGTTTGGATATCAGGGTGACTGTGACCTCATAAAATGAATTTGCAATTTTCCTTCTATTTCTATTTTGTGGAATAATTTGAGTAGTATTGGCATTAAATCTTCTTTGAAAGTCTGGTAGAATTCTGTGCTAAAACAATCTGGTCCTGGGCTTTTTTATTTGAGAGACTTTTAATGACTGCTTCTATTTCCTTAGGGGCTTATTTAGGTTATTTACCTGATCCTGATTTACCTTTGGTAAGTGATACCTATCAAGAAAATTATCCATTTCTTTTAGATTTTCCAATTTTGTGGAGTATAGGTTTTTAAAATGTGGCTGATGATTCTTTGAATTTCCTCAGTGTCTGTTATGCCCCCTTTTCATTTCTGATTTATTAATTTGGATATTTTCTCTCTGCCTTTTAGTTAGTTTGAATAAGGTTTGTCTAACTTGTTGATTTTCTCAAAGAGCCATCTCTTGGTTTCATTGATTCTTTATATTGTTCTATTTCTAATTATTGATTTTAACTCTCAGTTTGATTATTTCCTGCTGGCTATTCCTCTTGGGTGTGTTTGCTTATTTTTGTTCTAGAGCTTTCAGGTGTCCTGTTAACTTGCTGGTATAAGATCTCTCCATTTTTTTTTTTAAGGTAGGCACTTCGTGCTATGGACTTTCCTCTTAGCACTGCTTTCATAGTGTCCCATAAGTTTGTGTATGTTGTGCGTTCATTTTCATTGAATTCTAGGAGGTCTTTAGTTTCTTTATTTATTTCTGTCTTGACCTAATAGTCATTCAGGAGAGAGTTGTTCAGTTTCCATGAGTTTGCAGGCTTTCTGTTATTTCTGTTGTTGTTGAAGTTCAGCTTTAATCCATGCTAGTCTGATAGGATGCAGGGGGTGATTTCAGTTTTCTGATATATATTGAAACTTGCTTTGTGGCTGAGTATGTGGTCAATTTTGGAGTAAGTTCCATGAGGTGCTGAGAGGAAGGTATATTCTTTTGTGTTTGGGTGAAATGTTCTGTAAATATCTGTTAGGTCTATTTAATTCACAACATCTGTTAGCTCTAGTATTTTTATGTTTAGTTTTTTTCTAGATGACCTGTACATTGATGAGAGAGGGATATTAAGTCTCTCACTGTCAATTTGCGAGGGTTGATTGGGGATACGGTAGGTGGGCACTGAGAGATGGGGGGCAGTCCTTGGGTGGCCGTCTACCAGGAGTTCTGACAGCCAGCATGGCCTCTGGTTGAGCAGGAGGCTATGAGTCTATAAGTTTTAATATCAAGAAAACAACTGCAAACAAACAGTTAACTCTTTATCTAATTTTAAAATTTATTTATTTATTTATTTATTTATTTATTTATTTATTTATTTATTTATTTATTTATTTATTAGCAGCTCCTTCCTCCCCAACAGTAAAAATGATCTTGGATCTACTAACTTTTCTTTCCTCTTCTCTTCAACAAGAAGAATCCTGGGTATTGTCATCTCTTCCTTCTCCTCCCCTCCCCCTCCTCCTCTTCCTTTTCCTCTCCCTCCCATCACTTCCTTCTCCTCCTGGCTTCTGAGAGGGAAAATAGAAGGTCAGACTTCTAAGAGAGAGGGAAAAGATGCTGAAGAAATAACATTCAAGATGTGCAAATAAGTTGTCGAGTCAATTTGAAGTTCCTTTTTGTGTGTTCTTTTGACTAGGAGAGTGAGGTAGAGATTCTCGTGACATTTAACATAGAATTTACACCATTAACTTAAGGCAGTCGAGAGAGAGTGGGGCTGATGCAGTAACAGAAGGGCAAGCCCAGAGGTAGGCCACCATGTGGTCACCTGAAGTACCACAAGAAGGTACCACAATGGTAGCACAGGAAGATGGTCCTGAGCTCTTGGATATTTACCCAGGATTCTCTTCTTCGTAGTTTGCTTACCCTAGCTGAAGAACTACTGGCAGTTGATCGCTGCTGGGAGGGAGGCTTGTTTTCCTTTGGGAGCGTGGCTGCTGGCGGGTTCCCCACAGTCAGGTGAATGCCCCACTCCAGGTGCATCCAGATAGCACTAGTTGTACTCAGTGAGTTAGTAAAAGAGAAGAAGACATGGACATTAAGACAGTAGGGAGTACTGTGGGGGCCTCAGAGTAGAGTGAGACGGGGGAATATCAGTTGGATTTGATCCAGATATATTATATACATGAATGAAATATCCAAAATGAATGAATACTCTAAAAATAAATAGACTTTAGGAGATCACATGGTAAATGAGAGCATTACAGTTCTGGAGGAAAAGGTATCCTGACTTATTGGGAAGTCAGATTATACCTGGAGTTGCAATAGGAAAGCTCTGAAGGGTAGGGCTGTGCTGGGACAGCTCTGGAGGCTAGAGCTGCAATAGCACACCTCTGGAGGGAGAGGTGTCCTGACTTGTCAGGAAGCCAGGCTATAGCTGGAGCTGCCATAGCACACATCTGGAGGGAGAGGTGTCCTGACTTGTCGGGAAGCCAGGCGATACCTAGAGCTGCCATAGCACACATCTGGAGGGAGAGGTGTCTTGACTTGTTGGGAAGCCAGGCGATACCTAGAGCTGCCATAGCACACCTCTGGAGGGAGAGGTGTCCTGACTTGTCAGGAAGCCAGGCGATACCTGAAGCTGGGGTGCAGTAGAGAATGGTCTCCCCATAGGAGGTAGCAATCCTGCTGCTCTCCTAGAGAACTTTGCTGGGCTTTGCCCCGACCCTTAAGGGGGCTTCCCAGCAGAGCTCTGCTTCTACTCTCTGGCCCACGATGTTGCTTCTTCTGCTTCACTCTGCTAAAGGGGAAGCCCCTGCAGAAATGTAGCCATCTCCTCCGGCTCCGGTAAAGGGGAAACCCTTGCAGAAATGTAGCCATCTCCTCCGGCTCCGGTAAAAAATTGTTACTTCTTTCTGCTCAGCATTGCTTAACCCTTCCTAAGGGGACATCTCACAAGGTTTTCCTGCTCAGTCTGTAAGGGGCATCTCAGCAAGGTTCTTCTTCTCTGTGCTGTTGAGTGAAGATCTTCTTCACCCAAGACTCTTTTGAGAAAGAGATTTATTTGGGAAGGAGGAGTCCAGGAAGAGTGGGTACCTCTGCCAGGGTGGGAAAGCACAGCCAACAACTGAACAGGCAGAGGGGCTTATATAGGGCTTCTTAGGGGCAGAGTTTCTCCAGGGAGATTTTCTGCTCAGGGATTGGTTAGTTTCCTTGGCCAGGGGCAGAGGTGGCTCAGATTTCAGGACCAAACTGTGCTTCTTTCACTGGCCCTTTTTAGCTTTTTGGCTTTAGTTTACCAAGACATATTTCTTTCACTGGCTCTAATTCTAGGGACAAAGTGTGTTTCTTTGGCTCTGGTTTCGGTGTCAGGGTGTGTTTCTTAGGTTCTGGGTTCAGGGCTAAAGTATTTCTTTCACTGGCTCTGGTTTCAGGGCCAGGGTGGGTTTCTTTGGCTGTCCCCTTTCCCCTACAGTAAATAATTTTTATAGTTGGGGAAAATGTAAAACAACCACAAATGAAAAAGTTATAGAGCTGAATTACTTTAAGATTAAATTAAAATTGAGAATTCTTGCTCATCAAAATATACTATGTAAGAAAAAAAATCAGGCCAGTGAAATGGTGCAGCTTTGGATAAAGGTAATTGGTACCAGGCCTGATGACCTGAGTTTGGGCCCCAGAACCCACATGGTAGAGGAAGAGAATCCAGTTGCTCTCTGATTTCCATACATGAGCTGTGTCATGTGTACCTTCCTCCGTGAAATAAATAAATGCAATAAAGTTTTTAAAAATAGTAAGCATCATGTAATTTATTCCACCAGCTGTTGTGTTTCATTTGTATATTTTATTTCATTTATATAATTTATGATATACATAACTGAGTGATATATCAAATATACTTATATATAATTGAATATGTAAAATATATGCACAGACAATACAAATGAATTACAGCCAATATGCATAATGTATAAGAAATTTCTAAAAATCAACATGAAAAATAATGCAGTTTTCACTTATTTATTATTACTTTTTTTAAAGACTAATCTTGCACTATAGCCAAGTCTGGCCCGGAACATACTAAGCACCCGAGGCTGGCCTTGAACTCATATTGAGCCTCCTGTCTAAGTCCTGGGATTCCAGGTGTCAGCTACCATACCCTGTTATTGGGAAGTTTTTAGAAAGGTTCTTCACTGGGAAGGACAGACAGTGAGCAAGAAGCAAATGAAAATGTTCTCACGGCCATTCATTCATCCTGGGGAGAGCACAGCATGGGCCACGCATAGACACATCATTGAGTGTTGATGCTTGTGTGGGGCAGTTCTGCTTGTTCATTGCTCGTGAGGGTTGGAAAAGGCGGGGCTCCTTGGGACACTATGGAGTGGTCAGTACTGGAACTGAACACATAAGGCCCTGTCATCAGGTGGCTGAACCCCTCCTTATAGTCCCAGCAGCAGCTGTGGTTCTCTCCTGGGGAACAGGTGTGAGAACACCTAAGACAGCAGAATGGTACTTAGAACCGTTGTGAATGGAAAAGTCCAAGAGGGAAACATACAGGTCTGACCGGGAACTGGGTACCGCTGCGCACTCCTGAAGGCTGCAGAATGCCAAGAGACACCGTGCACTTCATTTATGTCTAGCCCAGAGGAGTCAAATGAGGCCGAGGCTGGTTCTGAGCAAAATGGGAGTGGTTAGTTTGGCAGTGAGCCTAAAGCAGACCGGCATGAAGGTGGCTCAGTCTCTCTTTTTTAATCAGTGTAGTGACTCCCCAGATGTGTTCCCTTCATGAAAATTGCCGGCTTATACTCTTGAGACCCACTCCTGCTCTGGACGTAGAAGTCCTGTACCAGTAAAAAGGAATAGGGGTTGTTTGACATACGGGAGGAAATACGATGAGTAGCATTAAGCAAATACAAGATTTTATTTCAAATAGGGAAAGAGAAGCTTAGCTTACATTCAAGAACAAGGAGGCTCAGGCAAGTGCAAATTAAAATACTAGACAATGCGGCTGAGTGAGAGGAATAATTTCTTGGGATCAGGGGTGATTCTAACCTAACAGTGTTTTCTGGGGGGTGGGGGTACTCTCTGACCTGGACTTGTCAGTAAGAAGAGTCACTGGCCAGTTGCCAATAGTTTGGCATCTCCACACTGATGTCAGGGGCAAAGCTAGAGAAAAATAGCCTATCTCATTGTTATGCATTTTATCACACTTGTACACCTCTGCAATTGGGATGCATTCCACGGTACATAGCCCTTTACAATTAATGATAGTGTCTTTCTTTCTTAGGTCCAAAAAAATATAATAATGGCGCATCAATCTAAGATTGCAAGATTGAAAGGCACCTTCAAATTGATGAAATATGGTAATAGAATTACATCTAGCTGTAAGATTCCCTTCCAAGCATCACAGTGAGGGAGGCTTATTCCCCTGGGAAAGCACTCTCTGTCCTTATGGACGGCTGTTCCACAAGAGGGGTCAGAGGGCCCTCGTCCATTATGGGCACTCAATAAATATTAAGCATCAACCCATGGCCCACAGCCAGCTGTGAATAAAAATTGGCATATGTTAGCATTTATTGCTCATAGATTCCATGAGTGATGATCTCAAATCTCTCTCTCTCTCTCTCTCTCTCTCTCTCTCTCTCTCTCTCTCTCTCTCTCTCTCTCTCACACACACACACACACACACACACACACACACACACACACCTCTGTGCTAAAAATGGCAAATCCCAAGGAAGATGCTTTTTGGTACAGAGATGAATTGTGTGAGGGAGAAGTCAGTCAGTCTGCTACATCTTCTCTGAGGGAGGTGACCAGACAGAGGCAAGAGCACGGGTTTTTGTATCAGAACTCCTCGTCCTAGCAAAGACCTTGGAAGTCATCACAGCAAATGAGGCAGAGTGTTGGGATGCTTTTCCTACAGACAGCTGAGGAGTCTCAGTCTCTCTCTCTCTCTCTCTCCCCCTCCCCCTGTGTGTGTGTGTGTGTGTGTGTGTGTGTGTGTGTGTGTGTGTCCGCCCAAAGACTGAATATTCAGCCCTGATACAGACTCCTGCTAAGTAAACTGGCTCTGGCTTACAGTGGTCTAACCCCAAGTCAGTAATTCCAAGTGGGAATCCATAGAGTCTCTTCAGGGTGTGTTAGGCCCACAGAGGTATCTTGCCATGAGATGCCCATGTTTGCCAATTTGCAAATATAACCTCCTTCTCACTGGTGCACCAGGGAAAGGGTTACAAAGCAATCACTAGTCTTATATTCTAGGCCTGGATACCAAATTAGAGCATACATTTTCTTAGTTGGTTAGAAATCGTTTGTGGGGAACCAAACAGAAAGCAGGAAGAAAATTAGCCCAACATCCACACAGAAGCCTGCAGTGTTTTTAGGCACAGTGTTTTTATTTTCTGTTTCCTTGGGTTATAAGAAAGAGGGAGATGTTTCTCAGGGAAGGGATTGAAGAATTTGGTTTCCGAGAGCCATTTAGTACAAGTGCAAATTGGGAGGTCAGTCTTTTATTAACATTGCTTTCAAGCCAGACTAAATGGGTCTGGATAGAAAGGAAATGTGTGTGGCATTGAAGAGAGGCCACATAGCACTTTCCAGGTCCTGTGTTGCTGGGGCACTGAAGGTCACAGGTTCCAGGAAGATAGACCTGCTATTATTTGTCTTTCTCCCTGAGATTCAGTTAGAAGGAGACAGGCAAAGAGCAAGGATCAAAAGGTTTTGCTCTTGAAGTGGCCTGAATCGCCACAAGCTCAGCTTCAATCCCGAGTAGCTATTAATTAAAGAGATGAATTGTTAAGATCAGAAAGACAAGGCACACATACCCCACAGCCCTGCATCTGACCTCCAGAGTAAAGATGGACAGAGAGTCACTCTTTCCCCCAGTGAGAATGTTCCTGAAGCTGCCAGGTAATTCTGCCACATGATCCACTTGGCATCTTTGCCCATGCGGGTGGTCAAATCATCCTGAGACTTAGCTCTCGGGCAGGCACCTCCTACAGGAACAGATGCTCACTGGATGCCAGGCTTTCTAGGAGACGCGGGGGAGTAGGGGAGAGCATGCTGGAGTGACTAATGGACGTACTTCTCCTCTACCTACTGCCTACATGGCATCAAACTCTTCAGGGGACCCCCCCAAAACATTTCCCTGGGATGGGGAGAGCCCACTTAGCCACTATTGGATGGGAAAAGTCCGCTGCAGAAACGGGCCATGGCTGGCGGTAAATGCTAGTTACTGGGCTCAAAAGCCATTACTTTAACTGTGGGACTAGCAGATTTGCATGCTTGTCTTTGCCGTCCCCAGAATAGATAAAACACTTGGATGCTGGAAAGACAGCCTGCTCAGACAGGAGCAGCAGACAGTACAGACCACCAGCTTCAGCAGGGCAGGCTGCTAGCATATTGCTGGCCGGAAGTCCAGGAGAAACAATACTCATTTGTGCCCCAATATTGATAACCCAATATCCAGGTAATCTCAGGGCATGCTCTTCTGGTCAATAGGACCCATCAGTCAGAAGTCCCCTGCCATTCATGTGGAGATATTGGACACCAATAATGATGGTGGGCTGATGGGAAGGCCCTGGTACCTGGCCAAATTGGGCCCAAATGGAAATTGCCTGAGGATACTATGAGTTAAGCAGTGAGGCACCATGGGATATTGGCAGAGTACAATCTCAAGCCATTTGGGTTTTCCTTTGTCCTGCTACTCCCACAATGCCTTCCCCCCTGTTTTATGGCAAGTATTACGACAATCTGGGCACGGTTTTTCTCTCTCCCAGTGGGGTAGAGATCGCAGCTCTGGCTAGGCGCTTGTTCTCTGCCATGCTTTATATATCCTAGGATCTGAAAAGAGACATTTCAGAACAGCTACAAGAAAACTTGAGAGAATAAAATACAGGGATTTGATTAGAACATACGAGGAAATTAAAAGCACGAACTAAATCTTAAATTGTATATTTTTATAACCTTGCTTTCAAAGGCATCATGCTATAAAATCTTATTAATCAGTATAACTCAGCTTCAGGCATCATCTGTCAGTGTTCCGAACACTATCTCATTCATAGGGGATATGCTTTCTAGTTTGTGGTACCTAGGACCTCACATCTGTGGCAACATCTGGAACTGTAGAACTGTCCTCCAATGTGTTGAACCCTTGTGGCTGCACTGTTGAATGTTCCTCCCATGACCCCAGGTTGTGCGGCTTACTTTAGTCAAAGGGACATTAGCAAATGAGCATTAATGGAGCAGCTAGGAGGTGGGGCTCCTCACTTCTAGTTTCTGGAAAGCTTTGTGTCTCCCTAGGACAGAGCTTGAGCTCATTGCCTGCTGGGTGCGAACATGTGGAGAGAAATTCACTGCACCAGCTAGGGCCCAGACACCCCGGGAAGGCCATTCTGGATCGCACAGCTTCAGCCAAAGCAAGAACTAAAGGGGCACCCCGTGAGTACACAAAGCCACAAGGAGTGACAAGGGTGTCACCTCTGGATGTGGAGTTTTGTTATACAGGAGTTTTGTCCACCCCTTGTGAGGTGGACACACAGCTGAGTCTGATAGTCAACATCAAAGCAGAGTGTTCAGCTGCTGCCCTTCCTAGATAAAGTCAGATACTGTCAAACATGTAGATATGATACATAGGAGCTGAGAATCGAAGTCAGTGCCAGACCTCTTAACAGTAGTTCTCAACCTGTGGGCCATGATGCCTCTGGCAAACCTCTGTCACCAAGAATGTTTACATTATGATTCATAACAGTAGCAAAATTACAGTTCTGAAAATAATTTTGTGGTGTGTGTGTGTGGGGGGGGTGTCACCACAACATGAGGAACTGTATTAAGGGCTCACAGCATTAGGAAGGTTGAGAACAGCTGTCTGAGAAGGAAGAGGCCCTTTGGGGTCACCATACAGTGATTCTCCTAGTCAGTACCACTCCTCAAGTCTGGTGGATCTTTCTTGTGTTGAAAGTTTGAGCTTAGTGTATAAAACCATAATGGAGATTGGCCTTGGCCTGCAGACTATACTAAGGATGAAGTGGGGGTTCCTCATCTAGCTTCCCCATGCCCTCCTTAGTCTGTAAAAAGGGCAGGGGTGACTTCATCCTGCTTGGCTCCCAGCTTGAGCAGAAGGAGGTACAAGGTGTGCGGGCTTTCTTACGCCTTTCTCTGGAGTCCCTGGGACATGTTCTTGACCTTGAGGCATCCTTTGAAGATGCTAACTGTATTTTAAAAGTTCTTTTGATGGTATCAGACTACCTTGATTTCTGTCTTATCCTGGTGACCTTGGGTGACTCGTTCAATCTTGGTGGCTTTCTCTGTAAGATGAAGGATGAAATTCTAGCCTTGCCTCCTCGGAAGTGGGCAGAGTGAGTGTAGGGGCTTTGTTCTGTGACCTCACCCCACACTCTTCCCCCGGCTCTTCAGTCACTTTGGAATCTGTGTTGTAACCAGTGTCACTGATATTTCCTGGCATTATTTTGCCTCAATGGGATCCTCCCAACCAATCGGAGGAGGTTAAAAGGCTCTTGAAGGAAGGAGTCTGGCCTGACTTGCCTTAGTGTCGACCTCCTTTGTACTTGAGGTGGTCAGTCTGCCGACATCTCTCAGTTGAGCAGTGAGGATCGGGCTGGGTTCTTAGATGTTCTATTCAGGTGAGAAACATTGAGACTTTGGCTCCTGTGATCCCTGAAGCTCTCATCCAAAGAGAAGAGTTCTGTCTAGCAAATACTTGGTGCTCACTTGCTGTGACTTTGATTTCTCCCGGTGGAGACGGGACTGGCTACCACTTGAACTCCAGATCTATCAACAACACACTTATGCATTAACTTAAAGGAAGCAGAGTTTGATTTTCCAAGTTTCTTCATGCTTTTTGTTGTTGTTTTGTCTGAGATTTTTGTGACACTGGATTAAAATGGTCACTTGCAACTTTGGTCCTTGGTCGTCCTTGAGTTTGTGACAAATGATGAAACTGAATTCTTGAGACAGGTCTAATGACCACTGATATCTCACGCACAGGTACTAAGAGCTCTTGCTTTCATTTCAAGGTGTAAATGAATGAACTCTGAATAATAATCATCAATGGTGTGTAAAATTCCGAATTTGGTATGCTGCATGGCTTCCCGGGGCTGGAATCCAAGGCCGCCGACTCCACTTCTGTATGTGACACGCATTGCCGCTGCAAGGGCACACTTTTCTCTCATAAATGGCTCCGTTAACATTTCTAACATGCTGGAAGTGGAAAATGTTAATTGACTGCTAATTATTAATAACACTTTATGCAGCAGATTCTTTTTTTAGAAATGTGCCAATGCTGGAGCCTTGAATTCATGGAAGAACCTTAGGAAAAAGATCGCTGGAAATGTTTAATATTCCTCATCCCAGATACCAAGCCTTGGGTAGCTGGACTTGAGGGATGAAGAGAATACTTAAATGCCATACCAATTAGAAAATAGCATGGTCTAACGTTTTACATTTCCACATAAAACTCACTGAACTCCCTTTTATCTGCCATTTTCAAGAATGCTGAGCTTCACTGGGTGATTGGCAAAAATGGGCCATGGTGAGGAGTGGTGAGGGAGCTGAGTAACTTAAGTGAAGGGGTCTAGAGACAGAGCCATTCACACAGGCTAGTGCTGTGTGGTGTAGCTGAAGTTTCCTGTGTCCCGGCCAGGCCTGAGGTCAGGACAAATCTCTCTCACCCACCAGTCCAACAGCCGCTTGGACCCAAGTAAACACACAGAGGCTTATATTAATTAAAACTGCTAGGTCATTAGCTCAGGCCTAGCACTGACTAGCTCTTACATTTAAACTCAGCCCATTTTTGATAATCTATATGTTGCCATGTTTTCTGTGGCTTTACCAGTGTGCCGTGACATGCTGCTCCCTGAACAGCGGGCTGGCGTCTCCTGACTTATCCTTCCTCTTCCCAGAATTTTCCTTGTCTGCTTATCCTGCCTATACTTCCTGCCTGGCTTCTGGCCAATCAACATTTTATTTATCAACCAATCAGAGCAACATAGATTCACAGCATACAGAACATCCCACAGCAGTGTGGTGCCTGTTGTCTGTCTCCTTTGATTCTGCCCAGTAGAACACTCGAATAGCTGAAGATGTGTTATGCCCTCCTGGTCCAATATGGAAAACATCAGTCACACATAACTCTCAGAATGTAAAAGGTTACCATGGAGGAAAGGTGTGTGTAGTGGTATACGGTCCTCCATACTGGACAGAGCAGCCCCAGAACATCTAAGGGTCCTTTGTGTAATTTGTCTGGATTCGAAGGTACTGCTTTATTCTTGGTGATAAGAGTGGATTCTGAATGGTCAGGTGCTGGGTAAGCAACTCCAGAACAAACCCTCAGCATGTGACTCTATATGTGGGGTGGGGTTGGACAGCTAACTAAAGTCATTTTCAGTGAAAACCCCTTCTCTTTGGAATGTTTAAGAGGAAACATAATTGCATCATAGAAAATAGAGGCAATAATATGTGTGGGAAGGGCGTGAAGGAATTAGAGTCCTCGCTTCCCTCCCTCAGGTTGGGAGGGAAACTGATGCTACCACCCTGGAAAATGATGTGGAAGTTTCAAAGACTGTGCTGGTCACCACATGCTTCAGAACTTCTCCTTAAGAGAAATAAAAATGGAAGTCCACATGAAGCTTGGACACGTGTCCAGAGCAGTGGTTTTCACAGTAGCTTGAAAATGGAAACAATTCAAATTGTTTTCAAATTCAAATGGATGAGGGGAATGACAGGAAATGGGAGTGATTTCCAATGGATATGTGGTGTCTTTCAGAGCTGTGAAAACATTCAAAATGAAGAAGTAAGCTTGGAACCACTCTGTGGGTAGTCTAAAAAGCATCAGGGTACACAATTCCAGTGGGCGAATTGTACTATATATTCACTATGGATCCATCAAATTGCTAGGTTAAAATAGTATATGAGCAGGCATAAAACAGAAACAAAGAATCTGGAAGGAAACAGAGTGCAGTGTTTGCCCTGCACCTCCAGGTGTAAGGATTTGGGGGTAGCGATTTCAGGGCCTTAGGGGAGTGCTCCTCACTGATCCTTTGCTGTGTGTCTACATTTCATTTGTTAACTCTGGGTGAATGGAGATTTGATCACAAGCCATGGATTGAAATAATGACTAGAGGAGGCAATTAATTCCCATTCTAAAGAGTTCTGGAGCCTTTCATTTAGCGTGCGAGAGAATCCCAATGAAATCCATTCTTCATTCGTTCATGCAGTATTTAACAAGTGAGTACTAGGTGCCAGGAGTTCTTCCTGGCCCTGGAGGACAGCAGAGAGAGCAGGACAGGGGACATGCTGTCCTCCCTCAGGGCCTCCATGTCTAAGGGAATCCTCAGTCAGAATCATGGGGAAAACAAAGAACACATTCCAGATGGATTATTGTGTATTTCAGAATAGGACGGGTTGTAAGCTATGGGCAGGCAAGAGGCAGAGTGCAGGACTCCTGTCAATCATCTCTGATGCTGCTGACAGTGACGGGTGACGTCAGGTTGAAGAGGGTGGAGTGTGGATGGCGGAAGAGCCACCTGTGGGACCTCAACTAACTACAGAGAAGGGCAGCACGGAAGAAGAGGAGTAATAATCTCAACTCTCTCCTTCTTGCAACCTATCTGGGATTCCTTTTGGGGGGGACACAGTGGAGGTTGGAGGCAAGTGAGCCTAGGAACATGGTTTCTGTGAGTCAGCATATCTGGGCTGTGTGAGCAAGAAAGCTGGAGTGGGTTTGGAGAGGTGGGAGGGAAGGAGAGGTGGGTAGAGCTTAAGAAATTCGAGTACCAGATAAGAAGACAGGCTTTCAGAGACACTTGTCTCCAGGACCCGTGGAGCAGCAATGTGATGGCGTATTCTGCCAGAGGTTCCTGAGAAGGCTCCGCATACCAAGCCCCTGTGATGGGAGGGGTTTGCAGTCAGAGCTTGGAGGTACACATCCTGCAGTGTGTGTACTAACCTGGTAGCCCTTAGATGCGAATCCCAGCACCCTTTCTCAGCATCTCCTCTGCCCTTCATCTCACTAGGCACAGGTCAGTCTCTTTGCTCTGGCCAACCATGTGGGCTGCCCAGGCTATCCTGCGTGGCCTCCTGCTCGACGCCTGCCCCTTCTGCTGTCCAAGCACATGCTGCCTTCTGTAGGCACGCTTACTCATCCTGGCTTAGTACAACGCAGCCTGCCACCCACACAGACCTTCCGCTGTCACGCATAGCCACCTTGTGTGGTGGAGGTGGCTCTCTCTGGCAAAATGAGAAACTGTGAGCTGGGATGTGTGTTGCTTTATCTGTGGGGGCCTCCCCAGCCCATGGGACACTTCCAGTAATGAGGTGCCTTATAAATAAGTCCTAGGTAAGTAACAAGATATGACATCATTGATCACTTACCACGGAACAGGTGCAGTACCACATGTGATTGACATGTTATCTCCTTATGACCCTGTTTTCAACATGAAGAAACTAAAGCAGAGGAAGGTTAAATCTCTGGTCTAAGGCCACACTGCCTGTAAGTGGCAGAGGCAGGAAATGTCAAGCCAGTCATTTTCTAGGTTTTGGGTTAGGATTTCTACACTGTGTGTGTGTGTGTGTGTGTGTGTGTGTGTGTGTGTGTGTGTATGTGTCTACTTTGTATGTGTACATGTGTATATGCATATGTGGCATATATCTATTGTGTTTGCATGTACATGTATACATGCCTCTAGGTACATTCATGTGGAGTCCAAGGAAGACACTGGGTGTCCTGCTCCATCATACTCTGCCTTGTGTCTCTCACTGAACCTGGAGCTATGCTGGCAGCCAGAAAGCCCCAGAAATCCTTCTGACTTTGCCCCCACCAATACTGGGTTTATTACCATGTGCCTTCCTATGTGGGTCCTGGGGATTTGAACATGGGCCCTCAATCCTTCTACAGCAAATGCTCTTTCTACTGAGCCACCTCTTTTGAGCTTTGGTTCATGCAGTCTATATCTGTCCACTTTCTATATCTGAACCAGAAATTAAAAACAAGAGCAATTAAAATACAAATGTCTCAGTTGACTTGAAGTATACACTTCTTACTACTTCTAATAAGTAAAGACAAACCTATTTGTGATGACACAAAAACATTTTGATTTAAAAAAAAAACTGTGTTTTTTTTAAATGAAGATTGTAAGAACCCTGGTATTGGTTTGTGTTCTCACACTGTCTTTAAATGTCCGGGTTGATAGAAAACAACCAGATTCACATCCAGCTTCAGCTTGTGTTTTCTTTGTTTATGTTATTCTTTAGGTTTTTATGTGTGCAGTGTATGTGCATGTTCATGGATATGTGTGCATGCATGTGTGCAGATGCATGTTGAGGTAAGGTTGATGTTGTGTCTTCCTCCACTGCCCTCCACCTCATCTTTTGAGGCAGAGTCTCTCACTGATTCTTGACCTTCATTGGTTTGGCTAAGCTGGCTTGCCAGTGAGCTCCAGGGACATACCTGTCTCCACGCTGCAACACCCAGACATTTAAGACTATGTGAGAACACAGAACAATGCCGGGCTTCTTACAATCTTTGTCTTTAAAAAAATATAGTTGTTTTTAAAATTAAAATGTTTTTGTCTCATCACACTCAGACACATGCCACCACATCCAGAGATTGAGTTTTTCTATGTGGGGTCTGGGGACCTGAACTCGGGTTCTCTATCTTGTGCTATAGGCACGTTATTGACTGGGGCATTTCCCTTGCCCCTTGTTTGTGCTTTTGCATGCGTTTGCTGCAGTCTGATGTCTAGATTGTATAAGATGAAGAAAACCAGATGTCTTTCTAGGTTGTAGCTGTGGGGGCATAGTGTGAGAGTTTTTTTCAGATTACAGTGGGAGTTCTCCTTTCATACTTCATCTCAAATTGGGCAAAAGGTATTCTCTTTTTGGAAGTGTGTGTGTGTGTGTGTGTGTGTGTGTGTGTGTGTGTGTGTGTGTGTGTTTTGTGTGTGTGTTAAAATAAACTTACCACCTTAAGAAGTATTAAGTGTGCAGTAGATGCGGAGACCATGTATGATGTTGGGCAGTTATCACGACCACCCATTTCTGGATGCCTTTTTACCTTGTAAAACAAATATATTCTCCATTAAACACCCCATTGTCGCCACTGCAGTCCTTGGCCACCATTCCACTTCCTGTCTCTGTGCTGCCACTTCCTGTCTCTGTGCTGCCTCCAAATGGAATCCCTAGTCATTGTCATTTTTCAGCTGGCTTATTTGACTTTCCATGATGTGATGAATGGCATTTGATAACTATGGAACCATGATGATGAGTTTTCTTCACTTTGTCACTTTAAAACTCACTGGTAGATTGCACACTCTGAATGCATCTTTTATGTATGGGTCTAAGTATGAATTTATGATGTCCTGCACTGGTGAATCAGGACACACACAGTTACATGGATCTTCAACATAGTGGCACACTTTATTTTACAAAACAAAACTGAGTTCGTTAATATCAGTAAACTCATCCCAAAGCTTCTAATTATTGAGAATCTGTCAGGCTTGATGCGGCATAAGCAAGCTTTCAAAATTCGAAGTTGACTTGAAAGTTCAAATTTGAGTGTTGACAACTAGGATTTTCAGCTGTTTTCTTGAAAATGACAGGCTCACTTTGTTTTGGAAAAAAAACAACATCTGAGAAATCATGGTTTGTCAGCCGTTCTTTCAAGTAAAATGATGTTTTAACTATGTTTCATGGAAACAGTGGCAAGTCAGGTTTGCGTCTGCGACCACCGACAGCTGTGCTGATGATTTTCATAAAGATATAGATGTGCAGTGGATAGCAAAGCGTCCCCGCTTGTCACATGGGATGGTGACGTGATAGGCACTCCAGGGCACCTGTGTCATCAAATTGGGAATTTTCCTTGCTTCACCAGGAATGTTGGTGAGGCAAGTTGGCATTTAGATTTTGTTTTGTCTTGTGAATATACGGTTGTGAAGAATACAAAGGCCACCATGGAATTTGGTGCCTCGGCCTTACCCACTATTACTATATACCCCTCAGTGCAAAGAATATCTTCATAATATTAAGTAATTAACACCATATGGAATTTAAGGATTATGGGTACTACAGATCCAATGTATCCCACAACACCAATGGGTCAGAAACTCATTGTTCAGTACTGCAAGGTTGAGAAATGGGGGTCTTCATGATTGACTTAGTGTTGCTATGGGGCAGTGGGTTGTTTACTGTAGGAGTCCATGGGGACAGTGAGGTTACCTCTTCTTCTCCTGTGACCTTATGATTTACAGTCCTTCTTCCCTCCTCCATGGGCAGATGCAGAGTGGGAGCTCTGTGGGCTGGATAAAGCTACTTGCACTTCCCAGTCTGTATCACTCTGAGAGCTATATTTTGTGAGCATGTGCGTGCATGTGTGTGTGTGTGTGTGTGTGTGTGTGTGTGTGTATGTACATGTGGCAGCCACAGGTCAATGTCATGTATCTTCCTCAATTTTTTATGATTTTGAGACAGGGTTTCTTAGAACTTGCTAATTCAGCTAGATTGGCTGGCCAGTGAACCCTGGGGACTCAACTGTCTCTACTTCCTCACTGCCCAGCTGACAGGAACATGCCATCATGCCATGCTTTTAAAATGTGGATTCCAGGAATCAAACCCAGGTCCTCATGCTTGTGTGGTAAACATTTTACTGACTGAACCACCTTCCCAGCCCAAATTTCTTCTTTTCTTCTATTTTCTCTTCCTTCCTTCCTTCCTTCCTTCCTTCCTTCCTTCCTTCCTTCCTTCCTTCCTTCCTTCCTTCCTTCCTTCCTTCCTTCCTCTCCCTCCCTCCCTCCTTTCTTTTCTTTTCTTTTCTTTTCTTTTCTTTTCTTTTCTTTTCTTTTCTTTTCTTTTCTTTCTATAAATTATTCAGTTGGCTGTATTCTGTAATAACAATTCTGAGCTAGAGGAAGACAAAAATTTGGGACAGAGAAGTGGAGTTGTTGCTATAACTAACACCTGGTGATGTGGATGTGGCTTTGCATCTGGGTTATAGAGAGAGCTGGGAAAATTTGGAGGAACAGTCTAGAAAAGCCTAGACCATGTGAATGGCGACTCCAGGGTGATTCTGATGAGGGCGCCAAAGAAGAGGAGAAAAGTTGGGGTGCATGCTGCAAATATTGTGAATGTAATTTTGGAAGTGTGGACAGAAAGGCAGTTCAGAGGTCTAAAATGGAAGTGAGGGTTAAGGAATTGGAAAGGGAAGAAAGGCCATGTTTTTTGCAGGGTTGCAAAGAACGCTGCAGAACTTGGTCACTTTCTGGGCCTTTGGGGAAGGAAGAATTTAAGAGTGATGAGCTGGGAAGCCTGGTAGATGGGGCCCCAGGAAGATGAAGAGTATCATGGAGCTGTGTGCTGTATACAGTAAGAGCCTGCGGGAGAACAACTTCTGGTGGGACATTCAGCAAAAAATGGAGCAGAACAGACTTTGCAAAAGTGAAGCCTAATCACAGGGGTGTAAAAGAGGGGCCGAGATGTGGCTCAGCAGGTAGAGTGCTTGCCTAGCATGCACCAAGTCCTGGGTTCAGTCCCCAGCACTGTATAAATGGGCATGGTGGTGTACACCTGTAATCCCAATACTGTGGAGGTAGAGGCAGGAAGACCAGCGTTCAAGGCCATCCTTGGCTAACATAGCAAGTTTGATACTAGCCTGGGATACATGAGAGCCTGTCTCAAACAAAACTAAAGGAAAACTGAAAAGAAAAGGGAGTTCAAAGCTAGGCTCAGAATAAGTGAAGGAGGAGTTATGACCACTTGCTAAGGCTTTTCGTAGAGTTAGAAGAGGGTCAGACAGTGCCTTTGAAGACATTTCAGAGAACTCCTACCACACTTGCAGGAGACAGATCTGGATTACCGTGCACAGACTGTCCAGGGTTGCCTCTCACAGGTCTCTGCTGCTCCCTGCATCCTAGTGTAGACCACTGTCACTGTCCTCTGTCACTGTCCTAACCATGCTTAAGCAGACCCAGGCATCGCTCACCACATTGCTCCAGGAAGTACAAACTGTAAGTCTTGGTGATATCTGTGTTAGGTTTATTCTGAATGTTTGTAGGATGCAGGGTCTGTTGGGGAGCATCAAAAGCAATCAGTCCATCATGTGTCACAACCAATGTGTAGCACACCCAGCAGCAGTGGGAACCATGGCAAGGGACTGCAATTGTTTTCTCCCATGAGCATTTAAAAGCAGAATCATTTATCTACTGGTAATAGCCTACAAGGGTGACATTATTCATCTTATTAATATCACTTTGTGTTCTGGGTGACATAATTATTTTCTTTCTTCAGAATCTCAATCCAGCACTCTCCTTTCTTGGCCACTGTACCATGTACTGTGGGTGAATGCTTGAGTCTCTGGGATACAGTGGGACAGTGCTCACATGCTCGTCTCTCTTGTGAGTGTAAGGTCACTAACTTTAGTCTCAATGATGAGCATCCTTTCAGATCATAGGTACAGTTTTCAAATTTACTGATTATTCTTTAGCTTGAGAAATCCTTTCCCTTCTTTAAGCTGCATTTTAATTCATCCACCCACCCACCAATCTATCCATTATCTGTCCATCCACCCACCCTCCATCCAACCAACCATCCAGCCAGCCAGCCAGCCTCTGTTCATCCATCCATCCATCATCCATCCACCCATCCTCCATCCATTATCCATCCATCATCCATCATCCACCCACCCATCCTCCATCCATCCATCCACCCACCCATCCTCCATCCATCTATCCTCTGTCCATTCATCCATCCATCTATCCATCCATCCTCTGCCCATCCATCCTCTGTCTATCCATCCATCCATCATCTGTCCATCTATCCATCCTCCATCCATCCATCTACCCATCTGTCGATCCATCAAACCATCCATCATCTGTCCATTTATCCATCCTCCATCTATCATCTGTCTATCATCCATCCATCCATCCATCCATCCATCCATCCATCCATCCATCCATCCATCCATTCATCTATTCTGTTAGTTGGTTGGTTAGTTATTTTGGTTTTGTGAGTTTTTTTGTTTGTTTGTTGTTTTTAATCTATACCCTTTTGGAGTTCTGTTTCATGAGAAGCTACCTTTACAGGCTACTGGATGCTTCTCTACTTTTGGGCTTATGGACTTCTTAATCTATTTCACCATGAAGTATTTTTGCTATCCTCATGACAGGGTTAAAAGTGGTCACTGGAGAAGCAGCTGAGTTGGTAGAGTGCTTGCCTATCAGGCACAGGGTACTGGATTCCATCTCAGTACCACATAAACCAGGTATGGCACCATATACCTGCTATCTCAGCACTGGGAAAGCGGGGACAGGAGGATCAGAAGTTCAAAGTCACCTTTAGCTATACCTTTAGCAACTTTGAGTCTTGCTGAGGATATAGAAAACTCTTACAAAAAATTAAGTCATAAGTTAGCAAAGATATAAAGTCATCTTTAGTTGAAAATCAATTTCTAGTAATGTGTGCAAGTAGAGTACCTTCTGTCAGTAGTGCTGGCTGTTTTCTGGGCTCTCCTGGTGCTCCAGTTCAGGAGGGTGTACTTTAGTGAAATGCCCCCCTCTTATGCAGAATTTCTGTGACCAAATCCAAAGATCCATTAATAGAAAACTATGCACGCCACTCATGACCCATTATGGAAATGTGCCTGATCTACCTAAGTAAGCTGTCAGCTCTCATTAATGAAGATCTGCTTGGGTGCGGAGATCCCTGGTTGGTGGAGCTTTCGGGAAAGTGTGGGTAACCTGCTGCCTCTGCAAGATCCCTGGACCCTTGGGATATTGAGAGACACTTAAAGGGAGAAGCAGGCCCTGTCCCCATGGTCACTGCTGGCTGTGGAGGGGAAGATTATCTCCCATGCATGCATTCTGGGTCTTGTGCGGTATCTCCCATCTGCAGTGACAGGCTGAGGAGCAGCCTGAAGGAGGACCCCCTGATGTGGCAATTTGCATTCTTCTTTGAAAAAGTGAACATATATGGATGGGTTCATAACTTTCTCTTTCATTTAAAGATTAAGACTGAGAAAGGAAATAATAATGAAGCCATCCAACAACACGAGCAAACGAATCAGCTAACTCACTGGAAGCTTTTTCCCTTCTGGGTTCTGCATTGTGGGAACATGGCTGAGGAGTGAACAGCTCTTAGCTGAGGTCCAGGGATGTGGGGGCCTGATGCTTTCCATGGTCCAGTTTCACAGAGAGGTTGAAGGTCAGTTGAGTAGAAGGACAGGCTTGGCTAACAGCAAGGGATTGGTGAAGAAGACCACGTGGCTTCTTCCAACCTGTGTTCCTGGATGGAGCCTAGCCTTGACCTGGGACAGGTCCCACCATGGTGTGTGGACATACAGTCCTTGTGAGGACCCAAGTATGGAGAGCACTGGGTCTCTTTCTTTTCCACCTGACAGAAGGGTTGCTCTGCGCCAACTCCTGCTGTATACATCTATTTGACCTGTCATCTCCAGCATCAAGCTCCTTCCCTTCAGAACTTACCCACCGCTGAACACAGGCCTTGGGGGCACACAGCCAGTGTCTCCGTCATTTCCCAAGGTTTGTGTTGACTGAACCACACCCAGCCGATGACCTTGAGGGTATCTCCTCCTTGATAGTGTCTGTGAACCTACACCTCCTTACATAAACAGCAAGAGGGCTATGTGATCCTCAGAAGGCTTGGTGAGGGGCAGGGCCACTGCACACTGGATGTCAGCCTTAGGACAACTGCCACACTCTCAGCAGCTGTTTATCATGATGGATGCTCATGGTTAAGGGAGAAACTTACAGGCAGAGTCCCAAGCACCCTGTTGTACTCAGAGCCCAGGAGAAGGTGGTATGGACTCCAGCACACGCCTCTGATATGACATGGCTCTTCAGAATAGTTGGCACTGAGAGGGGACCCTCATCCAGGATTGAGGTCCTGCATCTCCTTGGAAGGCCAGCTGTACTCCCAAGAGTAGAAAGTGGTTTGAGAGAAGATGCTCACAGAGCCACACCGATGGCAGTTTAAGTCTCCTGGCTTTGCATCCTGAAAGGCACTTGCTGGTGTTTTGTCCCGGGGAGCAGGCACATCGAGACAGCTACAGAAGAGCAAGAGGCCAGGCTACAGAACATGACACGGTCCTTGCCTGCCCCGCTCCCATATTGTGCCACACTGTACATGCCAAGGTGCTATCCAGTCTCAGCATCTGCCCTCTGAGCTTTGTGTCCTAATCCTTCCCAGGAAGGTGGCTTGCTGGTTCTTCTGAATCCAGTAGGAGGCAGAATGTGGGGAGCCTCCTACATGGAATTCACCAGCCCCCAGATCCAACATGGAACCATAGAACCTTTTAATTAAGACCAAAGAGCCACAGAGAGCAAATGCAATGTTGGTGGGCAAATGTGCCAAAATAACACGAAACTGGAGAACTGGCCATTTGAGATCAGGTGTCACCTAGATGGGAGATTAATTTAAGGGAAACACAGCCCAATTTTGTTCTTAATGTCTCTTAATTGAGGCAAGACACTGCATTTAAACATATGGTAAAGAACATACACACACATACAAGTACCAAGATGCTGGTGTACATATGCTTGACTACATAATCCCACAAACATATACACACATCTGTATGGACACATATGCCTGTGTAAACATACATACCCATGCATACCCATGTGCAATTGCACATGTGTGCAGTGTCATACATGTTCATACATACCCCTGTATACAAACACATATATTTATATATATGTACATACATATAGCTAAGAAGACACACATGTGGATACAAATGTACATACGTGCTGAAGATATACACATATACATCTATACATACACAATGTGCAAGTTTACATGACTGCAAATGCACATATGTATACACAAATACCCCAGTACATGTGTGCATTTGTATAAACACATATGCCTGAGCCAACATACATATATACTAATGCATAATGCATGTGCAAGTGAACACATGTGTAACTGTACACACATATACACATATCTCCTTCACACATATGTGCACATTTGTATAGATGTTCCTGTATATACCTGAGGAAACACACATATTCACAAAAATGCACACATATGCTGACAGGCACCCTATGCATGTACATGCCACACAGACATGCATAGACATATTCATACACATGCACATGACATACACATGCCTGGAGACACACAATGTACACCCGAACACCTCCATATCCATCCATACATAAACATATTCTGCCTGATTAGACAAACCACACACACACACACACACACAATGTACACACACATACTCAGTCTTAGAATGCATTTGAGCCTGAAGTATCTTGGAAATCCTCTGGTCTGAGCAGAAAGGAAGCCAGGGGCAGCTTTTCTTCATTTGAACTTCAGAGCCTGACAGACTTCACAGAAATGGTCCGGGGACAGAGCTAGCTCATCTCTGCTGTCTCCTGAATCTGGCACATGGCGGGGCTCAAACACATTCCATGGGTGTTGCCATGGGCGCAGCAAATGCTCTGTGCTGCTTGGTCATGAGTAGCTTTGCTTCTGCACACAGACGCCTGGGGCAGGTATCTGTCTGCCTGGCCCTCGGAGAAAAGAAAGCTTTTGATATGTTGCCTAGCATCTCCCAGGATGGCAGAAACTCGCACAGCTTGGGAACCTGTGCTCCCCATGAACCTGGTGGCTGCATGCTCTAGACCATCTTGGCCATGAGGAAAGTCACTCTCTGCACGCACACACTCACATGCATGCACACTCACAGGCCCCTCATGGAAGACTGTCCACACCATGGATTCCCTTCAGTCTTAATCCAGATAATTTGCCCACAGTGGCCGGAGTAAAATTCTTGTGGGGCAAGACAGGCATTTGTGTTTTAGAATTTAAAAAGTCTGACAGATTACATTCTCCCTTTCTCTTCCCAGTGTCTCCCAGGGACCACAAAGTTTGTGTTGAGAAATAACAATAAACACAGAGTCTCCTACATGAAAAAAAGAGAAAAGCCAGATACTTCCCTGCCATGTGACATTTTCTCTTCTTCCCTCTAATGAACGAGTTAGTATTTGTTACATAAGGAGAGGGAAGAGCACTTTAATTAATATTAACAACCGGAAGGGGATTAGTGTCCAAATCCCCCATTACCAGTTAGTCTAATCCACCTAATTGTCTGTGCAGCTACTGGTGAAGTACTTGGAAGCCAGCCGGCCAAGCTTAGGGACCAGCAGATGGAGGCAGGCAGCCACACTCACCTCTCGGGAGTGCCTGTGACAGACACCCCTGCTTCCTGTTTGTCCCCACGGTGGTCTGCTCCCCCACCCATTCAACAGCTCTGCTGGCATTTCCAGCTCCAGCTCCGCAGAGTGCCGATGGGCCTAGCGTGGCTGTCTCCGAGGAGCATGAGGAGATCTACTTCCTGCACAGGTGACCACCCTTCCACCACAGAAAGATCCCAGACAGGGGAAATTACAGGCAGGATTAAGTTGAAGCTACAATTGAAGAAAGGTCTCCAAGTTACTGGGCTGGGGAGATGGCTGTACTGGTCAAGTGCACAAGTTCGATCCCCAGAACCAACGTGAGAACACCAGGTGTGGCAGCCTACACTCATGAACCAAGCGTTGGGTACGTGGAGGCGACTGAGTCCCTGGGGCACCCGGCTAACAACCAGTGTTGTTGCAAATTCAATAAGAGGCTTTGTCTTAAAGGAGGCAGACAGCATTCCTGAGGATAACACCCGAGAGGCTGTCCTCTGACCACACCCATGTTCACACACGTGCATGCACACCACACATGCTTGTACCCTTTCGCCACATACACACAAGAATTTTTTTTAAAATGTGTCTCAAGTTTCTAAGTTACTGTTAGCAAAATACCAATAAGAAGTTAACCAGCATGGATGTACAACAGTTACCTTGGGAAACAGAGCCAAGAGGGCTGAGAGATACCAAGAACCAGCCGATCAATGGGAAAGGAAGAGGAAATAGAGGGAGGAGTGGAGGGAAAGGGGAAGGGAGGAGGAAAGAAGGAAGGGAGGAGGGGACAGAAGGAGAGAGGGAGGGCAGCTTTGACTACTCCAGTGCCTACTTCCTCTTCCCCAGGCTAGGGTCACATCCCAGTAACCTCAATAATTTCACCTCATTTTGACATCCCGTTTAAATCCACTTAGACATGCCACTGCTGAATAAGCGCATCTACGAGTTGATTCACGCTTCCCTCAGAAAGTCCAGCTCACTTGGCAAGTCCAAGTGAAACAGTATGCACACAATGACTTCATTACAGGGCTAGGGGGAGATGACACAGAGAATGTGTGAGATACAGGAAGAGAGTGAGCTGAGGGTGTAACACCAGACCAGTGTGATGGATGTTTAATCAACTCGTTTGGTGGCGTGGCTGGAAGACAAGATGGATTTTGTTCTAAATACCTACTTTCAGTGGATTTGGTGTTCAAAGATACTAGTTGCCATGTGGCCAGACTGTCGGATGTGTACATACACACATACACCAGGAAGCAGGGCGGGGGGAAGACATCTCGTTGGAGGATATTTGTTCTTTCTGTCCCTCTTCCAAGAAGAGCACAGCAGATGTAATTATGGACTTGTTTACCACACACTGACAGGAGGACCGAAGGTTTCCTCGGCAAGTGCTCTCATTTGAGACTAAAGCTACTGAGAAAGGGTGGGTGTGATGAGAACTCAGTATCTCCCATGGATAGGGGCATCTCTGCCACCGACCGCTGACTGTGGACCAGAACCACAAGGATGTGCTGAGAGATCTTTGGTGGTGGAGGGGTAAGGACTGTTTATAAGAAGGGGAGGTTGTGTGATGCCACCCACCTGCATTTGGTACTACACATGGAGCTGAAATGGAACATGTGACAAAGGGCAATTTAAGGAAGAGATGGTTCATTCTGGTCTGTTGTGGTGGCGAAATCATGGTGGCTGGAATGTGAGGCAGCTGGAGACGTAGTATCCACAATCAGGAGGCAGAGAGAGGTGGATGCTGCATTCAGCTTTTTATTCAGTCCAGAGCCCCAGCCCATGGGATGGTATCCCCCACATGTAGGGTGAGTCTTCCCTCACAGGCATGCCCAGAAGTTTGTGTTCTAAGTGATTCTGGACCTGTCAAGTTGACCACAAATACTAACAGCTACTGCCCTTCATTTTTGTTGATATGCTTACTAGAGCAGTAGTGTGTGTGTGTATGAGTGTGTGTGTGTGTGTGTGTGTGTGTGTGTGTGTGTGTGTGTGTGTGTAGGAGATGCCATGGGGATGGAGCCTCTGGGTGCCCATGAGGCATCTAACTAGGTTCCTCACGATACCTTGGACAGAAGAGTAGGGAGACATGGCTGGGTGGGTTCTTGGCTGAGAGAGTTGTGACTGGGTACTCTTCTTGTTGAGTTCATTTTCTGGCACAAACAAAGAATTAAACATCGAGAATTCCAGAAAGACCAAACCATAGAGAAAGGGGAAGTAACAGCTTTATTCCTTCAGGATGGGAGGGGTTCCTAAGGCTGGGAGTTTGCTACACTGATGGTGATTTGGATATTTTATAGGGCTCCTGGATCTGCCCCTTTCCCTATTATTGGATCTGCTTAGAAACCCACCCCTGTCTTCCTGCTGTTTCTCCTCACAACGCCTTCTGAAAACAAGATGTCATCATCTCAGGGAGTCCACTTCATTTGCCTTGTCTGCCCATGTCTCTCTCACTCTCCTTCAAGAATGAGATTTTTTGTTCTGAGTCAGCTCAGTGTCATGTCACATGTCCCAATGTTCCTCATGAAGTTTCAATGGCAGTAGCAATGAACCAGATGACACTGGTCAGAACTGATCAGACATGGTGTGGATCCTCAGGGATTGTCCGTGTGCCAGAGTCCCAGGTGAAGACTTGAAGAAGACCTTCCCAAGGACCAGTGGAGCACCTACTCATCTTAGACACTGTGATTTTTTCAGATACTCTTGTCCTCTCACAACAATTCCACACACACACACCTTCTCTACAGCCCCATCCTCTCCTAGCTAGTATCAACTTGTCTTCCAGCAGGTTGTCTCCCAGGAGGTCTGCCAGCCTCCACTCTTCATTCCTTCTAGTTTATAATCTTGCCAGTGTCCATCTGTATCTTAAAAATGCAAACCTGATCAGGTTGGGCAGCTGTCACTTGCTGTCCTCATCCTTAGGAAAGGTCTAAGCTGATGAGCATGGCCCCCAGACCCTCCTCCCTGCCTCTTTCCCAGCCCTTTCTACCCCAGCCTTCTCTTAACTTCCTCTCCAGCCTCCATGCCCTTGGATCTATCCTTATTCAGGCATACTGCATGGTCTCTCACCTCCAGGTTCAGGAATACACCGTTCTTCTGCCCACAAGATATGGCTATTTATTTTCATTGCAGAGTAATATTTTAGTACAAGGATGTACCACTGTTGTGATTGACAGTTCCATACTTTCTCATATAACTCCTTAAGTGAATGATATTTGGGAAGAAAGTGGTAGGTGGATGGGTAGGGGTGGATCCCTAGAAGTAGATTTACTGGGTTGTGTGATAATATATGTTTGACCTTATAACAAACTTCCATACTTCTTTTCAGAGTGACCCATGTCTCACTTTATACCGCCAACAGCAACATATGGAAGTTTGACTGTCTATAGCCTCATCTACCCTCGATATTGTTGTACTCTATCTATTAGTAGATAGTATTAGTTTGGGTCCTTTCAGACAGTGACAAATGAAGTTTCCCCGTGGGAGTCTTGTGACCCTCTCATAAGTTGCCTATCACTGTTTTACACCACCTCATTTCTTAATTTCTAGTTATTTGTCATCTCATTAAGTTATGAGAAATCTTTATATACTGTGAACACATTTTTTTTCTTTTTTCTTCATCCGTGTAAGGCAAATATTTCCTTCTGGTTTGGGGCTTGCTCTTTATTTTCTTACTGATCATTTGAGGTACAGAAACACATAATGCAGTGAAATTTTCCTTTTGTGGTTAGTGTTTCTGGCATTCTGATGAACAACATCTCTGCCTTCCCTGAAGCATAAAGATTTCCCCCCTAGATGGCATTTTATAAATTATGTAGCCGACAGCTTTTACATTCAAGTCTATAATCTATTTCAAGTTCATTTTTGTATGTGGTGTGAGGTAAGGGCTAGGTTCATTTACCCCACCTCTGGTCCTGAACAGGTGGTCCACTGGGTATGAAGAGTAGGAGGCACCATGTTTAGGGATCATGAGGACATCTATATGTTTGGAGGAGGGGTGGGGACTGTGTTAGTCTGAAACCTCCCAGGTGCTCCCCAACCTCCAACTGTGCCCTTTCACTTTTATGTGTAGTTTGAGGGGTCAACTGTATAGTTGAACCAGTGGGTCTCACATTTATTAATATAGACAGCTATCCAATCCCTAAGGTACAAGATGAGATCCAGGGCTGCAGGAAAGCTGAAGCTTGCTCGGTTCCACCCACACCAGACCTGGAGGCAAGGCCTTCTCCCACACCAAACTGATCCTGCTTCAGGTACCCTATTCTGACTCTCATTGGGGGACTCTGGAGGTACCCCCAAACCCTCCACTGTGCAGCACACCCTTTGGCAGTTTAAATACTGAAACCAGGAGGCTTGTAAGCTAAATAATTTAGACGCTCTTCTCTGCTGCTGTCAGTTGCAGGGAGAGAGTGATGGGGCTGTCAGGAGGGGTGGCAGCCATCCAAGGGCTGCACAAGCACATCCTGGATCCCCGGGGAAGAACCCAATCTATCAAGCCCCATGGAGCAGAGGTCAGCGCCATGGGTATCAGTTAAAGATTTTCGCCCCTACCTTCTGCAATGTGATGTGACAGTCTAAGGATCTGCTTATGTTTCCAGAGTCTCCGCATTCCTGCTACTCAGCTAGTACCTGTGAAAGCAGGTGGGCTCACAAAGGAGGCTAAATCCCACCATTCCACTGTCAAGAAGAAGGCCAGAGAGTCGGGACACCTTAGTGGGGCTTTCAGGTGGCCATTTTAATGGCGCCACCACCTCCTGCATCATTCGGGTCTCTGAAAAGTTTAGCTCTGGGTGAAAGGACGTGTGCTCATTAATAGCTATGATCAAAAAGCCCAAGAGAACAACTTAAAAGGAAGAAAGTTTATTTCAGCTCATGACTGCAAAGGGTTTGGTTCATAGTCCCTTGGCCCTATATACTATCTGAACATCATGGTGATGGGAACATCTCTGTGGTGTGAGGAGTATCTTTGCTTCTGCATTTGTACCCTCAAGGACCTGCTCTCAGAGACCTACTTCTTCTACTTGCTTCCCATGTCCTAGAGTTTCCAGAACTTCTCAGTTTGGCATCACCAGCTTGAGCTCTTCTATGAGCTTAACTAGGGGACATTCAGTCTTCTTAGATGCCACTTCTGTTTTGTACCTAAGGGGTGGGACAGAATTCTAACATCATTGAATACAAAAGCCATTTGTATTTATTATTTTGTGTGTAGGTTATTCAAGTGTACATGCATATATGTGTGCAGGTCCATGTGTGCACTTGTGTGTGGAGGGCAAAGGTCAATGTCAGGTGTCCTTCTCAGTTACTTTCCACTTGGTTTTGGACAGTCTATCTGTGAGCCTGGAGATCACTGATTTAGCTAGACTGGCTTGCCAGCTGGTCCCAGGGATCTTCCTGTCTCTACTTCCCTAGCTCTGGGATTCAAGTGCCTGGCTTTTTGATGTAGGTTCTGGAAATTCAAATTTAGGTCTTCATGCCCATGTGACATGTGACAAGTACTTTCCCTACTGAACCATCTCTCCAGCCCTCAAATCTTTCTTTCAAGTGGAACTTTATGAGCCTGTGAGGGGAATTTTACATTCAAACCATCGAGGTGCACACACAAGACATGCATCTTCTCTCAATGTGCTCAGAGCATCACCTAAGCACAGTAGTTGAAATCTTCCTTCAGAAATCACTCCTAAAAACAACCACTTTACAACATTTCAGCTGCTTCTTCCCAGCTCCATCATCCACGCCAGGGGACCAGGCCTCCTCCTCATGGGCCAGTGTCCTGACCTTCGGAATATTGTTCTCGGGAAGCTGGTCACACCTCTCTGCTTCTGTCTTCATCTCTGCAGGCCCTTCCCTGTTTCAGGAAGGAAATGGTCCAGACACTCATTCTTCCTGTAAGACTCTCACATACCTTTTGGAACTCTGCTTGCCCCATTCCCTCTGTCAAGGACCCTCTAGCTACATGGATCTTCAACAGAGAAAATTTTTCTTGGAGCCTTTGGCCTGGTGGATCTGTTATCTAGGATGCTCTTGTTCTAAGGCTCCCAGGATTCTATCTTCAGCATCAGCCAGCTGCTTGGAAGCACTGGTGAAGTGAGAAACGTTTGTTGAAAGCTGGAACGATGGCTCAGTTGGTAAAGTATTTGCCGCATGAGCAGAAGGGCATGAATTTGGTCCTCCAGAAGCGATGTAAAAAGGCAGGTGCATGCTTCTAATCCCTGCATCAGGGAAGCACAGACAAGCAGATTCCTGGTGTCTGCTGCCAGCCAGCCCTGCCAAATCAGAAATCTCCAGGTCAATGAGAGAATCTGTCCTAACACAACAGCAAAAAACAACGGTAAATGAAATAACTGACGAGAGACAGCTGAGGTTGTCCTTTGACCTTTGCCTACACGTGCATGTGTGTGTGTGTGTGTGTGTGTGTGTGTGTGTGTGTGTGTGTGTAAACGGGAAATGTAAATGTAACCAACCGTCTTACTAAATAAGAAACACAGAACCAATGTAAAAGAGAAAACCAAGAAGTCAGAGCTCAGAGCTAAAACCTTACCCTTCCTCCTGCGGTGGTCCTTTCTCTCTGAAAGAGAGCTACTTCCTGTGTGTTTGTCTTTAATATAGTCTTTCTGTTCTGCCTTCTCATTGGTTGTAAACCCAAACACATGACTGCCTGTAAGTACTGCCCTCCAGGTCTTAAAGGCGTATGTCTCCAATGCTGCCTGTATCCCTGAACATACAGTGATCTATCTAGCTCTGTCTACCAAGCGCTAGGATTAAAGGCGTGCACCACCACTGCCACGCTCTTGCTATGGCTCTAATAGCTCTGACCCCTGGGTAACTTTATTTATTAACATACAATTAAAATCACATTTCAGTACAAATAAAATACCACCATAGGGAAACATACATAACTTACTCTCTTTCTGCTTCTTTTTGGTTCCTCAGCAAGTGACCTCTCACCACCCTGTCTTATAGTGGCTCCTTTCACTTGGAAATGGCCCACTAGCCTCTCGCCCTTAGCACAAGGATGCATGCATACTGTGTTTGGCCTGTGCACTTGGCCTGGCCTTCTGTAGGTTGGTAACTGATTGGCCATGGGTATGTGGGTGCTTTTTGCTCAGTAACTCTAGACCACAACCAGTGATGTTGCTCTGGGTTGCCTCTGCTTCCTGGTGCTGACTAGACCTCTCCTGGTCATGTCTTTCCTAGAATACTACTCCTGGAGCATAGAGAAGAGAACTTTCCTACCACTTGCCAAGTATAGTATTTGAAAATATGTAATACCAACAAAAGACTTTAAGATTGCAAGTTTGCTGAGGACACGCATGTAAGGAAACAAACTTGAAATAGCATACCTCTGTAGCCAGGCCTGGGGGCACAGCTCTGAAACCCTAGCTGCTTTGGAGGCTGACTCGGGCAGCTCACAAGTACAAAGCCAGTCTGAGCTGTGGAGTGAACACGAGGCTAGCGTGGGCAGCTGAACAAGACCTCATCTCAAAATGAGGAAGAGAGATGGGGAGCTAGCTCAGTGGATGAGTACTTGTTTAGTATGTGCAGGGCCCTGGGCTCCATTCCCAGTAAATAAATGAAGAATGAATGAATGAATGAATGAATGAATGAATGAGTCATACTTCTGAAAAAATATCTTAGTCTTGACAGATCTGAGCCACCCTTCCCTGGGATCCCCTGATGTCCTCTGTGGGCTATGAGAGCATGAGGTTCTGTGGGTGCACCCTTTCTCATCTTGTCTCTTGCTCCCCTGAAAGCACTCTAGATTTCCCCTCGGCACCTTATTTCATCCATGGCTATGCAGCGGCTGAACAGCACTTTGAACAGAAGTTCATGGGGGCTTTTAGGTTGTATCTGTTGGTGTGGTGCTTTAGCTTTCTGCTTTTCATCGATTTTTATGAAAGGGCTGAGGCCCACAGAATCATCTCACCAACTCCACAATGTGGAATAGCAAGCACAAAAATTAATATTACAAAGGATTTTCTACAGAATACCCTTTTACATCACTGATGGTTGATGGACATGGTCAACTTGATTGAGGAAAGACCTTTGGGTTATTTCCAGATAGATGGGTTCCATTGTCTGGAGCCCCTCTGTCTGTCTGTCTCTACACTGGAACAGAGACTATGTGATGGTCCTTTTCAATGCAGGCCTCTCAGAACTTGGCTGGCTTGGCCCTTGGTCCCCGGGGTCAGGTCCTGAGGTCTACTGAGAAGCAGTCCTCCTGAGATGGGTTGGGTAAGCACATACTTCGCAAGTGAACAGTGTCCTCATTAAAGCCCTGCTTTGTACTCCTTCAGCTATTGCCTAGCCTCTTCCCTGCAGGGGATTTAAAAGCCTTGGGGTCCCTGACCTTCCACACCTGACACCTCTCTCTGAACTTCTGGGGATTAAGGGAGCCAATTAAGAAAGTGTTCTGTAGGTGTGCTCTAAGAAGCAGCCTGAAGTTTAATACTTGAGGAAAGAGAAGAATGCAAATGGCCATTCTGAAGGTGCTGGGCGGCAATTACGGATGTGGCCTCTCAACTCTTATTGTGTGAATGGCATGAGGCAAAGAGAGGTGTCACCCGCAGCCGCACCAAACCTCCAGGTGCCTCACACAGTGGCATCATGCTGCCTCAGAATGAGGCTACATTTCTTTCACATTGCAGACTTGGGGCTCCCTAGCCCCAGCCCCACAGACACTCTGTTACTTAATGAAGGCGGAGGTGTCATGGGCTGTAGCTTCAGGGAGCATCCGCATGTAGGATCCTCATAGCTTAAGCCTTAAACAGGCTTACTGTTGCTCTCTCTCTCTGTCTCTCTGTCTCTGTCTCTCTCTGTCTCTGTCTCTCTCTCTGTCTCTGTCTCTCTGTCTCTCTGTCTCTCTCTCTCTCTCTGTGTGTGTGTGTGTGTGTGTGTGTGTGTGTGTGTGTCTGTCTGTCTGTCTGTCTATGTGTGTATGTCTGTGTACAGCCACCCATTCCTGTGTGTGTGTAGGTCAGCTGTAGATGCTGGGATGTCTTCCACTCTTTTTGAGACAAGGTCTCTCATTGTATTCGGGCTAACCATTTTAGCTAGACTTGCTGGCTGGCAAGCCTCTCAGGATCTTCCTGTCTCTGCCCCTCACTGTTAGGGTTATAGACATAAAGCCTCACCTGGCATTTTGTGGGTGCTGGGGATTTGGTGGGGGCCCTCTTGCTTGCACAGCCAGCACTTCTCCCATGGAATCATTTACCTACCCCATCCTCGTGGTTTTCATCATCTCTTGCTCTGTGATGGATGTTTCTGTGATGTAAACATCCTGGCCCAGGCACTCCTAGAATAATGAAGAGTGCATATTTTAAAATGTAGCAGAGACCTTTAAAGTTGTGGAATTAGGACATGGCATGAAACTACTGAAACAGAATTAGCCATTCATATTTTGTGTAGCTGAAAAAAAAAAACAATTGCCTGGGTTCTGATGACAATGTGCTTCTCGGCTTTGTGATCACTGGCTCCGTTGGGGGCAGATGTGTCCTGAACTTTAGCAAACACCAGAATTGCTGGATTCTGGACCCACTCAGGGATGGGTCTGGGCAAGGGAGGGGTCACTAGCGAACTGACATTTCTGCCTAGCTCCTGGGTCATGCTGCTGCAACTGAGACTGGGACCAGCTGACCCTCAAGGAACAGACAACAGCTATGGCACAAATGCCCCAGCGTGGCACTGCAAGCATGCTGTTCTGCCCACAGCTTGCCTCTCCGGTGTGGTCTGTTTTCATCAGTTTCTTGCTTTATTTAATCCCTCTGTTCTTTTGCACTTGACCCAGCATTTCCCCTCCTCTCTTTTTGCTCCCGTCTCTTTCTGCCCACACCCCTTTCCAATTTTGTTCCAAGACCAAATCCTACCTTCAAGGATCCAAAAATTATTCTGATCTTTGCCCTCATTAGTCTTGCCCGAGTAGCTGGGGTTTCTGTCACTTGTGGTATGAAATATCACAGAAGAGGCATAAAATGTGCCCACACCCATAATGGATGTCTGCCCTGGACGGGGACATCTAGACTAGCATTGCTTGGTATTTTCTATGTGCTATTAGGTGTGTCTATAACCTGTACACGGCTCTGCTTTTCCACCTGGTCCTCAATCCAGGTGGAGATGCTCACTGGACAGGTGGGACAGCTTACAAGATCAGCACACTGGCCATTGCTTTTTGTTTTGTTTTGTTTTTCTCTTGGAGAAGAGCCCTGATTTCTATGCGGTTCTGATTATCATTCCAGTGAGACTTTTGGGACGAGGAAATCGGACAGCTTGGACTGCTTGTCCTGAGAAAGTGTCCCTGGTGGCCCTTCAGCACTGGAAGGGCTGGCAAAACTGAACAGAGAAACTGCAGCCAGTTGTGGTGAGCTGGGACTCATAGGTAGCTTTGGAGGGTGGCCCCTCCCATCCCAGGCTCTGTCAGGGCATGCCTCCCTCCAAATGATAAGAGAAGCTGCCTACCACGCTGAGCTTCGGTCTGAGCAGAGAACGCTGGGGTGATTATTTGAACAGAGATGATAACAATTGCCCTCATAAATATGAAACAGAATGCAATTTAAGAATATAAATCCAGAACTTTTAAACCTGAAATATTACATTGGATAAGGATCTTTTAGACAACTGAGAATCTGTTTCCAATATAAAATCCCAGGTAGAAAGTGATGATGTTTGAGGATGGGAGGCTTTTGAGCCCTGCGTTAGAATTCATAATCATTTTTCTCTTGGAATGTTTTAGAGATAAAAGAAAATTACCTTGAGATTGAGTGGGCCACTTGTGAGTTTTTCTCAGGCAACAGCTTTGGATACATGGACACAGACACATAGACACAAGGGTTCTGAACTTCATCTTAGCAGGCTGGTCTAGCATTCCTACGTCTAAGGAACAGTTATCTGGAGGTAGCTTTGTCCCTTGGGAAGGGTTCTACTGGAATCCGGTGACAGGGGCATTACCAAACAAAAGACAAGACAGACTTCACAGCTTTGTGATACCACCCATCTCTTCCTATCCCTGATGAGTGGTGTACACTCTCCTGTTAAGGAGTCCTTTTGTTCCAAGGATTCCTGCTGAATCCGTAAGGTGATTGGAATCAGCATGGGAGATTGCTTGCATTTCTAGATTCCACCATATTTATGGTATTTTAAAAACAGGAAAGAGGTCTAATCACGAGGAGAAAGTGAAGAGATGCAAATAAGAAGATGGGCGTTTTCTCACTTGTTTCCATAGTTACATCATCACCTAAAAACCCCACTTCTTAACCTCAGTATTTAAAACGGGACTCAGAGGCACCAGCTCCTGCTTGCTGGTCTCCAAGATCATGGCAGATGCTCCCAGCAGATGTAGTTGTACATATCCACATGCCTTGTTTTATATACCTTTGTGCGGGTTTCATTAGGGGCCCTGCGGGGGGAACCTAAGGGAACTGAAAGAGATGGACCAAGGGAGTAGTGTAAAGGAGGTCACTGGACACTTCAAATCAAATATGCAGATATTGTTAAGAGGCCTCAGGGGAGCAGGAGAAACAGCTGTGTTCTCTCTAGGTGTCCTTAGCACATGTCACACTGAAGTGTGGCGTTGATCACAGTTCTTAGTTTTAGAACGAAGAGTCTGATGCTGTTGGTTCGGGGGTTTTGTTAAAGGCTGTCACTGGAGGCCATTGGAGCAGTCTACAGGTTCATTCTAAGAACTGCTTCTGGCTGTAGCTCCACTGCAGAATGCCCAGGTAAAGGGGCTGCCTCTGTTACTAGGTACATGCTGTTTCTACCATAGTTAGGAAGTTATTGTCTGTCTCCTCTTGCCACCTCAATGCTGCCAGCAGATGGTGACTACACAGTCGCCAGCATCACCCTTCTATGACCAGGATGTTGCCACTGTGAAGCTTCAAGGTAGCCTTTATGTTTCCTTCTACAGCTTGCTCTGAGTCAGTCCTCAGGGCATATTTACATTTTTTTTGTTGTTGTTCTCATACCCTACATGTAGAGAACTTCTTCAAAGCATGAAGAAGTGTTTTATTTATTTTATTTTATTTATTTATTTTTTTTACATAGCCACTCACGATATCTGTGTACTGTGTCCGTGTTTAATGCTAGTTAATGAGATACTGGTTAGCTTGTGTCTGTGGAGGAGATGACTAGCTTGTGAGAAGGCAAAATCAGAGCTAGGCCCTAAGAAGGGAGAAGTCTGGCAGCCTGGATCACCTGGTGGTGGAGTCCCACAGAAGGCTTAGGAACAGAGGCTCTCAACCTGTGGGTCGCGACCCCTTTGCATGTCAGATATCCTGCCCGTCAGATTTTTACATTATGATTCATAACAGTGGTGAAATTACAGTTATGAAGTAGCAGCACAATAAATTTATGGTTGGGGGTCACCACCAATATGAAGAACTGTATTAAAGGGTCATGGCATTAGGAAGGTTGAGAACTACTCTCTCAGGGGCCGTCAGGAATCTTTAGTTTGTCCAGGAGTGAGAGCATGCTCAGATAGTATATACACCACACTGCTGGGAATCTGCCTAACAGCCATGGCTTGACTTTCCCAACTAGAGGATATATCTAAAGATGACCAGAGGGTCCAGCTGCCTGGCCCCCTCTTCCTAACATACATGTGCTGGCCAAGCAAACTCTCCAGCTGGGATTCCTGCTCTCACTTTGGTTCTCCTTCTGGGTCCATTGAGTTCTTCAGAAGAATAACCCTGCATGAACACTCCTGCTTGTCCCTCACCGTGAAGAGAATCACTGTGAGAAGTCTGTCTGGCCCAGGCCTTGGCTAAGCAAGCAATAGCAGACACAGTGTGTTTCCCCAGTTTTCTATTCTGCACAGCAGTGAGTCTAAATGGGTTGTGGTTGAGACAAGCTACGCCTGCACTCTCTGGTTAGACACCTGGAGTTTTGCCTTGTAAGGTAAATTAGTGCCTCGTGTTACAGATGTAAATGTCAATCATAATGCTGGAAAAGCAGGACCAAGAACAGGGAAGAACACTGACAATGTCACTAGCAGCTAATCAGGGGGCAGAGAGGGCCATGCGTAGAGGGCAAAGGGAGGATGGGAACCTGTTCAGGAAAACAGGCACATGCAGAGACACAGGCTCACAAAATCCTCCTATACTTGCATACACGCAGATGCATGCATGCACACTTGCATGAGAATTCACAAATATTCATTGATCGTATATTCTCTGACATGCACGTGCATGCATGCACACTTGAACACATGTGTGCGTGAGAATCCATAAACATTCATTGATCATGCATTCTTTGGTACACAGTGTACACATGGACTGCACACACATTTCTTGTTTATGTTACTGAGGAACATATAACACAGTTCTTGTCTTGGTAGAATTCCCTCAAACCTCTCCCCCCCATTGTTGGTTTTTTGTTTTGTTTTGTTTTGTTTTACTTTGGGAGCCTGCCACCTAGCTCCCAAATAAATACATTGAGACTTATTCTTACTTATGAATACCCAGCCTTAGCTTGGCTTATTTCTAGCCAACTTTTCAAACTTAAATTATCCCATTTCTCTTTTACTAGGTTGTGCCTTTAGGCTTTTTACCTTTATTCTCTATATCTTTCTTTCCTCCTTATTCCATGGCTGGCTGGGTGGCCCCTTGGCATCCTCCTCTCCTCTTTTTCTTGCTCCCCCTCCTCTTTCTTTTTGAGCCTAGATTTCTCCTCCTATTTATTTTCTCTGCCTAGCAGCCCCGCCTAATCCTCTCCTGCCTAGCTATTTTGGCCATTCAGCTCTTTATTAGACCATTTAGGTGTTTTAGACAGGCAAAGTAACACAGCTTCACAGATTTAAACAAATGCAACATAAAAGAATGTAACACATCTTTGCATCATTAAACAATTATTTCACAGCATAAATGAATGTAACACATCTTAAACTAATATTCTACAACACCTCACCATGGTCAGATAAACCAGTCCAAATTAACTTTTAGAAAAAAAATGGATTTAATGGATAAGCTCACAGGACCCCAGGAAGAGTTGAATAGCCAAGCCAGAAGAGAGAAGGCCAAGGAATCTTAGGATCATGGCAGGGGGAGCCTGTGCCTTCTTTCTCCTGGGGGTTTGTCTCTACTGTGTCCATATCTCTCATATGGCAACTTTCACACTGACCATGAAATAGAGTCATTCAAATTGATCAGATTTCTGCGCCCAGCAAATCTCCCACAGCCCAGGAAGAGAGCAAGCTGATAGAGTGGCAGGTGCATACCTTTCACTGTGAGCCAAGGTCATTCCCAAGCAGCATGAGAGCATGAGCCAGGCATCCTGGGCTTGTGTCTCATCCATTTTGTAGAAGAGATTGGCAGTCTTGAATGAGCTCTTTAATCCCTCACTTTCCCCTCCTATACAGTGTAGATGATAATCCCTGCATTATGGGGTCACCGGAAGAATAAAAAACACTGACAGCAATACCTGACTTTCATCACTTCACCAACATTTATTTATAGGTAAGATAATTTGAAGTATAATGTAAAAACTTAGTGGCGCCCATTTCAGAGATTGCTCCTGGGAAATCTTGTTAGTTTTTTTTTTCTTTTCCTTTTTGTCTTATCTGTAGCCAGGAATAATATGCACGCTAAACTCTTAAAGGTTTCAAAGGATCTTTGATATGAACAGAGTTCATTGAAATTTGCTCAGTGTAAAATTGCATCAAGAAATACAGATTTGCAAAACCCTTCCAAAATGAAATCTCACAGAAACACCTGTCTGCAAGCGGTTGATAAGTCTGACCTAGTGGCTGCTGTGTCCACTGAGAAAGGATATGGAGTGTGCTGTTTCAGCTGGAGCAGGTGGTTCTAACTGCCTCTGCATAGAACAGAGCTGGCACATCTTAACTGAAGTGTGCTATTTATATGGTGCAATGTACTTATCCTACAAGTACAGTTTCATGAATCTTCAGTGACAACAACTCTGTGACTATGATCCAGACATTCTTGAAGCTTCTCCCCTCTCCTCTCCTCTCCTCTCCTCTCCTCTCCTCTCCTCTCCTCTCCTCTCCTCTCCTCTTCTCTTCCCCTTCTCCTCTTCTGTCTCCTTCCCCCTTTCTCCTTTCCCTCCCCTCCCTCCCTCACTCCTTTCCTCTCCATGCACTCTAATACAGCCCTTCCTGTTGAACTGTTTTGTGTCCTACATCACTAGGACTGAGGACATTGGGTTCTCTTCATTAGGTACCATGACTTAGAGATGCTTATATTGTTGTAGCTCATTGTACTGGTCACCTAGCTCATCTCTGTGATAAAATACTAGACAAAAGCAACTGGGGAAAGAAAGATCTACTTTGGCTCACAGTTTGAGGACACAGTCTACCACAGTGGAGAAATGGGAGTAGGAACCAACTTGTCACATTGTATCCCTAGTCAGAAAGTAGAGAGAACACTGATGCTGAGTGGACTCTGACCTTTACGCAGCCCAGGACCCCACACCTGGCATGGTGTTAGCCATAGGTAGTGTAAGTCTTCCCACCTTAATTAACCCAATATGGAAACTTCCTCACTGACATGAGGCTTGACCCACAGAGTAATTCTAGATCTTGCCAGGTTGACAATATTAACCATCACATTCATTGTGCTTTTTGCTAAGTGTGATTTACTTGTGTGGAACATATGGTTTTACTGATGTTGTTGTGTGATGTCGTTGCTGAGCATCTGAATGCTTTCCAGTTTGAGGTTATACTCAGTGGAGCCACTGTGGACATTCTCCTGCTGAGCAGATAAGCAGGAGTGACTTGCTGGGACTGAGGGAACCACACAGTTTGATAAACTGACTTGGCTGGCATACCAGCTCACCAGCACACCACTGAATGTCTGCATCTCTGTCAGCCCTTGGCATTTTCCCACTACTTTCATATTAGCCATTCTGATGGTTCGTGGTGGCTCCTCCCGAGGTTTTAATTACCCTTTCCCTGGTGATTAACAAGGATCAGCACATTCCCTTTTATTAGCCATTAGGATATTCTCTTTTGAGAGAACTATGTTCGGCTTCATTAAAAAAAGATTGTTTGAGCCAGATATGAGCTCTATGATTATAATCTCAGTGCCCAGGAGGTAAAAATAGAAGAATCAAAAGTTCAAAACCAACCTCAGCTACATAACAAATCTGAGGTCTGCCTGGGATACATTTTTATTTCTAAAAATAAAAAAATAAGTATTAATCTTTTTCTTACTTGTTACATAGATGCTATCCATATATTCAGGTTACAAATTCTTTGCTGAGTGTATGCATTGTAAACACTTTTCACATAGTATGGATTGCATTTTCATTTTTCTCAATGATACCTTTTTATTTGGAGTTCTTAATTTGTAAACATACAATTTACTAATTTTTTGCTGATAAAATATGAAGGAAAAATAAAGGAAAGGCAGGGAAATAAGGAAGGAAGGACAGAAGGAGGAATAAATAAATAAAAACTCTCATTGCTTAACAATAACATGTTTATATTGCAGAAGGCATCTTACTCTCATTCTTGCCTTGAACTTGGAGAGAAGTTTTTCATTGTCTCACTGTCCAGAATGAAATTTGTTATGGACGCCACAACTATATTCCCTGCATTAAACCCCACTTCATATATCATTTTTTAAAAAATTCTATCATTCCTTTGGACTTACTAATCTGTTTAATTAGTTTTCAATTTTTAAAGATTTATTTTATTCTTAGTTATGTGTGTATGTTATATCTGTGTATGGGTATGTGCACATGAGTGCAGGTGCCCAATGAGTCCAGAAGAGGGCATTGGATCCCCTGGAGCTAGAGTTACAGGTGATTGTGAGCGTAATGTAGGTTCCAGGAAGTAAACTCAGGTCCTCTGTAAGAGCAGCACTTTGAACTCCTGGGCAACCCTCCCAGCCTCTACTTGTTTCTATTTTAAGGGTGCTTCAAGCATTAATGAAATTTGCCTTTTATCTAACACAGGAGTTGGTGGAACATGCCTTTAATCCCAGCATTCAGGAGGCAGAGGCAGGTGGTGGATCTCTGAGTTCAAGGCCAGCCTGTCCTACAGAGCAAGTTCTAGGACAGCCAGGGATGTTACACAGAGAAACACTGTCTTGAAAAACAAAAAACAAAAAACAAAAAACAAAACAAAACAAAACACCACCACCAACAAAAAGGGCAAAACAAACAACAAATAAAAGCTTCTGAATTTTGGATCACGATCCTAACCAGTCTTATTAAATAAAACCCCGAGTCAGATATTAGGGTGAAAGCTGCAACATCTGAGAAGCAGAGCAGCAGCAGTAACAACCACAAGAGAGTTCTTACCTCTGTGAAATCTCAGATCTCTCACCAAATTGGGGGGCTGAGATCCTGTCCTGGCTCAACATTCCTAGTGCTGGGATTGAAGGTGTGAGCCACCACTGCCTGGCCTCCCTGGCTAACTAGAGGCTAGCTCTGCCCTCAAATCTCCAGGCAAGCTTTATTTGTCAGAACACAAACAAAATATCATACAACAGAATTTGGAGTCTTGCTTTGGAATTATTTTCTTATGAAGATTATAAAAATATACCCCTTGTGGTTCTTCTATTGTGTTAATTCTTGATCTCTAAGTCTTGGTTATTACAGTTTAATTAGGAACGAGGAAAAGAACACAGTTTTGCTACCCCAGAGTGAATTTCAATAAATCACCAATACAACTGAAGGGCCGGCCCTCCCAGCAGAGCTGGGCTGGGTTCATTTTCTTCTCCTCACCCATTCTGTCTGCATGAGGAGGAATTTGAACAAACATTCAAAATACAACCATTTACTAAGGTTAAAAATACAAGTTTAGAGATTTTGGAACCCAAACTAATGTTAAGCATGCCTGATTTCATGTCTAGGAGCAGGTGGGGAACCATTGGAACTTCTGGTCTGTCTATAGGCTCCATGCAGGGCAAGTTGCTCTCTGTCTCCCCATATAGGCAGGGCGTTTGCACAACGTGGAGAAGGGCTCATCAAAAAGCACATGTAGCTGGAGTTTTCTCTCTGGGTCCCGCCAATCCCTGGCAGTCCAGCAGCCCACTTATAAAATAAACACACAGACGCTTATATTATTTACAAACTGCATGGCCGTGGCAGGCTTCTTGTTAACTGTTCTTTTATCTTAAATTAACCCATATCTATAAATCTATACCTTGCCATGTGGCTCATGGCTTACCGGCATCTTCACATGCTGCTTGTCATGGCAGTGGCTGGCAGTGTCTCCCTGCCTCAGCCTTCGACTTCCCAGAATTCTCTTTTCTGCTTGACACCCCCCCCCCATACTTCCTGCCTGGCCACTGGCCAATCAGCATTTTATTTATACAGTGATATCCACAGCAAGCACACTAGGCATTCAGGGCTACAGAGATACCATAGGGAGAAGATGTCATGTTAGGACATCCCTCAGAAGATGGTTTGCTGGTTTGCTGGTTCGCTTTCCTTTGTAAGTACTCAGGCCCTAGCTGCCTGTACCATTGCCAGTGTGTGGTTTGTGTTTGGTGGCTGGAGGCCAGAGGTGGCTGGTTTGCTTTGGTGCAGTCCTAGGTTCCCGGGACATGCTATGCCTCTCTCATAGGGAGTTGCTGAGGAGTTGCAGAGGGTCAGCCCAGGTGGGGATCCTCCTAGGTCCCTCTTCCCAGCTCACTCTGGCTATCCCCTGAGGGGAGCACTTTTCCTTTGAAGCTGGGAAGAGAAATGGATGCCTTGGTTAAGTAATTTGAATGGAATGCTAATGAAGAGAGGTGAGAAGCCTCTCACTCATTCATTATTCATATATTGCCTCCTGCCCTAGCCTCCTCCCAGGCATGGGACATCCCAGCAGCTTCCTGGAGGCAGAACAGCAGGTGACTGTGGGTCCCTAGCACCTGCAGTTTCTGCTGCAGGACCAGCCTGGCTGCCTAGGTTCCAAACTAAGCTGTCCTAGGTAAGTGGAACCCCTGGCTCAGAGCCTGCCTTCCTTGATCCTGGAGGTTCTTACCTACTCCCTGGTTTGGAAGTAGATCATGGAGCTCCGTGGTGGGTAAGAAGGCAGCATTCTTATCTTTGAAAAGCAACCACATGCACTCTTCAGGAAGGACTCTGCAGGGCAGTGGCTGAATGCTCCCAGTTCTGGCTGGCCCCTTCTTTCTGCTTGCGACTTCTCCAGGAGCAACAGGTGCCAAAGCCAACATTTATTTCCTTGGCAATCTTCTGCTGGTGAGTGCATGTATTTTAGCAGAAGTGGAGAAAGCTGTGTGCCAAGGATGGGGTGTGCAGAAGGAAGGAATCAGAATGCATTGGAGGTGACCCCACTGTGGAAGGCCGCACTGAGAAATTGTGTTCTAGAAGAGATTCTATAAGGACTCAAATAGTTTCACTCATTTTTTTTACCCCTCTTTTTAAATGAGATCACATTCATTTGAAAGACTCAGAGAAAGCCTAGAAGTATGACAAGGAGGTTAATGTAGCATTGGGGGAAAAAGCAGCCAAGGGTACTGACAGGGCTCTGCTGAGGACCCAGACAAGGGACTGAATTACCGGATTTGCTTCTCCCAGGACCCTGGCATCTTTCTTGTCTCGCTTCTTTGCAGCAAAATAGCTTCTGTGAGTCTGTAAGACACAGTACCCTTGAGAGTGATTTGCAAGAGCTCAAAAACCCTTCCTGGGATTTCCCTGAGATAAATCTCATGAATATTAGTGCGCCATTCCCGTCTTCTGAAATTTGCTAAGAACCTTAGATAGTCTCTAAATTTTCCTAATTAAGTTTTAAAGTCACTTCTTTTATTGCTTAAAAATCACTAAGTGCTACATCATGGTACCATGAAATAAAGCCGTACTAACTGGGTAATAATGTATTAACTTCTTGGGGTCCATTTAAATGTGTTCATGTCCTGAAACTTAAAGAAACTGGCTCAGGATGCTGAAGGAAAGCAGGACAGTACCCAAGGTTTAGTATGTGCCATACAGGAGAGCCAGGGATCTCTCGCTGATTGGCAGCAACCATAATGAAGTGCCTGCCCTAAGGGGTTCCAGGGACTGCCGGCATCCAGTGTGCTGGGCAGGAGAATTAAAAAGAAGAACGATAACACAGCATCAACTAGATCTACTATAAAGTGGAAGAATATGATTAGTATGGAGTGAGGCCAGGAGGGTACCACCAGGCCTCCTGGTGAGTTCCAGGCTTTATTTAATTTTTAAAGAGATATTTCTTTTAGATGCACACAGCTGCCTCTGGTTCTGAAGATTATAATAAATCATTGACTATAGCCACCCATGCAATGGGCTGGGTCCCCAGCTAAAAAGAACCATCATGTTGCTTTTCTCCCTGATCTTCTATTTTACTTTATTTTAAAAGAAATCTTGGAGGTGATACATCCTTCATTTTTTCCCCCTCCCTGCAATGTTGAGGATAAAACACAGGGCCTTAGGAATGCTTATTGGTGGTGTCCCCAGTCCCATGCTTGCTTCCTCTCTGGCTCAGAGAGACTTCGGGAGTGGTAGGGTTTGTTCTAAATTGATTTCCTCTTGCTAAGGGTTGGTTTTAATGAGGCTAAGCACAAGAACCGCTTTCAGCGTGGTTTTGGTTGGCAGAGATCTTCTGGCACTCATTACCATCTGGCTATGTAGCTGCCCAGCAGGTTTTTCTGTGAGATCAGGTGACACACCTCTGTGAACTTCTCTTTCTTGTCATTTTCTCAGGACACACCCTTCTGTTTGTTCATGCCATCCCCTGCTTCTTGAGTTTTACTTCTACACATCTTTAAAACTGTTTTGATCAGATGCCTCCTTGGTTTGTGCCTTACCCCATTGTTCTGTGACCTTTGCTTAGCTCGGACCAGGTCAGGGTATCCTCCTGTAAGAGTTGGGTACCAGCTGAGCACATGCTCAGTACAAAGTCTGGCATAGGCTTGGGATGAGCTGTGCCTGGCAGGTCATGAGGAACAGTCTCTCTTGGCTGCTTTCCTCGGTGATGGCTGATTGGGAGGTTTGAGCTGTGATGGAGGAAGCTGGCATCATGTGAGACCCCAGCAGGAGATGCCACTTTGGTCTCCTTGACTTTAAGCCCCAGAAAGCCACAAACCTGTGCCTAATCAACACAACTGTCTTTTGGCTATCTCTTTCCCCAGTAGCCATGCTTGGAATTAGAGGAGGTGTCCTGTCCCCTCTGGCTCCACTACAGTTGCCAGGTTGTGTGTGTGTGTGTGTGTGTGTGTGTGTGTGTGTGTGTGTGTGTGTGATATGTGGGTACAGGTGAGCCCTCAAGTATCGTTCCTCAGAAGCCATCTACCTTGGTTTTCTGGACAGGATCTCTCATTGGTAACTTAGACTTAACCATACAGTTAGATTGGTTGGTTGACGGATCCATAGATCTACTTGTCTCCATCTCCCCAGCTCTCATTCCTGATTTTGTACATGGGTGCTGCAGCTCAAATCCAGGTCTTCTTCCTTACACATCAAGAGCTTTATAGTCTGAGCCATCTCTCCTGCTGCCAGGCCTTCCTCACGCCCTTCTTGCAAAGCCCAAGTGAGTGAAATACCATCATACTAACGCCACTCATGCCCCAGGCAATCCCCACCCACCCACCCACCCACCCATCATGGCTCTGTTCCCTCCTTTTCCTCTATGCCCAGCCTCTCACTTCTTGAACTTCCTCATCTTAACTCTTTATCCCTGTGTACTTTCTCATCTCTTACCTGGGTAGACAGACTTGTCTCTTGTTGTGAAATAAGCCACTAAGAAGAGCTGAGTCCCTTGTTTTCCCAACTCTCAGTTTCCAAACACTCCTGTTCCCCTTCCCCTCTGTTTCTTGTCCTTCTTTCCCCCAGAGGTAGAATTCTAAGAACCTGATGGCCTGGTGTACATGCCCTTTAATTGGTAGCCAAGCCTGTGAGCATGATGGGATACTAGCTATTATGATAGTAAGATGAGTCATTGGTCAGAGTGAACTTAATCAAAAGCTGCCTTATCTGGTGGGCCTAGCCTAGGTGGGTGAACCCTGGGAAGGTCCAGAGACCCTTAGTGTGAGGGATTCTGTGTGCTGAGTCACGTGGTGAGGACTTGAGAGGTAACACTGACCCACAGTAAGAAAACTGGGGCCCTCAATCTTATATTCAAAAGGAATATAATGCTTCCTATTAACTCTCTGAATGAGCCTCTAAGCCTTGGAGTCTACGGGGCCTCAAACTGCAGATGAAAGGCATCTCCAGCTGACAGCTTTTCCAGCTTTGCAGAACCTTGAGGTTGAGTCTTGTCTTCTGCCCTTAAGAACAGAGCAATCATTGGCTATTATGAGCTTAGGTTGAGGTGGCGGTTGGCTGTGGTATAGTAGCAGAGAATGGTGCAGGCTACAAGTATGCCTTCTCTTGCTAGAGAGATTGGCAGCACATGGATTGATGTGTGGATTTTAATGCATATCAATTCAAGCTTGGTCCGGAGTCTTACTCCTAAACTTATCATTGAGTCAACACAAAGGGGTCTCGATTTTAATATTTAAGTGCATGCCTCAGGGAAGGTGAGGTGAGCAAAGGGCGCTGAGCAGACATGCTGCTCAGGAGCAAGGAGGAGGTTGCTATGGTTTCAATCAGCCACTGTCTCCACACTGCTGAAGGCAAACTCTTTCCTTTCTGTCAGAGGCAAGCACTAGGAAAGCATGTGATCCCAGGAACACCGAAGTCCACTAAAGTAGAGTTAAAGGTAAGGGTTGGTGGTAGTGCGTAGAACCTGTGTGTTCTGCCCACCAATGATACCTTTGCTTGTGGCAGCCCAGGGCGTGTGTGTGTGTGTGTGTGTGTGTGTGTGTCCATGTTGTTTTAGAGAGACAAGTGGAATATGGGCTATGATTTCCAACTCTATCACTTGACATTTGTGTGGTATGGTGACAATTTGTCAAGCTTCGTGAGCATGGCTGTTATACATCATGATTTTTCTCATTCCTTATTTTGGTTTACTACTGACACATTCTGTGACCTTAAAAAGTCATTTGGAGGACCACAGTTTCTTTGTAAGAAAGGAAGGATGCATTTACCCCATATGGACAAGGTTGCAACAGTAAGCCTGGGATACAAATGTGAATGACACTTTACTCTGCCCAGACAAGATCGTGGTTCCTGAAGGTTAAGTTATCAGCTCCTTGACTATTGGCATGCACAGAGGCTGGCATCCTGTCCCTATGGCTGCTTCATGGTAGATTACCCTTGTTGACTTTTAGGGTTCACCATAAGGATCCAGGTCAAGGTTATCCCCCCAAGAGTGGTTTGCTGTGCTCACTCAAGTCTGGTGAGCAGCTGCCTGTAAGGGTCACCAAGCTTACTGAAACCCAATGCTCAGCCAGGAAAGAAGAGCACCGGTGGCACTTTGCCTTACACTTTTCCAAATGTCTTTAGAGCCTACAGCCTGCAGAGGCCATGGTCAGATGCCCTGCTGTGTTCCCCAGCCCATTCATTGAGCAAGTAGCCTGTCTAGGAGATGATTCTTAAGCAGAGCAAGTTTGAGACTTTTGTGATGAACTGGTGGCCCAGGGAGATGTGGAGATTACTGGCATCTAGTGGGTAGAGCCTAGGGATGGTGTTAAAGTTCTCATCTCAGCTGTGCAGAGAATGCACTGGGACCATATGTCCATGGGACTGAGTTTGGGAGACCTGTCACCTGGTTGGTCCCTGGGAAGTGACAGTTAAGGAATAAACAGTGTTTTCCTTCAGCCTTAGCAGCCAACCTCTCTGGTCTAAGGACCAAAAAAGCAAAGCCTGGATACAGGATGCCCTGAGCTATGTTCCATCTGTGTGGAGCTCACAGATTGCTCAGCAGCATCCCAGCAGGGTGTTCACTCATCATAGTCACTTATTCGGACTGGGCTCCATGCCATGTGCTGGCCGACATGTTTCCATGTGGATAATCTCATGTAATCCCCATGGCAGCATCTGAGGAGGCAACTGCAATTGTGCTGGGGAGAGGTAAATGGCTTCCTTCTGCCCTTCTGGGTTCTTTGGCTGGGCTACAAATTGAATTGGCAAAAGACATATGAACAAGAGAAAAACCGGTTTTAATTACATGCATGCACATGGGAGTCAGATGACTGAAATGTCTCTAAGCCTCATGAGGGCATGGAGCTCGGAACTTCTGAGGGGCAATGGAGATGAGCTGTGAGGAGGGAGAAGGAAGGTGCATGGTGAAGGAAACTGATCTTGTTAAATAAAGTCTCCCAACATCTGCTGATCACAGTTACCCCCAAAACATCTCCTCTCTGGTATCTAGACTTTTACTACTGCAGAGAGTCCTCAGGTTTTCTTTACAGATGAATTTTTTCTTTTCAACAAAGAGTCAGCCTTTCAAAGTCATGCCTGAGCTTGTGCTTGAGATTTTTGTCACTTGAGATTTCCTGAAGTTTCTTTTGGGGTGGTATGTTCTGGTCCCCTACAGTTGTGGTTTGAGAGGAATGTGTCCTGAGACCCAATACCTGTCTCTCTGTTACAGATAGAAGAACAGTTTCATGTGGCCAGACTCTCACTCCAGTACACATCTGGACTTATATTTGGCCATTTGCATGCCATGGTGAGACCTAGTAAATCCACAGCAGGGCTCCCCTCATAGAGCGAGGTTCTGTTTCACTGTGACCTTGTAGCAGAAGCTGGAGTCTTGGGCCTTTCTGTCACATGTCAGTAAGCACTCTGGGGTGGTTACTCTGACTTGGGATGCTTGCATTTCCTGTGTTATAAGCTCTCCACTGTGGCCAATGTCTAGATGCTTTTGACATTGACGCCTTTGAGCACAGACGTGAGATGCTTCTAAAAGCTGGGCTGCTGGGCTCTGGCAGGCTTCACTGTGTGATGGGAGCACCTCTCAGGTGAGCCATGGGCACTCAGTGTCTGCTGTACCAGTGCCATCTCTAACACCGCAGACAATGTCCATGGAAACTGACTGGCTCCGTAATCTAGTGGTTCTATCCCAGGAAAAGGATAGAAACACTGATAAAACCACTGAATGTTTTATACACATGGCTCTGTGCCCGTTGAAGGCAAGGCAATCTGTACACTAGAAAGGACACTTTGTGCTACTGTGGAGAGCATAATAGCCTCGAGCAGAACTAGACACTTCTCTCTGGTGTGTCTGAGACTATCGTATCTCAGTCTTTATGCAGACAGCAGCTTTCTGTCATTGCTTTGGGAGCTAGGAGGCTCCATTCCCCACAGATCCTAGGGTCTTAGTGGAGGACGACTATACATGGTATTAGTTATGAGTGAAATGTTGACCCTTGCACATGGTCCCAGCCTGTGGACTTTACTTACACACTGGCTATGAGTGTGTGTGTATGTGGGGGGGGGGGTAGGGCAGGGTGGGCAAAGCTGGCCAGGCAAACCCAAGTGGATCTAAGAAGCTGCCAGATGCTAGTGTGAGCAGGCAGACAGAGGAGGGATGCTGGCTAGCCCATCGGGGTTCCTCTAGGTGATGCCCACAAAACCCCATGGATCGATGCTGGCCATCAGCTGCTGAGCAGATAGCTTCCTCTGAGCAGCCTGACCTGCTGGGCCAGAGGCAGCAGAAGCAGTCAGCACCTCTCCCAGCGGGTGGCCTGACCATCTCTTCAGCTGCCAAGCATGAGTATTGGAGGAGAGGCCGTGGCGGGCGGCAGGACTGCCTGTTTGTTGATCAGTAGAACTTATAGGACATGGCTTCCACCTCCCCAGCTCAGCTCCCAGTGCTGGGGATTCTTCCTCACTCAACTTTCAAATTTGCTCCTCTGCTTTCTTCACAGAGTACTTCTAACAGCAGGTGTTGATGGGTGCTTAACAGGCCACCTGAGGTGGGGGAAGGAGGGCAGAGCTGGCTGGCTCCAGCACCCACACATCTGTGCCTACTGCTCCATTGCCCCCCCCTTCCTGCCTTTGGCTCTGTATGGACCATGGATGCTGCTTTTTCTGAGAGCCCCTTGTTTAAACCACAGCTGTGGTTCCATGAGGTGACATCCTTGGTCACATCCAAGCCTCACTGGGCTGCTGACATATTGTGGCTCCCCTGGCACAGAGAACAAAATATCCCTTCCTCATTGTCAGCCAGGCTACCAAAATTCCACATTTCCACAACCCGATTCTGGGAGCGAATTTTAATGAATTCGCCTGAAACTTGTGCAGCAGTGATAAAATGTAATTGAGTGCAATTTCACTCCCACACCCGCCTCTGAGCTGCAGAACCCCGGCCAGCTCTCTGGTAGGCAATTTCATCACCATGGAGTTGCTGTGTCCTAAGGTATGTGAGCCTTGTGCAGGCTTGAATGAAATGTGAGGTGAATTTTCATCAGGACATTACAAGAGGAGGCAGGCAGCACCACCATTAAGATTAATTAGAGGGTGAGAGCTCTCACTTGGGAGCAGTGACAGTCCTGTGCACTTCTCACAGATGTGTTCTCCTAGACCATCCCTGGATTATTTTTCCAGCTGTCCTGGTACTTTACAGTGCACATGTAGATTCTTCTTCTTTTAATCCACTCTGTTCTTTACTTTATCAGAAAGGTTGAAAAGCGACTTCTGGTCTACCATGAACACATCTTTGCCCAAGGCCAGGTAAAAGTCCATGACAGGAAGTGGGGACTCTGTATTGCTTTTGTCTGGTATTTCCCATGTGAGCTGAGTTTATCCCAGGTGGCTTGAGGGATGCCTGAGACCTGTCTATACGGTTCTAGGAAGTCAAACCACTGCCTGATGTGTGAGACCTCTAGGGTAGGAATGCCTTCTACATGTTTACATGTTTTGGAGAGAAAAGAAAAACCTAAACCTACGTGGCCTATGAAAATTAGATCAAATTTACATCTCAATGTAGAGTAATAAAATTGAGAGGAATTCAACCATGGCTACTCAATTATGTGTCCCCCAGATTCATAGCTACTTATTTGCATGTTGCTAATGAGCCACACCCACCTACTTGCATGCTACCCACACACTTGCATACTACCCACTTACTTGTATAATACCCACCAGCTATGTTCACAATTACCACCCTAAAGCCACACCCATTATTTACATATCATCCCAACCATGTTCACCTGTTTACATACTGCTCACAAGCCACACCTACTTATTTATATATTGTCCTATCCCCTTTCCTGTCGCTTTGGAACAGTTGAATCCTTACTATGGAGACAGGATGACCCACAATGGCAGTGGTGTTTATTCTCTGACCCTTTACTTCCAGCCCCTGATATAGAAGCACACTGTCTCTATGGGGGTGACTTTGGTCGCTGGGCCAGTCCAGAAAAGCCTCCGATTCAGTGTAAAGGTATGTCTTTTAGTGATGATTGTGAATTAGATCCCTCTGGTTTGGGATTTGTACCCTCCGGGGCCATTGGTGGCCCCTGGGAGTCAGATGGAACCAGGGAGCAAGGTTTGCTGTGAGAGGGAGCCTCGTGGCTATGGGCCTCCAGCCACGCACTGAGTGTGGTGGCAGCTTATTATTTGCTATTTGCTACTGTGCTTTGAATGTTCAGCAAAGTGAAAAAAAAATGGTTTGCCAATGAGGTAAAGCGGAAAATTAATTTTCAGTTTCCCCCATTCCAAGTAAAACGCTGCAATCAGACAATGATGCCTCTCGTCCCTAGGATGTCTTCACCTTTAGTGGAATCTTCCCCATGTAAAAATCAGGGAAGGCACACTTATTTTAAAAATAGTATTTTCTGGGCAATGGGAGCCATATAGCAAAAAGGGAAATATTTTCTTTGCTATGTGGCTTTGCCCTAAGAACAAACTGAAGATGGGAACCATGGGGTAACTATACAGGCATGTAGGGCACCGACTTTGAAGAGCAAATAGTGTACATTGAAAACCTGAATCTTCATACAGTTCAGCCTCAACAGCTGGCAGGCATGGGAGGAAATAAGAAAAAGACTCAGACTTAATTAAAACCTTTGTTTTTTTTTCAGTTCTGGCAATTGAATTCAGGGCCTTGCTTGTGCTAGGCAAGTGCTCTCTGCTACTGAGCCATCCCCAGGCAGGCCGAGGACTCTACAAGGCCAAATGCTGTGCAGTTCTCCAAGGTGCCTCACTTTACATTCCCTATTATAAATAATGAGCTGTAGCTTGCTCCTGAGGGTCTGATTCTAGTAGAATTCCCACCAAGCATCATGAGCTTGACTAATGTTAGCAAGTGCTTAGGAATACATCCCTGACTCTCTTACTGAGAAGAGCAGCTCTGGGTAAAGGCATATAAAATGTCCTGAGTTGGCCTGCTAGAGTGGATCTCCCTAAAATGTACTCCCTCAGTATAGTGATATTGGTCTACAGCGCCTAGAGGGATGTGTTGGGGTATGAGGAGGAATGGCAAGAATGGATCTTGGCCAACCTCACTGATGAGTCCTTATTCATAAGTGACTGTACTAGTTGCCATGAGAGCAGGCTGCTGAGAGGCAACACAACCCCCCATGATTTTTCTAGCAGCATGGGTCTGCTCCCTTCATCCTCTGTCAAGAGTTGAAGTATCACCATGTCCTTACCTGCACCATGCCCCGGGATGACCCAACCTCAGACCATGGGCACAAGTCAGCCTCTTTTCTTCACACATTTCTTAGACGTGGATATTCTGTGACAGCAACAGAAAACAGATCAAAATAGTATCCCCTAAGGACAAGGAAAGTTTGTTGGTTATTTGGTTTGGATCTTCTTCTTCTTCTTCTTCTTCTTCTTCTTCTTCTTCTTCTTCTTCTTCTTCTTCTTCTTTTGGTAGTTTTTTATTTGCTGTTGATGGTGTTTTTGTGTATGGTATATGCATATATGCATATATGCCCATATGTGTGCATAAGTATACTTATGCATGTGTAGAGGCCAGAGGTTGACATTAGATGTCTTCCTCAATCTCTTCTCTGCCTATTAAAAAATAAAACAAACAAACAACAAAAACAGAATCTCTCACTGAACTTGGATTTGCTGCTTTGGCTAGACTTGTTGGCCAATGGGGCACCAGACCCACTTGTCTGCATCCCCTACTGGTAGGGTTCCAGATACAAGTCACCATGTCTGGATTTTATGTGGGTGCTGAGGATCTGAACTCATGCTTCCATAGAACGTACTTTTCCTGCCGAGGCATCTCCCCAGCCCATGGTCTGATTTTTAAGGCACCAGTAGCTGCTTAGGCACAGCAGAGATACTCAAGTATCCCTGGTTCCATCTTAGATCATTTTATCCACACGAACCAGTAGCAGCAATTGTGAGAGGCTCTTGGGCAGCAGGCAGGAGAGGAAGGTTAGGGAGGGTAAGCATGGCCCTGCAACCATGCTGAAGTAGTGGCTTTTCCAGCTGCTTTGAGACCTGTGCTCAGTGGCAGCTTGAGCAGCACAGTAAGAGGCATGGTGTGAGCACTTGACCTTTGGTTGACTGAGAAGTGATGGATGGGGAAGAGTGAATGCCATCTACAGAAAGGAAACCAAGTGGCTGTAGAAGTGAGACGCCATCCCTGCTGAAATACCAGAGGCTGAAAGATTCTGTAACAGAGAGCGTCGTTGTCCTCAGGTGCCCACTGGTAAGCTCAAGAAGCCCCAATGGGTAGTTCCAAACCCACGATCACACAGATGGCCTTGGTAGGTTACAAAACAAAACATGAAGACACGAGCAGGGGATAGGGGCTTGTGGGGAGGGGGTTTGGCAGGGTGGGAGTGCAGAGAAATTCAAATGTATTTTATACCTGTCTGAAAGTGTTAAGGAAGAACGTTTAACAAACAAAAGGAAGCTTGCTGGGACCTGATGGGACAAACCTTTAGGGGATCCTGTGAGGAGGCTGGTTCTGATGAGGATTCAGGAAATATGGGAGATTTCACCAATGCCTATCTTAAAAATTCCAGAGAGCATTTCATCAGGAGTGACCCTGCAGTGTGAGCAATGGGAGGGTGAGGCAGTGAACTGTGGGGAGACAGTGGCTATACACAGCTCTTATAAAGTGTTATCCTCTGAGCCAAACTGCTGCCATGACCATCTGTGTCTACTTTTGAGGGTCTATCATGATGGGACCTGTAGGCTGTTGACATTCCCTACTAGAAGGAGTGGGTGGGGAGGGTCATTAGACCTTTTCCAGCATCTGGCCACTCCTCTCAGCCATTGCATGAAGTTCTACCCTAATCTACCCTCATGGCCTCATGGCCTCATGGCCTCTGTAGCTGGAGAGTTTTCTCTCTGGGTCCTGGCAAGCCCTGGCAGTCTGACAGCCCACTTGTAAAATAAACACACAAACGATTATATTATTTACAAACTGTATGGCCATGGCAGGCATCTTGCTAACTGTTCTTTTATCTTAAATTAACCCATTTCTATAAATCTATACCTTGCCACGTGGCTCGTGGCTTGCCAGCGTCTTTACATGCTGCTTCTCATGGTGACGGCTGGCAGTGTCTCCCTCCACCTTCCTGTTCTCTCAATTCTCCTCTCTGTTAGTCCCGCCTATACTTCCTGCCTGGCCACTGGCCAATCAGTGTTTTATTTATTGACCAATCAGAGCAACACATTTGACATACAGACCATCCCATAGAAGGCCTCTGTGATAGGTTAGAGAACAGACTGTGGAAGACTAGGGGGAGGAGCTCCAGCTATGTAGCCATGGGAAAGCCATCAGCCACACTGGGTACAGACTTTCCAGGATGGCTCTTTGGAGTCACCCACACTCCTGTCAATAATTCCTCACTCATGCTCTGTAAGGAAGGCCAATAAACTTATTGATCCCCAGGGAGAGCTGTGGTGGAACTGAACTTTGGTTTGTCCTTAGCATCTTGGTGTGTGTGTGTGGGGGGGGCAATTACATATTCCCCAGGGAAGGCATTTATTATTATTATTATTTATTTTTTTGCTACAATAGCCCATCCAGTGTGCCAGAGAATGCTGGCCAGCTGGGCCAGTGAGACTTTTTTCTTCAAGAAAATCAGATGCAGAGATCCACAATCAAGCACCAGGTCAAGCTCTGGGAGTCCAGTCGAAGGGAGGGAAGAGGGATTCTATGAGCAAGGGGCGTCACGATCACGATGGGGAAATCCAGACACAACTGAACCAAGCTCATAGGAACTCACGAACTTTAGACCGACACCTTGGAACCTGCATGGGACCAGACTAGACTCTCTGCATAAGGGAGATAGCTGTGTGGCTGGGTCTGTTTGAAGGGCCCCTGGCAGTATGATCAGGATCTATCCCTGGTGCATGAGCTAGCTTTCTGGATCCCATTACCTATGGCGGAACACTTTGCTCACCCTTGTGGGGAGGGGCTTGGTCCTGCCTCAACTGAATGTACCAGGCTTTGCTGTCCCATCATGGGGAGACTTATCCTTTTGGAGGAGGGGATGAGGGTGGGTTGGGGGAAGTGGGGTGAGTGGGAGGAGGGATGAGAAAAGGATCTGTGGTTGGTATATAAAATGAATTTAAAAAATTTTAAATTAGGCCGGGCGGTGGTGGCGCACGCCTTTAATCCCAACACTTGGGAGGCAGAGCCAGGCAGATCTCTGTGAGTTCGAGGCCAGCCTGGACTACTAAGTGAGTTCCAGGAAAGGCGCAAAGCTACACAGAGAAACCCTGTCTCAAAAAACCACAAAAAAAAAATTAAATTAAAAAAAGAATTTTTTTCTATATAAATTACTAAGTATGGGTATTCTAGCTCAAAGGGATGAACTTCAATGATGTGGAAAAGCCATGTATTCCAAGTTCCATTTTCGTAGTAATTCACATAATGAGATCAAGGCCCTTCCGAATCTCTGGTGGCACATTGCCCTCATATTCTCCAGGTGACCTGATGTGGCTCACACACATTTCCCCATCACTGCCAGGGGTAAAATGAACTGGGTCCTGGGGACATGGGGTGTATGAGCACAGCTGAGTCCTGGGGTCACAGGGTATATGAGCACAACTGAGTCCTGGGGACATGGGGTGTATGAGCACAACTGAGTCCTGGGGACATGGGGTGTATGAGCACAGCTAGATCCTGGGGACATGGGGTATATGAGCACAGCTGGGTCCTGGGGTCACAGGGTATATGAGCACAACTGAGTCCTGGGGACATGGGGTGTATGAGCACAGCTGGGTCCTGGGGTCACAGGGTATATGAGCACAACTGAGTCCTGGGGACATGGGGTGTATGAGCACAGCTAGATCCTGGGGACATGGGGTATATGAGCACAGCTGGATCCTGGGGACATGGGGTGTATGAGCACAGCTGGATCCTGGGGACATGGGGTGTATGAGCACAGCTGGGTCCTGGGGACATGAGGTGTATGAATAGCCCTTCTCATTGGTTGTCCATCTTGTGGGAAGAATATATCAGGTGAATACCTGCTCATGGGCAGATGGCATGCAAAAGACACATGTGATGCTGAGGGTCATGCAGCAGGCCCCTCCCCCGGTTCAGGTAGGGTATTACTTTTATCAATGTTAACAAATACAAGACAAAGTGATTTAAAGGTTCATATTGGTTCAGAGTTGGAGGGGGTTACCAATTATTATAGGGGAAAGGCATGGTGTCAGGCACATCTATGGTGTCAGGATGTATGAATGGGACCCCTCACATGTTGGTGGAACAGGAAGCAGAGAAAAGGAGAACGCCAGCATTCATGTAGCTTTCTCCTTTTCCCTTTTAATTCAGTCCAGGACCACAGTCAATGGGAAGTGCCATCTACATTCAGGATGGATCTTGCCTCCCCAGTCTTCTCTAAAAACACCCTTAAAGATATATCCAAAGGTGTGCCTCCTAGGTGATTCTGAATCCATTGGACTTCACAATGAAAATTAGCCATTGTCTTAGTTAGAGATTATATTACTGTGAAGAAACACCATGACCACAGCAACTCTTATAAAGGAAAACATTTGATCAAAGTGGCTTATAGTTCAGAGGTTTAGTCCATTATCATCATGGTGGAAAGCATGGCAGCATGCAGGCAGATATGGTGCTGGAGAAGGAGCTGAGAGTTCTATACTTGACTCACAGGCAACAGGAAGTGGTCTGAGACACTGGGCATGCCTTGAGCATATATGAGACCTCAAAGCCTGCCTCCACAATGACACACTTCCTCCAAGGCCATACCTTCTCCAACAAAGCCACACATCATAATAGTTCCACTCACTTTGGGGGGCCATTTCCTTTCAAACCACCACAGCTGTCTTGTATGGAAAAGGCTCAGGAAATGCCTGCTAAGGATATTTGGAGAATCTTGAGGGGTCAGTAGCCATCACTGGCTGGGCTAGGGAGGGAGGGAAGGAGAGGGAAGAACATATAGAAGAATTGTGTGTGGCCAGAACATGTGGCCAGGGTGTAGGGTTTCACAGTTCTTTGGGGCAGAAGTCTCAGGGGATATACCTGCCCAGGTAGGCAGAGATAGGATCATAAAGTATCTTATATGACATGTTTTGGGGATTGGATTTCACCTTGAAGGTGGTGAGAGACACAGGAGGATTTTAGGGCGCACGGGGCGGGGGGGCTGATAAGATTCATGTTTCTGACTTAGAAAGATGTTCTCCCATTGAGACTGGAGGCTGGTAAGGTAGGAAATACAAGTGCAAGGTCATGGTAGCCTGGCCTGGGATATTTGTAGTTGAGATGAATGAAGATGGACTTGAACCACAAGAAGGCAAGGAGATAGCTGGTAGGTGCCTTTCTACAATGCAGTGAAGAGGGGTGGACTTCTGATGTTAACATGAGGGTGAGGAGGGATGCCAGATGCCCAGAGGCAGCTGAGAGGGAATGTTGATGTGACCTGTTAGTCTTGGGCTGACACAGGATGGGGGAGATGAAAGATTCTGGGTTTCTTGGTTTGACACAGGGATTTGCTATATACTTCAGGCTGGCCTCAGCCTCCTAAGTGCTGAGATTACAGGTATGAGCCACATTACCTGGTCATGTTTTTGTTTTGTTTTCTTGCGGTGCTGGGGATTGAACCTAGAATCTGTGTGTACTAGGGAGGATGTTACCACTGAGCTACAGCAAGTCCCTCCCAAGATTCTTTTAAAAAAAAAACAACAAAAAACAAACAAAACCTATGTATGTGTGTATGTATATATGTTGGGAGGCCAGAGGGTAACTCTCAGGAGTAGGTTCTCTCCTTCCACCATATGGATCCTGGGGATTGAATTTAGGTCGTCCGAAGTGGCAGCAATCACCTTTATCCACAGAGCCATCTTACCAGCCCCCTCCCAAGTGTCAACACTAGGAGGGATGGAAGGTGGAGAGGCAGCATGTGTGCATGATGGCCTTCCTCCTCAAGCACATATCTTCTATAGCCAATTTGGAAACTGGAAAAGAGAGAGAGAGAGAGAGAGAGAGAGAGAGAGAGAGAGAGAGAGAGAGAGAGAGAGAGAAAGAAACAGAAAGAGGTTTCCTGAGTAGTGGAAAGGAATCGACTGTAGCCTGGGTGAATCTCAGAACACTGAGCATCGAAAGGGAAGTCTAATGGGATTCAATAGAATAACACTATTGCTAGTCATTAGTAACCGGCGAGGTAATGCCTGGTATTGCTAAGAGCTTCACACATGGTAGGACCATGGGAAGCATAAACATGAATTCAGGATGGGGTTCGCTGGGGGAGGATATAATTACGGAAAGGATCAGGTGTTAATACTTTGATAACATCTTTTTCTCAGTTTAGGGGGTGCCTCTACACTTTCCTATGCATTATACTCCCATATGTCTTAAATATTGCATGATTTTATTTTATTTTATACTAGAGATCCCATCTAGGGCCTCCTGTGTGCCAGGCAAGCCTTCCATCCTTAGCACCCCTTTTTGCTTTTTATTATGAGACAGGATCTTACTAAGTCGCCCAGGGTAGTCTTGAATCTATTTTGTAGCCCAGACAGGCTTTGAACTCTCCATCTCCTCCCTGTCTCAGCATCCTGAGTTGCCGGAGTTATAGGTCTCCATCACCAACCCTGGTTCCTTTTCAAAGCTGTCAGAACAGTTTCACCACCTGAGATGATCATTTGAACGTATTTCCTAGAAGCCGCCCTATTGTCTCTGTAGAGTCCCCATAGAGGCCCCAGATGTAATAGTACTGCCTGCTACTTGGGTTCAGAGCTGCAGGTCTCCCTCAGGTTATTTGGGGGTCACAGTGGGGTGTGTAGAAATGCTCATGAGCTCTCATCCTCCCTGTTCTTTCTATTCCTCCAAGGAATAGACTGAGTTGCCATTAGTGACTGAGACTCCTGACTGCAGCCCTCTGGCAATGAACTTGAAGAACATCCCACCCTTAAAGGGTTATTTGCTCTCTTTCCCAGAAGCCTGGTCCTCCAGCTAGCAATAGGCTGCTGGAGTGTTATGGCTGTGCTCTGCTGGAGTTCCACAGACTGGCTCATAAATTGAATTTCATTTTCAGAACTGGGATGAAATGAGGAAATAATTTCACATTCTATACATTTATTGAAATTATATCAAAATAAGCAATGAAGGAAAATTTCTCTTGGTAATATAATTTCAAGGATCATTTCTTGAGTGTGCAGCTAGGAAAGCATCCACAAATGTCCAGGTTTGATAAGCATGGGGAGGAACTGTCTGTCTGGGCTCTATTTTGAACTTGAAGGGGATAGACAGCATCACACATTGGTTCCCTTTGTGGAATCTTACCTCAGTGTTACCCCTGCCCACCCCCCTTTTAAGTTATAGTGTGTGCATGTGTGTGCGCGCGTGTGCTCGCATATGTGCATGTGTGTGCTTGTGTGTGCCCATGCGTGTGCCCGCCGTGCACCATTGCACACATTTGGAGGTCAGCCGACAACCTGTAGAAGTTTCTTTTCTCCTTCTATCATGAAAAGCTGGGGCCCTGGGGAGCATCTGCCTTTACCCACTGAGCTAGCTGGGCCACTGTTCCCCCTTAGCTTTCTTTTAAATAACATACAAAACCATTGGTAAAACCACTCTCCCAGTTACCCACCTCTTTCTCTTCCCCCTCCCTCCCTCTCTTTTTCTTCATTTGTTTGTTTTGATCCCCCCCTTTTTTTTGAGACAGCCTCACTCTGCAGCCCAGGTTGGCCTTGACTTCACAGCACTCCTCTACTCTCAGCCCCTGAATGCCAGAGTTATGGCATGTGTCATTGTGCCTGGTTTCCTAGTTCATTTTTCTGTCCTGGATCTGGTGCTCAGATCCCACTACACTTGGGGTTTTCTATACTCTCCCTGCTCTCTCTACTCCCCCACCCCTACATCAAGCTCCATTCATTCATTTTGTAAACAGGCAAAGTCAACTCAAAGTCCAATTGTGATTCAGTGAGAGATGAAGCCCTGAGGAGTCAGGTGGGACCAGCTCCCTTGCTGTTCTAGCCTTCCCTGTTTAATTGGTTCTAAGGTGAAATCCTTCCTGGTAATACACATGTGGCACATATCAGCAGAAGCTGCTCCTTTTGTGGGCATCACATTCAGATTGCCTTTCCTGGAGTCATGAGATGTTCAGAGGAGGCTTTCAAACATGTTAAACACTCTCAAGGGAGGCGAGTGCCTAGGTTGTCCCAGGCTCTCAGCTGCCATTTTCATGCCTTCCTTCCAGTTTGGTGCTGGCCTGACCATGCCACACATTCTGTGGAATATCTAATGCAGGTATCGTCAGCGGGAGAAGTCGTTTGAAATAAAAGTGTCTTTGGCTTCCCCACACGTTTTCTGAGACAAAAAAGAAAGCAGAAGTTATTTTTAGCTCAGAAAGTATTGTGTTGTCTCTGCAGTGTTCCTGGGGAAAATTGGTAGTGGGGAATGTGCTAGAAGAGGAATCCATCATTGTGACGACAAAATTAACAGAAATGATAGATCGCTAACTTTCCCTGTGATCACTGCATGTCTTGCATAGCGCTTAATGGATTTCTGTTATGTCTAATGAGATACAGCAATGAGTGTGATGTGTATGCAAATGTGTATATACACACATGTACACACCCCATAGCGACCACCAAGATCAAGAGTAAAAATGCACAGTGGTCTCGGCCCCTTCATGTCCTTTCCTGGGCTATATTACTCACCAAGGTCGCCCTGTTCTTTTTTCTATGACACTATATTACCTTTTCCCCTTGAACTTGATGGAACCAAAATGATGTAACACATACTCTGGCATCTGATTTTGTTTGCTTTACACAATGTCCAAGGTTTAACTTTGTCGTAGTATGGTTCCATGTTCTAGTGTTCTAATATAGTCTATATCTATATCTAATTCTTATCTATCTCTATCTATCTATCTAAATCCATCCATCCATCCATCCATCCATCCATCCACCACCCCCTGCTATTTCTCTCTTCTGCAGCTGGTCAGTATTCAGCTTATTTCCACAGTTTGGATGTGATGAACAAAGCTACCACAAGCATTCCTGAGTGCATTTTCTGTAAACATGTTAATCCACTTCTCTTGGATACATGCCTGCAAGTGAGATGGCTGATTCTAGGGTAGGCACATGGGCTTGCTGTGTGGATACGGTCTGGCTGTTTCCCAAAGTGGCTGTCTTACTTCTCAGTGGCAGCACTGGCGAGCTGGAGTTGCCCTCATCCTCTCTAAACCTGGACACTGTCCAATACTTTAATCTGAGCTCTTCTGCTCTGTTTCTCTGCTCTAGTTACACAGGTGACTGGCAGTGCTCAGCATCTGTTCCTCTGCTTGCTAGATATCTCCCTGAAACCTTTAGCCAGGCTTTAACGCTGTGTCCTTTGCTTATTTATTCTCAGGCATTCTTAAGATATTCATGGCTAAGGATATATGTATTATGGATACCCTTTCTCCATCTATGGCTTGAATTTTCCTTTCTTAATGGTGTCTTGTGATGAATATGGTTTTGATTTTTTCTGAAGTCCAATTTATCTTTTAAAGTCCAAGCTTTCTTTTGTATTCTTTGAAAGAAATCTATACTAGCCCCAAAGTGATGACAATATTCTCCTTTGTTTTCTTCCGGAAGTATTAGTGTCTGACCTTTCTTCTGCAGGTCTATCACGTATCTGGAATTGATTTGTGATGATGGTGCGAGACAAGGTCAAGGTTTCCTCCCACCTCCCAGGCAGATGTCCATTTGACCCACAGCAATTGATTGAAAATATCTCCTCTTATTCAGTGCACTTTGATGGTATGCTAAGAGTCTTATGTGTTTTGTTATTTAATTCTCACAGCAACTTTAAAATATAGGTATTTGTTCTGGCAAGATGATTCAGTGGGTAAAGGCATTTGCTGCTGAATCTGATGATTTGATCAATCCCTGAGACACAGAAGTAGAAAGAGAGAACTGACTCCTGAAAGTTGTTCTCTGACTTCCACATGTGCACCACGGCTTCTGTGTGCCCCCTGCAAATGAATGGATGAGTGAACAAATAATGTAATTAAAATATAGACACTGAATTTATCTCCATCATATGCACAAGGAAAGAGAGGCTTAGAGAGACTGACTGAGAAAGGTATCCTGATGGCGTCATAGGAGCTTCAAGTCTTCCTCCTTCATTCCTGGTCTCTGTTCAGAGACACTACTGCCACACTTCTTGTCAAGCTGTGAGTGGTGGGACCAGCAGAGAGAAAAAGGCGAATGGACAGCATCTTCAGACTGCAGGGCAATGGGATGGCTTTGCATTCCCTAGAATTGTCTTACCAGCCAGAGTTTCCTGCTTTGGCTTACTCTGGCCTCAGATCAAATCAGACCCAGTCTCTGTCACCCTCCTCCCACTCCCCCCCTCCACTCCCCTCTCCACTCCTTCTCCCTCTCCCCTTCCTTCCTCCCCCCTCCTATCTTTCTCTCTTAGTTTTGAGAGAGAGAGAAGAGAGAGAGAGAGATCACTTACGAGTGTGTGCCCTGAAGAAGAGCCATCACTGGGTTTAACAGCTTAGTAGGTGTAGCTGGGCTCCGCCTCTGCAGAGAGATGCTAGGATGATTTCCTAGAGCTCTTCTGCTGCCAGTAAGATGTTCCTGACTGATCGTGCTCATTTCTGCTGTGCTGGTTGCTCAAATGTGGTGGTCATAAGGAGATGTCAGGCCATTATGGAGGAAAGACAAATGTGGATCCCAGTATCACGCTACACCCAGTAACCCTGACTACCTGGGCATAACAAAGGCAAACTCTCCACAAATCTAATGAATATTTGAGGATCAGTTGTGTGGTTCTAGGCACTGGAAAAAATAGCAGTGTGTTAAAGAGATGGAGACCATTGCAGTCAAGGATCTCCCGGACAAAGGAACATCTCTAAGAGTTCTTCCAAGCAGGTAGACCTGAAGCTATACACACAAGAAACATTATATGAACTGAACAGGTTATATTTAGGGATATATGCATATACCTATCTATATGTGTGCAATAACAGTGAAAAAAGAGGCCATGGATCAGGAGATCAGGGAGGGTATATGGGAGGGCTTAGAGGAAAGGAAGGGAGAAATGTAATTATATGATAGTCTCAAAAATAAAATCAAACAACTTTAAAAACCCACTTCCCTTGCCAAAGAGGTCTCCACTACCAAGGACAGTGACAACTTAGTTCATCTCAACTCTAGCCACAGGCAGTCTTTGAGACCTTTAGCTACTTCTAGTACATTACCTCTGCTCTAACTCTAGACTGGAAAGCAAAACGGGGCAGCTGGAAGCGCCTTGGAAAGGGACTGTGTCTTGCTTGCTCTAGCAAACGAACTCAGATACCAGCATTACCATCTCTGGTTGTAGCAACACATGGACACATAGCTGTCTTCCTTCCCATTCTGCAGACCTTTTCAAGTTCATATGCAGCAAGACTATGCAGCTCTCCTTAGTAATGAGGAAGTCAGGTTGGGACTTATTCCTGTGTGGTGATTAATTTTAACCCTCAACTTTCCACAACCTGGAATCACCTGGGAGAGAGTCCCAATGAAGCATTGCCTAGATCAGGTTGGCCTGATCGAGCATGTCTTTGGAGATAGTCTTGATTGACTTAACTTACGTGGGCAGACCCGGACTGAAAGTGAGCATACCCTGGTTTGGGAGGCCTGGACTGTGCAAGAGCAGAGACACTGGCTGAGAACTAAACTTGCCCACATTTACTCTCTCTGCTCTTGGCTCTGTGTGTGTGTGTGTGTGTGTGTGTGTGTGTGTGTGTGACTGGCTGCTTTGACTTCCCTGCAATAGTGGACTCTAATCTGGAATCAAAGACGAATTAACCCCTTTCTCCCTGAAGCTGCTTTTCGTCGGGGAGTTTTATTACAGCAACAGAAAGAAAGTTAGGATACGCTGTAAACTGCTCCCTATTGCGCCTCTCTTTTTGAGACGTGATATAAATGGTGTCAAGTGCAGTTGGTAGCCTCAGACATGAACTTGGAATACTTGGACTAGGTGTCAGAATCATATGCTTTCTTTGGTTTACTGAGATACAGTTGATTTCATGTTACAGTCATTTTCATTCTATTTACTAATTCTTAGTTTTTCAGCCTGAAATTTTGCTGTTATATTTCCCACACGATACTTTATACCATGAACTCAGTCCAGCACACATCTCTGAGGCAGCTAGCATGTAAAAGAATGTTCCTAGAGGAAGAGCAGGTGAACAGAGCCTAGTACATTGCTTAAGGAACTCCCAGTCCTGTATTAAGGAACTTAAATCCCGCCATCCATGGTACCAAGTGAGGTGGACAGAGTCCACACGGAGGTGATGGTAACAGTTACTTGTTACTAAGCATTTGTTATTCTTCAGGCCTCCATGTACATTTTGCAAACATTCTCTCTAACCTTGGGGTTTTTTTTAAGTAGATTTATTTATTCGTCTTTTGCAAGAGATAATAGCATAGTCTACATTTTACATTTGGTATATAAAGAGCAAAAGATTTAAACCCCCAAACACCCAGTCCTAAGGTTGACTCATATTCCATCTTCCAACCTCCCCCTGATGACTTCAGGGAAAAGCAAAGGGAACATTGATCCTGGTTGAAGGATGGTAGTGGTGTTGGAACTGGTTTTAATTAAACTGTTAAAACATTTAAGACCAGTGCAGGCTCACTGCAGTTTCAAGAACTGATGCACAAAGACCCTCTGTACTGTTTATCCTGCTTACCATCACTCCCTTGCCTCGATCATAACATCTTACAGAGAGACAGTTCAGTCTCACAACCTGCGTATGACCATGGGTATAGTCAGGACAGAAGACTCCCCTCTGAGCTAGCGCCCCCTGCTGTTGACCTTATACATTCATGCCGTGCAGGACCCCCCTTCTCTTGTTCCTATGTCCCTAATCCCAGAGAAGCACCCATCTGTTTCCCATGTAAAGAACGTTAGAAGGGTGAAATCACAGAGCCCATAGCCTCGGGGAGTGGCTTCTTCACCCAGCATTATTCTTCAGGAGTCCATCTGGGTCGTGGTGTAGTTAGTTCCTGTTGGCTGCAGAGTGGGTTCCACAACTGGATGCACTACTGACTGTCTGTTCACTCACTGCAGGATGTCTGGGTTGCTTCAAGCTGTCTGCCATTGCAAATTAAGCTGCTGTAAACACTCAGACACAGGCCTTTTGTGTACTCATGTCTTTATTTCTATGAGAGAAGTATCCAGGATTATAATTTTCAACACACACCCTTTTTATATTTTGTTAGAGTTAGACTGGAGTATTATATTATTTTGAGCAACTATAAATACTATTGAAAAATATTTGGGCCTTGAGTTCTTTCCAGTATATCAAAATAAAATTAGTTTTTGTATATTTATTTTTATCTTACAACATTACTGAATTCTCTCATTAGTTCTGGAAAATATTTTGTGAGTCCACGGGATAGTCCTTGGAAAGTCATGTCATCTGAAAGTAGGGATCTCTCTCTCTTCTCTCTCTCTCTCTCTCTCTCTCTCTCTCTCTCTCTCTCTCTCTCTCTCTCTCTCTCTCTCCCTCCCTCCCTCCCTCCCTCCCTCCCTCCCTCTCCTTTTCCCTTCCTTCCTTCTTCTCTCCCCTCTCTCTGTATATGTGTGTGCCTTAACCATCCAACCGTCCTTCCTTCCTTCCTTCCTTCCTTCCTTCCTTCCTTCCTTCCTTCCTTCCTTCCTTCCTTCCTTCCTTCCTTCCTTCCTCCTCCCTCTCCCTGTCCCTCTCCCTTCCTCTCTGTGCTGAGGACCAAAACAAGGACTTATATGCATGTATCCCCATCACTAAGTCATATCCTTAGCCCTATTTATTTTTCAGTATTCAGCCTGTTAGTTTTCTTACCCCATTACATTGGTGAGAAATTCTCATATTATCCTGACTAAGAATGGTAGAAAGAAGACATGTTTTTCCTGATCAGGAAACGTTCAGTCTTGAATGAGGCATAATGTGACTTGGTTGTTTTGTAGATTTTTCTGATAATAGTGTTTTTACAAGGGGACATTCAATTTGTGAATTGGATGAATTTGGACAGTGAGGTTATTTTTCGTCTCAACTATAGTAGGTTACACAGTTTTTAATATTGACCAATTGCTGTGGGATGTTCTGTAGGTCCTGTGGGAGCCCATTCTCAGGTTCTTTGTGGCGTTACCCAGCAGGTCCGTATAGAGGATGATCAGGACCATGGGCCTGAGTGCAGGTGTTTGAGATGGTCTGCACTTGGCTGTGCTGGGGGATGGTCTGTATGTCAAGTTGCTCTGATTGGTTAATAAATAAAACCTGATCGGCCGTGGCTAGGCAGGATAAAAGGACAGAAAGGCAGAAGGAGACGCTGCAGCCGCCGCAATGACCAGAGAGGCTGTAGCCGCCGCAATGACCAGAGAGGCTGCAGCCGCCACCATGACCAGAGACACTGTAGCCGCTGCCATGACCAGCAGCATGTGAAGACGCCAGTAAGCCACCAGCCACATGGCAAGGTATAGATGTATGGAAATGGATCAATTTAAGATAAAAGCACAGTTAGCAAGATAAGGACAGTTAGCAGGAAGCCTGCCACGGCCATGCAGTTTGCAAGCAATATAAGTGTCTGTGTTTATTTGGTTGGGTCTGAGCGGCTGTGGGACTGGAGGGTGACAGAGATTTGTCCTGACTGTGGCCAAGGCGGAAAAATCAAGCTACAACCAATAGCCTGTATTTCTCTTATAAGCCCAACTTGGTCACAAATGTCCTTTAAAATATTATGAATTCCACTTGCTAAGAGTTTCTGAAGAGACTTTTTGCTGTATTCACCAGAGATTGTATTGTAGCATTCTGTCTTATGCATCTTTCTGGGTTGGATATTTCAGGGTAATAACAGTAGATTAATATAATAGGAGAGATGTGTTCTACCATTTTGATGGAATTGTGTAGAATTGATGTTAAGATTTTTTTTAATTGATAGAATTCTTCAATGAGATCATCTAGGCATGGACTATTTGTTTAAAAAGAGGTTTAAATTATGAGCTTTAAAATTCCTTGGATATCTATCAGGCTAGTCAAGCAGGCAATCTGTTTCTCAAAGGAGTTGGTTGTTATGTCCTGGTTTGTCAAGGCTTTGTGTGTAGAGTTTGTGATGTTCTCTAGTTGTCTTTTGGCATCTGCTGGGTCTTTTGGTACACCTCAAGTTTGTAGAGTTGACTATAGCATTCTCTAACTGTCTTTCTAGTCTGTTGGGTATGTGAGTATCCTGTATGCTTGTTCTTGATTTTGACACTCTGTTTCCTTTTCTTCTCTATTTTTTTTAGAATCTTATCAATGTTACTGATATATTAAAAATACCAGTGGTTAAGCATGCTTAATCACTAAGTCATCTTGCCAATTCTATTTTTAAATTTTCATTCAAGACAGTTACTTTAACATCAAAATACCAGCTGTTTTTAAAATCAAAATGAATTTCTTATAGGCAGCAAATAGTTGGCTTTTGTAATACATCTGCCAAAATCTGACTTCTAATTTGTGTATTTAGACCATTTATATTGAATATAATTATTTATCTATAAGGGCTTAAGTCAAATATCTCTCTTATTCTCTATTTTTAATTTCTTTGTGTTATTTTAAAAATGTATTTTAAAATGTGTTTGTGTGTCGGTGTGTATGTGTGAAAAGGGAGTATACACATGTGAGTATAGGTGCCAGAAGAGGCCAGAAGTGTAGGATCCCTTAGAGTTGGAGTCACAGGCAGTTGTGAGACATCTGTCATAGGTGTTGGGAACCACATTCAGGTCCTTGGAATGACGCCAAGTACTCTTAGCCACGGAGTCATCTTGCCAACCCTATTTTTAATTAAGTCAGTTACTTTAACATTTTAAAGCAATTCAATTATAACTTCTGTGTTTTTGAATGACTTTATATAGCTTTATTAGTGGTTATTCTAGGTGTCAGTATACATATACTGATACCATCATTTTACAGGTTGGGTACTTAACTCTCCTTCCTCTTGTTTATAATATACTAGTTTTAAACACTTTTCCATGCATTTAGATCACATCAAGCAGCACCGTTATTCTTTTCTTCATCAAATGTAATCACAGAAGTCAAGCGGAGAAAGCAGCTGTTGCCTTCAGTCAGACTGACACCAGTCAGCTATGCATTCCCTGTCTTCCGGGTGTTTTGGCTGTGTGCTCCCTGTCTTCTGGGTGTGTTGACTGTGCGCTCCCTGTCTTCTGGGTGTGTTGACTGTGCGCTCCCTGTCTTCTGAGTGTGTTGACTGTGTACTCCCTGTCTTCTGGGTGTGTTGGCTGTGTGCTCCCTGTCTTCTGGGTGTGTTGGCTGTATGCTCCCTGTCTTCTGGGTGTGTTGACTGTGTGCTTCCTTCCTTCCGGTGTGTTGACTGTGCACTCCCTGTCTTCTGGGTGTGTTGACTGTGCGCTCCCTGTCTTCCGGTGTGTTGGCTGTATGCTCCCTGTCTTCTGGGTGTGTTGACTGTGTGCTTCCTTCCTTCCGGTGTGTTGACTGTGCACTCCCTGTCTTCTGGGTGTGTTGACTGTGTGCTCCCTGTCTTCTGGGTGTGTTGGCTGTGTGCTCCCTGTCTTCCGGGTGTGTTGGCTGTGTGCTTCCTTCCTTCCAGTGTGTTGACTGTGCACTCCCTGTCTTCTGGGTGTGTTGACTGTGTGCTTCCTGTCTTCTGGGTGTGTTGGCTGTGTACTCCCTGTCTTCCGGGTGTGTTGGCTGTGTGCTTCCTTCCTTCCGGTGTGTTGACTGTGCGCTTCCACCGCCCCTCTGGTGTCTTGGCTGTATGCTCCCTCCCTTCTGGTGTGTCAGCTGACCCCTTGCTCTCACTTGTCCCTCCACTGCCTTTAGCCTTTCTCTTAGGGTTAGTCCAATGGTCACAAATTCTTTTAGTTTCTTTCCCTTACAAGAGTATCTTGATACCACTTCCATTTCTGAGTGATACTATCCTTGAGTTTGAGAGTCTGGATTTGACAGTTCTTTGGAAAACTCAGTGTTACCTTTTGGTCACCAGGACTTTTGGACAGAAATCTACTACATAAAAGCGAATTTCCCCTGTAGGTGAGACACATTTTCACCTTCTGCCTTAAGATCTTATTTTTGCCTTCTTTACCTTTCAGAAGTTTAGCCGTGATGCTTTTGCTGTGTTTTTTAAATTTTTCTTTTGCTTTATTATCATTGGATTTACCCCAAATTTTTATACTGTAGGTTTAGGTCTCGTGTAACATGTAAGATGTTTCCAGCCTATGTTTCTTGAAGTACTCCATCCCCCACATTCTCATCTTTTAGAACAACACTGGTGTGTGTGCTAGAGCTGTGATTAGAATCTCATAGGTCCTTGAGCCATTGTTCAATTTTGCTTTTGATTTCCCCTGCTTTGTGTTGTTCAGTTTGGGTAATTCCAAATGCTCTGTCTTCTAGGTTACTGACTCCTCTGCTGCCTCCCCTCTGAGCGGCTAGTTCCATTATTGTCTCTTTTGATTCTAATGTTTTCCTTTGGTCTTCTTGTAGTTTCTAGTTCTTTGATAAGACTAGTTCCCTACTAAGCCCCTGTCCCATTTACTTCAAGTGTGCTTAGTACTGATTGTCATAATGTTTTTTATCATGGCAACTTTAACAAAAATTTCAGATAATTCTCATGTACCTTTCATGTTGACTGGCATCCATTGACTGTCTTTTTCTTTTTCCCTTTTAGTTTGAGATTGGTTCTTGTAATGACATCCGAGCTTTTCACTTAAAATCTGGGCATTTGCATTTTGGCATGTAATGCTAAGTCTTATTTACCACCACCACCCCTTTCTGAAATTGAATTCTTCTGGCGGTGTTTTTGCCTGTGAAAAGTAGGGTGCTACCTTGTATCTGTTGGGTCCAGGTAGAACCGCAAGCTTTCCACTTGGGGTCTGTTGTTCCTAACAGGGCTCTTCATGATGGCTGGCCACTAGAAGTAATCAGACATCTGACTTCCCATTAGACCTTCTCTGACCCTCCCCTGGCTGAAGTAGTTTGTTGCTGTAGCTCATGTTTCCACTAACACTGTAGTGAGGTGGCCTTGTTACTTCCAGCAGCTGGGAAGGCTTTAAATCTCCATTTGGCCCCACTGGGTACCACCACAGAGGGGAGTGGAGGGGTACCTCACTCCTGCCTCGTAACAATGGAGGTCCAAGCGTTCTTCACCCATGTATGAGGTGGACACATTGCTGGCAGGGATGGAAATTCTAGTTCTCTGCTTGTCTTGGCTTTCCACTATACCGTGCTGTTAGTGGTGTGAACATGAGACAGCTTCATCCTCCAGGGTAGTAGAGCTGTGCTTGTCCTTTCAAAGCTTCCTGCCTAGTTAGAGTGAATCTCTTTTATCACTGGGCTACGGAGCAGGCTTTGGGGGACTTTAAAACTAATCTTCACCCTTCAGCATTTTCAGGCTACTGTTTGTGCAGCTCCAGGTCTGAGTTACAGGAGACCAAAGGTAAAACCCAGGGAGTTTATCACTGTGTCATTCCATGGGTCCTGAGGTCTCTGGCTTGTTCACTTTCTTCTCTCCTTTCTGAGTCTCCCTGTGCATATAGATATATCATGCAATACATTGGTTATATTTAGTAGGGGAATACAAAGCATGCCTTTCCATCTTCAGGGGCCTAAAGCAATGACTTGAAGTCATTACAGCCATCTTGGTCCTTTAAAAACGTGCCTTTTATGTCTCTGATTTTTTTCTTTGTTGTATTTGCTAAATATACTTTATTGAAACATGCTTTCTTATTCAAGGGGACTGGAGCCCAACACAGACATCCCAGTGAGTTTTCACAAATGAGCACAGACGTGTGGCACGGTTTGGATGTGAAATGACCCTTATAGGCACATGTGTTGGAACATTTGGTCTTCATGTTGTGGCTCTGCTTTGGAAGCTGGGTTCCGGCTGGAGGAAGTGGGTGTCTTGAATGACAGGCCTTGAGGCTCATAGCACGGCCCCTCTCCTGTTCCACCTGTGTTTCTTGATCAACCCAGCTGTGAGCAAGCAGCCTCACACCCCTGCTTCCACAGCCATGAGCTACTCCTGCCATCATGTCTTCCTTTTCATGATGGCTGTTCCCTCAGACCATGAGCCAGAACAAAGTTTTCTTCGCTTAAGTCAGGGGTTTGGTCACAGGGACAAGACAGAGAACATTTGCAACCCAGCCATTGGACTCCCCCAGACCACTCCATCCTAAGGCAATCACTACCCTTTCCTCCTGCCTTCCATCTTGGAGGGGAGAGGAAGGGGCATCCTGTGTTGAGTGCTGCACAATGAAGTTGGAGCATCCTCATATTTAATTTTAGGATTTTCAAAGAATGGATTTGCCAATGAGAGAAATGGAGAGAGGTCAGTATTCCAATAAGGTGAGGATTTTACCTAAGTGTTGTGTGAGCACCTGCCTCCAAGCTCCACAACTATCTTGGGATCTCGGGCAATGGATAGAGCTGAGCCTGAAATAGCTGTAGCCTGATTGGTCAGAATAAGCAAATAATTATAAAAGTTTCTTTACCATGACTCTGAAAAGTGAAGCTTTGTGTTTCCATGCTCCAAGGATACTTTCTTTAACATAGCACAAAGAGAATGATAAGAATTAACTGTGATTATAGAGACTTATTGACCAAGACTAGTAGAGAAAGAATCAGAGGGGCTTGAGAGACTAGGGGCACAATCGAAGTGGGAGGGGTCCCTGGGACAGGAGTGCAGTGTTAGGCACAGCCTCCTAGGCAAGGTATCCTTTATTTTCTTGTAAGGACAGTGTGCATAGATCAGTGTTTATTTCTTTTAGAAATGATGGTCATATTTAAAAACCCTTGTGCCCACACCAAGGGTAGGAAATCCATCTTAGGAGTTCACTTTAGCATCATTTGCCCAACATCTGTGCTAATCAAGAAGGAAGGACAGATGCTGAAAATCACCAAATGTGCATAGGTCTCCACCCACTGGCAGTGCTTGGCAGAGAACAATAGGTCCGGGATGGTCACCATGCCACTGGGATGGAATGGGTTTCTGAGTAACCCTCCCAAGTGTGAATTATGCAATTATTCACTCACCTCACTTAGGAAAAATCGATGCTCTCCTGGCATTGCCTGTCGACTTTAGAGTTCCTTCCTGACCGACACCATTATTCTTTATTTCACTTCAGATAATCTTTCCAAGCGCTCCACTCACCAAGTAGAGATGCTGGGTGTCACACATTCTGCTGTCAGTTTTAGCAGAAAGGAAAACAACTCCCTAGCATGAAGCCTGGCTGGAGAACACGTGCTGTGGTCTGTTTCTGATGTGTTTTCAAGGGTTAACTCTCAGCTTGAAGAGGTAGACTAGGACTACTTTGAGGCAGGGAGGATGGGCAGGTGTTAGAGGTAGGGAAGCCATCTCCCATGGCAGCATGGGCTGGTCATGACCCAAAGTCACAGCTGATGGTTTCCCCAAGACACACACAGACATGCCATGCCACACAAGTCACCACTGGGCCCCTCCTGGGCCAAAAGTATTTAGTTGACCTTGAAGACTTGACATTTATTATGGATTCGTTGAAAATATTTTAAAAATTGAAGATTTTTCTCAAAATATTTAGACTGAGAATTTCTTTTACTTTTTATTTTAGATTTATTTATTTTATGTGTATGAGTATTATACCTGTGTGTCTGTATATATGTATGTGTGTATGTCACATATGGCGATATATAGGCATGTATGTATTACATATGGTACCTGGTGCCTGTGGAGGTCAGAATTGGGTACTGGATCCCCTGGAACTAGATTTGCAGATGGTGGTAAGTCACAATATTGGTGCTGGGAACAGAACCCAGGTCTTCTGTGGGAACAAGTTCTCTTAACCACTGTGTCATCTCCCCAGACCCAAGAGAATTTCTCTTTAAAAACCAGAAGATTTGAAAACCCCCGACTTATGCCAAATTGAGCTGAGTCAGCTGAACTGCATAGGGCCATTCCTAGGCAAGGGCCTGTTCAGTTAGGCATACTCCAGCTGCCTGCCTTTCATATCTGTGGCACCTCCTTGTGGGTGACCTGTCTTCTTGTGACCCTGGTACCTGGTCCATGTAAGATGACAGCCAGGGAGCCCCAGTCGGCAGCATGCTGAGTCCTTCAAGGAAGGTCAAGTTGGTATCAGCTTTCAGGGTGTCCTTTCTACTTTTATTTGAGAAAGGATTTTCCTGAAAGTAATGGCACTGCTAATGAAAATTGATTTTTCTTTCCAACAGTTTATTTTCCAGGGAACAAACACAGGAAACTGGTAAGCATATGCGTTAATGGAGCTAGCAGGAGTGTGTAGAAGATGAATCTGACCCCTGTGGCAGGGAGGGGGACATATTAGCTTTCAGTCTCAGTGGTGAGCCCTTGACTTGGTCACAAGGGATGGGTTGATTTGTAGCTTCTGTAAGGTTAGGGTGGTAGTGAGAAAGTGGGCCCATCATGACCTTGCTTTTCTCCCCATGGTACCCATTCCTACAGCTGCACAGCCCTCCTCACATTGAACTACAGGAAAATTTCAATTAGCTACTTCTTTCCAAATGTCAACCATTGAGTACCTAATAACATCCCACATTTGCAGGTGCTTAAGACACACCAGCGCTGACGTTAAGTACTTTATCTGAGAGGATTCACTGCACCCTCTCAATAACCCATTGAGGCAGGTATGTCAATCATCCTGCTTTTCAGATGAGAGAACAGAGCTGGAGGAATGCTTGGCTATATCTGTCAACAGCCAGAGCCGGTAAGTTTGAAGAGTTACAGACCAGACCTTCTGAGGTCTGAGCAGTGTAGTACTTGAGTGGTTTGACTTTATTATATCCACTTTGTGGAGCCACACACTATACATCATAGTGTAAATTAATATATGTGTACATTTTTATTGCTTGTGTAGTTGTTGGCACAAATCATGTCTCTGGAATTTATGGGTGGTGTAAAAAGTGTTCAAGGGCAATTAGAGACCAATTGGTTATTTAGTTTCTTTTCTGGGGCTCTCAGCATAACCAACAACACACATTGCTAGATTTTTTTTTAATTGTTTCACTTTGTAAACAAATAAAATATTTGTGGGCATATATAGCTAAGACTTGTGTGGAATTATGTCTTCTAAGTGAAGGTGATGGACACAAGGAATGTGCATTTCAAAGATTTATTTTAATTTTATGTCTGTGTTTTTTCTACTTGTACATATGTCCACCACATGAGTGTAGCCACAAGTTTTCTTAGGTTCTGGGTTCCTCCAGTTCTGCCTGGCCCCTGCAGTCTTTCAGTCACTTATAAAATAATCATCAGAGGCTTAATATTAATTATCAATGGTATGGCCTATGGCAGGCCTCTGTCTAGCTAGCTCTTTCATCTTATATTAACCCATTTCTATTAATCTATGTATTGCCACATGGCCATGGCATTGCCGGTCTGCTGGCATGTCGCTCCTTGGACAGCAGGCTAGCATCTCCTCTACCTCTGCCTTTCTTCTTCCTGTCTCTATCTTGGATTTCCTGCCTGGCTATAACCTGACTCACCATAGGCCAGAGCAGTTTCTTTATTAACCAATCATAGTGACAGATATTCACAGCATACAGAAAGACATCCCACAGCACTTCTCCTTTTCTGTCTAATCAAAACGGAAGGTTTTAACTTTAACATAGTAAAATTACATATAATAGAACAGTTATCAAGCAAGAATTACTGTTACAATATCTAGTCTATTTGTATTTGGCAAATTTAAAGAAAATACTCTATCATCTATCTTATTTCTATGAGTCTAAATTTTCGTATCTAATTTACCTTTCTTCATAACTAAGGATAACTATAATTATAACTATCTAGTCTTCAACTCCATCAAAGACCCCAGAAGGATATAATATTACCTAAGTAGACAGGAAGTGCTTTGTAAGCAACTTCCAAAATTCTGGAAATGACAGAGACATCTGGCTTCCAGGAGAGTCACCCAAAGTTCCTCTGCAACATTGGGGCATCCATCTTCAGCCTTTAGGCCTAGAGTCTGTAAGTCACTTTTCCCTGGGTCCTGAATAATGTCTGGCAGTCTCCTCTGTGAAGGACCTGAACCTGAAGGACCATTTTGCCTTATTTTGGCAAATTTAGTGGTCATTTTCCTATGTGTCCAATATATCCAGTTTATGCAACATATTATCAAGCAGTCTAGATAAGAGCAGTTTCTTGCCCAAATGGCTAACTTTTGCCATAAAGAAAGCAAACTCGATATGAAATTTCTTTGATGCCCATAATCTTCTTTGAAGTAAATCTGTGCTGCCAAGAGCAGATATGTCTCACTGTCCAGAAAGTCTAAGCTTTTAAAACATTTTAAATGCTGTATTCTGTAGGTCTTTGAAGTGTTTGAAGATTACCTATGTAATTGAAATATATCTATGTATACTTAGAAAACTTAACTAACATGACTATAAGTTTGACCATCATAGAAGACTAATTGTTAATCTGTATTTCTTAACTATATATTACAATTTCAAATGAGTTGTACAAACATAATACCTTAAACAAGAGTAGAAATATACATACAGTATAACAAAATTAACTTTAAATTTGTATCAATAAACTAAAATCCATAGCAATGTAAACAAGTTGTAGCTCTCTAAAAGTAGATTCAATAATCTACTCTTTTATCCTATCATATCTATATCCTACATTTCTATATAATATCCCCCTTTCTTCTTTTAGAAAGAGATTGACTATGACCAATAACAATTTGTAACCAAATCCTTGCTATATAAGATGTGAGGAAACAGGAATTCATGCTCTTTAGACTGAGGCTTTCTGGGAGGTGAGCTAGTGGCAGCAGCAGTTCACCTGTGACCCTCAGGAGTGAGGACTCAGAGGCTTTCAGTCTGAGGATTCATGGAAACAGGATCAGTTGAGGAGTTGGCAATGTGAGGTTGGCTGTGGCTTGTTCTGTTTCTTTGATCTTTCAACTTTCACCCCAAAATCTGGTTCCATTTTTTTTATTAATAAGACCTTTTAAGATTCATGTTACAATGTGGGTGCCTAATGCCTGTGGAGGTCAGAGAGGGGATCAGATCCCCTGGAACTGGAGTAATAGGTGCTTGTGAGCTGCCATGTGGGAGTTTGGAATCATACTTAGGTCTCTGTAAGAACAACAAGTATTAGCTCCTGAACTATCTCTTCTGTCCCAGGAAAATGCATTTCAGATTTCAATAATCATTGTGGAATTTCCCTCCCTACAATGTTCTGCTGTTCACATCTGAGCAGAGAGCCCACATCTCAATTAGGGATTCCATAGGAGCGTATGTGAATAAGTGTAAATGTGTATGTGGAGTGGGTGTATGTACACACTTGTGCTTGTGTGAAGGCACACATGTGTTATGAGTGTGCATACTATATCTGGGGGATATTTGATTATATATACACACTTGTGCTGTGTGTGTGCATGTGAGTGGTATAAGTATGTACACTGTAGTCATATGTGTGCACACTTGTGTATGGTATGTGTATATGTGTTTGTGTATATGTGCTTGTGTGTTGTAAACTTGTATGTTTAGCATGCTGTAGTCATGGAAGGTGTGAGGCTGTGTGTTTGCTAAATAAAGGAAAGACAGCATCTTGTCATTCCTTTGTACAATGAGGTAAGGTCCACTCAGCATCATCTTAAGCAGTTTGTTGTGCAGTGTTGAGCAACTGCTACGTCTATCTAGTTTCAAAAGATTCTAATTACCTCCAAAGACAGCCTTCCATTAATATGTGGTCATCCCTCTCCATCAGGCCCTGAGAATGACGAACCCACTCTTCTCTAGGGATTCACCTAGTCTGGGTGTCCTGTATAAGGGAGTGCTATCATCTGACGTATCAAGTTTGGCAGCATTCTCTAGCATCCTGGTTTTTAGGTTTAGCCACAGTAGCACGTAGTACTTCATTCCTTTTTGTGCTTAAATAGTACTCCCTTGCGTGTAGGCACAGCAGCTTGTTTCCCATCATTGTTCACAGTCTGAGGTTTGGTTCCACCTTTAAACTGCTGTGCACAGTGCTGTGAGAATGCTTTTGTGATTGTCGCCAAGAACCCAGCCACTCTGCGTTTAACTCTTTGGGGAGGTGCCAAAGTGCCACAGCCTTTGCACCCCCTTGCATCCCATCCACAATGCACGGGGTTGCCATTTCCCCACAGCCTACCGGCACTTGCTGCTTTCTGTCTTAGTAAACAGCCCGACAGGAGTGAAATGGTGTCTCATTGTGTTTGTTTGTTTTTATACTCTAGTCACCCAGGCTGGCCCTTGAACTAACTCATGGCGATCCCTCTGCCTCCATCTCCAAGTGCTCAGATTATGCTACCACACCCAGTTTCACTATGGTTTTCATTTATTGTTGTAGATTTTTGTCAGTAAATGTCTACCGAGTTTCCCTTCCTGTGTCTACGTTGACTTGCTAACCGTTTTATTGTTGAGTTAGGAGAGATCTTTACACCTCACACCTCCCATGACCACAACATGATCCTATCGGATACAGGATTTGTGATACCCCAACCTGGAGGTTGTCCTTTTCTCTCTTGATGTCCTCTGATACAGAAGCTTCACTCTGTCACATCCCTCTACTGTTTTGTAGGTCTCTAATTGTTGAGCAGCTCTGGCCATTATCTTCTCAACATTCAGTATCATATTGTAGGTCCTCATTCAGTTTTTCTAAGGTGTTTATTCTAATAGGCTCATGAGAATTGCTTTTATGCTTTAGATTTTAATATTTTATTCTAGTCTATTGCAGTTTATAATTTTGCATGTATGTCATTTGTTATATAAAAATGACTCATTACTTCATAGTCCAATTATTAATCTTTTATAACCTCTTGAAGCTCCAATATCATCCAGTAATATTTGGGTGTTAACTCAGTGTGCTCTTCTGGGCTGAGGTGTCGTCTGAGACAGAGCACCAGATTAGCGTTCTCAAGGCCCTGAGGTCAGTTTCCAGTTCTACAAACAAAGAAGCCAATGAACAAACACTTCTATCATTCTAAATTCTTTTTTGCATCTTTATTTTTGTGTTTTTAAATATTTAAAATGTAACACTGAGTGTGGCTTTAAATATAGATGCAAGGGCCTGGAGAGATAGCTCAGTGGTTAAGAGCATGAGCTGCTCTTGCAGAGGGCCCATGTTCGATTCCCAGCGCCCACATGGCAGCTCTCAAGCACCTGTAATTCCATTTCCAGGGAATCTGACTCCCTCTTTTGACCCTCTACAGGTACTAGGCATGCACGTGGCGCACAGACCTGCATGCAGACCAAACACTCATATGCATAAAATAAAAATGAAAGATACATAAATGTAGGCTGTGGCATGATCTTATTCCTAAACACATTACTACTTTCTATGCTTCACTGCCCTTTGGCTTGAGATCTCTTGCTCACAAACTAAATTCTTGTAAATTTCTCTCTGCTATGTTTTCCTGGTCTGTCCATCTCTTCCTGGCCTGAGACCACATCCTTACTTGATACCACTCTGAAGTAAGCTTTGATAAGTGGTGTAGCCATCATCTACTCTCTCTGTATATCTTTAAAATAACCCTGACTCTTTCAGTGTGTTCTCTTTCCTACATACCTTCACAGTTTAGATTATGGGCTAAATACGGAATCATATAAATTCATCTGGGCAGGATGGATTTCCATCCTCTTTGCATCCAGGAACATGTCACGCCTCCGATGTTTAGTGTTTCTTTCATTTTTCTCTGGTATGATTTTACCGCACTTTAAATGCAGGTTGTGCATATTTCATTTTCGAGGTGTTTCCAGATTTGCTGGCATTTTGTTGCTAGTGTTAATTTGTTTTCTCCTAGTGTTTTCTTGTTGAATACTGCTGCTCTTCACGGGTTACTGTCCTTTGACTCTGGCTCAATGGCTCCCACTCTCTTTTTAATCATTTATTTTTTAATTTATGTGTCTATATTCCTACAGATGTGTAGGGGCTTGTCTCTACAAGACAAGGACAGGGCACCAGATCTTCTGGATTTGGAGTTATAGGCAGGCATGAGTTGCCTGAGTTGGGAATTAAACTTGGGCCCTGTGAAAGAGCTAAAGGCTCCCTTAACTGTGAGCATCTCTCCAGCCCACCTCCCATTCTTTGGTCTCACTGCTCATGGGTCCCGTGGTCTTGCTTCCCAGCTTCTGATGTCTTGTTCGGCTTTTCATAACTTGCCACATTGAGCCTCACTGTTTGTAATGAGTCCCCCCCAATCCCTAAGTCATATAACACATTTAATAAGTACCTGCTGGAAAAAATAATTCACAGACTTTTAGAGTATGTTGCTTTTAGAAATTTTGCCCATTTAATAGAAATTACCAAAACCCATTACATTTATGTTGCTTTATTTTCAATTTTTCTGGGATTTTAATGTTTGGCCATTTTGTTCTAGTTATGGGATGGATTTACTTCTACACCATTTAGCCTGTGTGAGTAGAAGAGGAGAAAATGCAAGACAAGTGCGTTTACTCCTGTCACCTTGAATTTTAAATAAGAGCAGTAGCTGGAGGAGACTGCTTTGAATGAAACCTTTGTCCTGTCATAAAGTATGACTGAAGAGGCTCCCATGAGCAATTAAGAATCCTTACCTGGTACATACACACACACACACACACACACACACACACACACACACACACACACACACACAGAGAGAGAGAGAGAGAGAGAGAGAGAGAGAGAGAGAGAGAGAGAGAGAGAGAGAGACAGAGAGAGAGAGAGAGAGAGAGCGCTATTTCAGCCTCTCTGTTGCAGAACAAGACCCTGGCAGGGATGTGTTATTCCATTGATGGCAGGGCTCTTTCCCCTGTTAAATACACTAATCCTAACTGCAATAGGGTTTCTGAGTATTCTGATGTCAAAAGCACTTCCAGGTACCCCCACAAGCCATCATGGTGCAAAGGTCCCTGAGAACTGTTCTGTTCAGTGTCCGGACTCCGGGGCCTCCTCGAGCCTCATACTCCCTGGAGCCCTGGAGGTTTAATCAACTTCAAAGCTAATTTAGCTCCAGGCTCAGCTTTCTGTAGCAAGAGTCTCTTGCCATCAGCAAAGACCAGTTCCTGGCAGCAGCTCAGCTGGCAAGATGCCTCCCACCATCATATTAAATATTTCATAATGCTTTGGCTTGGGGGTTTCCCTGCCTAGTTAGCAGATGGCCTTGCTTTTAGTTACTTGGGGGGGGGGAACCCCTTCAAGTCTAGAACAAGAGGCCAAAGGCAAGGGTCACAGTATGGGCTTCCAGATAGAGCTTCTTTTGTTTAAATTTCCACCACTTTACTTGGGGGCTGGAGGAGTCACAGCCATTTATTTGCTTCTGTGAGCCACGGCTTCCTGAAATGTCAAATAGTTAGATGAGAAAAGGCGACAAGGACCTATGACCACAGGTGCCAAGTGCACACTTCTCAGAGATCCAGGACAAAATGCCATAACAGTGAAGAGGCTGAGACAGACATAGAAAAACTCTCAGACACAGACAAACTCATGCCTGTAACTTGCCAGATAGCCGAGCTCAAGCTAATAGCAAGGTTGGTTGATTCCTTCCAACATCCAGGAATCTGCCTCAGGCCTCTGTCAGGATTCTAGTGGCTTCTAAGTAATCATTGGGATCCCTGGTCTGGTAGAAACATCACCTCATCTATACTCATATCATTTTGTTTTTGAGGCAGTCTTGTGTAGCCGAGGCTGGCCTCAAGCTCATCAAATAGGCAAGAATGACTTTTTATTAAGCCAAAACTTTCTGATCACCCTGCCTCTGTTTTCCGAGTGCTGGGATTATGGGTGTGTGCCACTATGCTTGGATTTTGCAGTGCCAGGGATCCAACTAAGGGCTTCGTGCTAGGCAATCACTCTACCAACCGGCCCCTTCTGCTGGCATCTCCACTTGTCATGTTCCTTGTATGTTTCTGCCTCCAGTTTTCCACTTTTACACACTAGTCAGATTTTAGGAACCACCCTGCCCCAAGACCTCATTTGAACTTGTTTATGTCTTTAAGACATAATCTGCCCACATAGGATCACAATCTGAGGTGCTGGAACTAGTATTTGAACACAAGGGTTTTGAGAGCACACAGTTCAACCCACAACAACAGTCAATAAACATGATGAATGTTAATTTTTTTTTTTCAGGAAGATGCCACAGCCTGGGGAATCAAGTCTGTATGAAAGAGTGCAATCTATGCTGAGGAGAAATCAAAGAACCATAGACAGGAAGGAGTTAGCAGCTGTTGAGCCAAATTGTAGGGAAACTTGAAACCTGGGGCTCTAAATCTTGCAGGAGAATGATCTGTGAAGCTGGGATCAGAGGCCTCTGGGCTCCTTGTGCACCACAGGGTTGACATCTAAGGAGGCGCTTCACTCTGGTTGCTCCATCTGTGGGATATGTTCCATTTTTGTGGGCCAGGTAACCCATGGAGCCAGGACTGAGGGGATTTCCAGGTTTCTAAGCAACAGTATTTACCTTCCCTGGGAAGTGCCCTGCCCCCTTGTCCAAACATCTCTCTTTAGGTAAAAGCTACCTTGGGACCGTTGATGACAGTTTACAACGTCTTTTCCACGTGTGCTGCTATCAGCTACCGGAAGCCCTCCTGTTGGACGGGACTGGCTGAACTTCTTTGCCAGACCTTGGCTGTTTTTCTCATTAAATTGTGTTAGAACATCTGGGAGACTTGACTCAGGGTCCTCAGAAGAAGTGGCCCTTGAGGATCTGTGTGCTGCACAGCGTAGGTGTGATATCAAGCCACCTTCCTTCTTTACTTTCAAATTCTATGTGCAAGTGATAAAAAAGCAATTACTTCTTATCTGAGTTGGGAAAGAAGATAAGCGCTGACCTCACTTTCAGGCCTCAGGATTTTTACTCTCCTGTGCTTGTTAAATCTCAATGTACCTGTGGCCCTAGGCCTGGCCAAGGGAATGGTAGAATTGCCTAATCCAACCCTCGGTGGCCTTATGTTTTGGGAGAGACACAAAGCTCTTGTGAGCAATGACCTTTGAACCTCTGAGCCTGGCTGGGCCCCTCACCTGTGGGATTTTCAGGGGACTTTTGAGTGGGGGACATTTTTTTTTTTTAAATCAGAGTCAGACAGGGTTGTGGATGACTCAAGAGCATCTGGTTGGTGAACACACAGCTGAGCTTCATCCCTGGTCTTAGGTTAGAAGGACAGGATGAAGGTGCTTTGTTTCAGTGAAGTCGGCTTAGCTTGGAGGGGCTGTGAACACATTTGGAGACCCTGGGTCTGGCTTGAATTCCTCTCCTCCAGCTGCCCTGAGTCTCAGCTTCTTTTTTTTTTTTGTTTTACATTTACATTTAATTGAGTTTAATTCATGCTTTGTTTGTTTTCCTTTCTTTTTAAGACAGAATCACTGTGCAGCATGAGCTGGACTGGAACTCAATACATAGAGCAGGCTAGCTTTACCCAGCCTTACCTCCTCAGTGCTGGGATTGAAGGTTTGCACCATTATAGCAGATCTTTTTGGTGGTTGTGCTTTTTGTTTGTTTGTTTTGAGATAGTCTCATGTAGTGCACACTGACTTCTATGGCGGCTATGTAGCCAATGATAGCCCTGAACTCCTGCTCCTCCTGGCCCTAGTTCTAAGTGCTATACTTTGTATACTACCATCCCTGGTTCCTCTTCTTTAAAATGGGGTCCCACAGAAATAAGGACTACGGAGATGATAGTGCAGGTCAGCTCCTTCACAGTTCTCGCATACTCAGGGAAGCAGGGCACCCTGACCTTCCCCTGAGGTCTTAGCAGCACCAAGACCAGGGCTGAGACTGAGTGAGGCTTGCCAGTACCCCTTGCCAGTGGGTACTTTTCTATGCTGTGTGGTATGAGGAAGACCCCTTCCCCATCCACCTGTGCCCACATCTAGAGGAAGGATGTTTGTTTGTATCCAAGAATAGAGGAGATTGTTTCCAGATTGAGGAGGGCCCCTGCACAGTGCTCACCACAGAGCCCTCTGGGAAATGGGTAACAAAGTACTGCTATTGGCTGTGGTGCTCCTGTGACCCCATGGTCCTGCTCAGAGCTGGAGCAAACTGTGGGTACAAACCAAGGTTCTGAGCCACTGTTACATCCTCAGGGACCCACAGTGCCTGGCTCAGCTTGTTTCTGGGTAAGAGCAGCCACAGGCAAGGATCTGAGTACTCATGCCTCTTGTGGCAGGTGTTCCGGGGCAGCCCTGGTTTTCCGGGCTTTATGGTTCACTGATATTCATGCTGTGTTCCCTAATGAGGAGGTTCAGGAGGGAAAGGCCTGCAGGCTAAGGCTGATGAAAATGTGCTGCTGCTGCCTAGTTAGGAGATAGCCATGATTTCTCCATGTTGACTTCCAACTGGAAAATCCAAAGAAAGCTAAACATTTCTTTTAGAATTTCATATATACATACACACATATATACATACATTTGTATATATATATACATATATACATATATATATCACCATGAATTTTAAACTTCTTAAAACTATAAACCCATATAAACTCTTTCGTCTATAAGTTGCCTCGGTCATGGTGTTTTATATCTCAGCAACAGAAAAGTAATTAATACATCATCTATGCTAGGGTGCAGGATTTTGAAACTATGGTTGCTTTGGGGCCACTCACACTTCTGTAAGTAACCCCTCACCCATTCTTTATAAGTAAGTCCAGTAAACTAATTGGACTTAAGTGCATCATTTCTTTAGTCCACTGGTTCTCAACTTTTCTGATGCTGTGATCCTTTAATATAGTTTCTCATGCTGTGGTGACCCCCAACCATAAAATTATTTCTGTTGCTACTTCATAACTATAATTCTTCTACTATTATGAATCATGATGTAAATATCTATGCAGATGGTCTTAGGCAACCCTGGTGGAAAGGTCATTCGGTCCCCGAAGGGGTCATGGCTCACAGGTTGAGTACCCATGCTTTAGTGTTTCCTTGATGCCCCATCTGTGCTGACATCTCCCCAGGAAAACAAGGCAAAAAACAAAGCAAGAGGCCTCCATGAGCCTCAAGCTGGCAATCACTAGTCATTTCACAAGAGGGTGGAAGGATGGAGAAACAGCAGGTTCATGCCTCTCACAGTAGGCTCTGGCATGCCTTCTCCATCTCCTTTATGCAGCTTCTGCTGCAAGCTTGTTCCAGTACCCACAGGGTCTGGGTCTCCTAGGAAAGATGCTATCTGAACACTCTGGACTGAGTCCCTCACTGGAGACCCAGAGCTTGTCATTCAGCCCAGCTCAGCAAACATTTAATTAGCTCTCATCCCTGTTGGCAGCTGCTGCTCCTTAGCTTCTGCAATGTGGCAGGCACTTGTGCTAAGAACTTTCCAGGCAGTAATCAACTCCAGAAAGGGAATGGGAGTCATTTTCTCATTTACAGAAGAAGAGGGGCATTGACAGGGCCAGGATGCTGAAGTCATAGCTGGTGGCAGGCCTGTGTGGAACCCAATTCCTGGTAGCCTTACCCCCTCGAGCCCAGGACCAGTGACTCCTGCCAAAGGGAGGGGGCTGCAGTGCATCCAGAGAGGCAACTATGTAGCTGCTGCAGTGTGACATGGGGACAGAAACATGGAAGAACTGAAATAGTTGATGTTGGGTCAAAAGCTCCTTGGAAGAACCTGAACCAATCCTTAAATGGTAGGGTAGATTTCTCTGAGTTGGCTAATGTCTATGGACTTAGAAAAGCTGTCATTTTGGCCTTCAGTGTGCAGGGCTAAAGTATGTAGCCTGACTAGGAGCAGATTAAGTACATTGTCTGTGAAGCTAAGTGTGAACACCACACTTCCACAGTTGGGAGTTGGGTAAGGTTAACATGACAGAAGCATTTGCTTCATGCTCACTCAGAGGAAGCTGAGTCCAGACTTCACTGACTGGGAGTTGAATTGGGGTGACTCGTCTTTGAGCAGGTCCAGGGAAGTACCCATGCTAAATCCTAAAGAGAGGGGTTAAGGTTGCTTTCAGTGAGGTTTCTAGAGCCAAGAGCAGTGATGGGAAAAGGGATAAAGATGCAGTTGGAATTGCTACCAATTGATGGAGGGCAGCTTCAGCTCCTAGCTTTTATGCCCTCAGAGAAAATTGTGTTTACAGTGAAAATGCAAAAACTGAGCATTGAAGGTCCTCTGAGTTTGGCTTCTATTTCTGTGATAAATACCATGAACAAAAGCAAAGTGGGAAGAAATGGTTTATTTGACTTATGGGTTAGATAGCCCATCATCAAGGGAAGCCAAGGCAGAAACTAGAGGCAGGAACCTGGAGGCAGGAACTGAAGCAGAGACCATGGAAGAATGTTGCTTAATGGCTCTATTCCATAGCTTGCTCAGTTTGCTTTCTTATATACCCATAACCATCTTCCCAGTGCTGGAACTCTTCACAGTAGACTAGGCCCTTCTGCATCAACTGTCAACCAAGAAAATGCATCACATACTTGCCTACAGTCCAATAGGATGGGGGCATCTACTCAATTGAGATTCCCACTTCTCAGATCATTCTAGCTTGTGTCAAGTTGACAAAAAACTAAGTAACACAGAGGTCATGATAAAGTAATCCGTCATATGGATACAGAAATTAAGCCATAGGTCAAGGTAGGGAATGGGAGGCCTGAGGGGATAGATATGGAAGGAGCCAGACATAGTCCAGGGTCCTGCAAGCACAGTTGAGAAGCGTTGGCCGCCCATCCTTCCTCCATAACCAAGTTGTAGAGGACCCAGTAATTTGATGCCCTGGGTGAGATGGCCTGAGTTTATATGTCACTCCCAGCTGCCTAGCAACATCCAGAGAAAGGGAACTTGTTGCCAACCCAGGGAAGACAAGCAGATGTTTGGTAACTCCATTTTACATTGAACTAGTTGTACTTTTGTTAATAATTTGAATGGCCTTGTCAATTAAATATCCTGGATATCCATCCTTTGATAGAATTATAGATTGCAGTTTTTTATTCCTGTCTGTAGCAGCCTTTTCGTTTTTTATTATATCTCCTTGTGAACAGAAGATATAGCTTTACTGAAGTTCAATTTACACTCCCCCCCCCTAGTTTATTGCTGTTTCCTGAGTCTTATATAAGACAGCGTCACTGACTCCTGATTCACAAAGAGTTCTGCCATGTTGTATTCTAAAAGATGTTGGTCTGTGATTTGTCCCAGATTAATATCTGTGAAGTGTGAGAGGAAAGGGGTCAGGTGAGCCTTTCCCCAGTGAACTCTATGTCTGTAAGGAAGTTTACTTGGTCAGGATGAATCAGTCCTGTGTAAGGATTGTTGAATTGTCTTTGCAAACCTCATAGGATTTTTGTGTCTGTGTCAGGGTTCCTACTTCGAGAACTATTAATATTCTGGCCAACTAATCCTTTGTTATAGCTGTCTACTTTGTGTAGAATATGATGGTTAGGGGCATTCTTGGCCTCAGCCAATAGCATCTTCCTCCCCAGTGGTAACAACTGAAAATGATTATTTTTTTTTAAAAAAAGAAAAGAAAAAAACCAAAAATGCTTCTTGACAAGAGAATTTATAAATAGATCATGAGATATTTATTTAGCTGTCAAATAGTGAAAGTGAATAAACTTGAGATACAAACGTGGGCATAGGTAACAAAAGCAAATCAAAATAATAACAGAAATCAATGAAATATAAAAAAATTACAAGAACGCTAAGGGCTAGTTCTTAAAAAAAAATCAATAGAAATTTATCAGAAAAAAAAGTTTTAAAACATACCAAGAGCCACTGTCAGGGATGAGAAGGGAGGCGCCACTACAGAGCCTATAGATGCTACCTATCTTTTGAGTTGCTTAAAGGACCATGTCTCCTTTAAGAAAGATCTGTTTTGATTTCATCACTTTTCCCATTGGCTTTCCAGATTAATTTTCAGAAGATTTTAAAAATTAATTTTGATGCTAAACTTTTATATGTTATGAGTTTCAATATTGTTTTTCTAATCTATGATTTAGCCTCTCTCTACATGGGATTGCTTAGTGATGAGAAATTATTCAAAATAGTTGGCTTTATTCAACTTTTATTTAATAGTATTTTCTTTGAGATCTTTCTAAAGACAGCTTTTCCTATCCAGGGTGACAAAAGTATTAACTATTCTGTATTTTTTTTTTTTTTTTATTTTGAGCTAGGCTTTTATCTTCCTACTCTACCTCCCTAGTGTTGTGGTGTCAGGCATATACCACCATTCCTGGCTTTGGAAAAGAAATGTTTACTTTCACATTTTTTAGTTTATCAGCAGTTAATTGGTGGGTTTGGTAAGCAATAGGGATGCTATTTGAGTTTTCAAAATAATATGGATTATTTAATCATCATTTACTGCCATTCACTGTTTTTATTGCTAATATCTGCTAATATGCTATGCCTGCTCGTTATTTTCTACATTTCCAGGTGTCTCATCTTGTCTTTTGTGGTTTTTGTCCTTTTCTGCCAGTTTGGTGTTGTTTTTTCTCTAATAATACGCTTCATTTCCCCTCACTTTTATAGAATTTACCATTTGATAGGACAAGCCCGTGGCTGTTTCCCATCTGTCTTTCTGCAAATGCAGCCTTATTGGTTCCTTGATACCCCCTATCCCACACTCTCACCCTCCCACACACATAGAGATTACAGTCATCAGACTGCAGAGAATCCCACAGGGACCCTGGAAATCAGCTGCAGCTCATGTTGAAAGGCTGTCCCCATGGAATGTTCTGGAAAGATCTGGCATCCAAGTACCTGGTTAGGTCAGAATTGCTGGGCAGGTAAGGGAAACTGGAGAAGTTCAGAGGCTTGCAAAGTTCTCAGAAGTGGCCTTAAGTGGAACTGGCAGTGAGTGTTGGTCCATGGGACGTGTTTCTATCATGGCTTTCCAACTTCTGAGCAAAGCAATCTGGCCTTGAGACCTCATTGGCTACCGGTCCTAGGGGCATCCTTTGTGTGGTCAGGTTTTCTTCTTCCTTTAGTAGCTTCACCTAGCCCTGCTGCGTATGTCCCAAGCCCCCACCTAGCCCTGCTACAAGTCCCAAGGCCCCACCCTACCATCCTCCATATCCAAGCCCCCGCTTAGCTCTGCTGTGCATCCCAAGCAGCTTGAGCCATTTCCATTGCCCTTTGCTCCCCACACAACTTTTTTCATTTGATTTTTGTTTCCTATCATTTTATGCCTCTAAATCACTCCTAACTTGGAAAGTGTTTCAGGACTCCTTTGTGTAGATATCTAGAGATGCTAAACACTCCCCTCACCCTTGTGCATGTGTAAGTGTGTGTGTGTGTGTGTGTGTGTGTGTGTGTGTGTGTGTGTGTGTGTGTAAACTTTTTACAGCCCTGATAACAAGTGGACCTACACCAAGTGGCTTCTTGGGCCTCTTCCCTTTCAGGCTCAGAGAGGAAGGCAAGGCCACACCTGGAGCTGACAGAGAGCTACAATTACTGAAGCTAAGGCTTGGGCTCTCACTAAAGTTCAAGTTCATTAGTGAAACTCCCTTTGTCTTGTCCTCTGCTTTCTGATGAACTGGTACTTATTTTGCAATCAAGAGTAAAACCGTTGAATTATAATAATAACTAGCCTCATTAACTCTTTTGAGAATGTTAGAGCTCACATAAGCTCCAGGAGGGCAGAGATTTTTCTGTCTGTTGTGTCCATCACTGTGACCTCAGTATCCAGGCCAGCACCTCATCATGGTGGATGCTGCAGTAATGCTTACTGTGGAGGTAAAGAAATGAAATTCAACTGATGCTTCCACCAGCAGGCAGTATGCTGAGGGCCTCCTCTCCTCCACCTCTCTGGGCACTCATAATAATCCAGTAAAATAGAAAGCATAATGCTTCCTTGTAGATAGGGAAACTGAGGCACAGGGAAGGAAGGTGACTTGTCTAGGTTGAAAACTTCAGAAGCTGTGCAGGATGCAAGCCCACATCTGTGGTATTTCCTCAGCCTCATTTACAATACCAGGCCCTGTATGTGGAGTTCTCTTGTCCCAAATGCCAGCTCCAAAATAACCACAAAGAGGCTTAATATTAATTTCAAATGCTCAACCAATAGCTCAGGCTTGTTACTAACTAGCTCTTACAACTTAATCCATTTCTATTAATCTATGTACTGCCCCCGAGGCTCATCGCTTTTACCTCTATCCCATTTTGTGGGTCCAACTTGTTCTGCATCTAGCTGGCAACTCCAGACTCCACCCTTCTTCTTCCCAGCATTCTCCTACTCTGGCTTTTCCACTTTACCTTATTTTGTTCAGCTATTGACCAGTCAGCTTCTTTATTAAACTAGTCTCAGCAACATACATTCACACAGTGTAAAGGAATATTTAACAGCAAGCCCCATCTTTGACTGTCCACTGCTGTCATTTCCCTTCCCAGGAATACATGGTGGAGGGGCGGGGAGGATTTAGCACATGAGAAGATGCCCAATGTTGTCAGCCATCAAAGAAATGCAAGCACAGTGGGCTATCAGTTCACATGCATTTGGGTAGCTATAAGGAAGGATGTGACAATAATAGGTGTTGGCAAGGATGGAAAAACAACAACAGTAGAAACAAACAAACAAACAAAAAATGGAACCTGCCTATGCTATCACCCATGACAGAAGATGATCCAGTCACTTTGGAAAGCAATTAGTTTGGCAATTCTTCAAAATGTAAACACAGAGTGACAATACACCTCAACATTTCAGTATATGTAGGCACACAGCTGCATGAAAATCTGTACACAAGTGTTCACAGTAGTCTGGGTCACCCTAAATGCCCATGAGCTGATGAATGGATATCAGCTCACATGCAGCCTCTCCATGTAACAGAGTATTATCCAGCTATGAAAATGAATAAAGTCCCAGCGTGTGGTACAACATGAGGCAACTAGATAAATGAGGCTAAGTGAAAGAAAGGCAAAAAAGAAAGTCACATATCCCATCATCCCATTAAACGGAGCGTCCAGGATAGGCTAGCCAGAGAGCAAAGGCAGGTTAGAGTGTAACGAGGGCTGGTGTGACGGGGCCATGGGGAGTAACTGCTAATGGGTCTAGGGCTGCTTTGGGAGGGGATAGAGGTGTCCTGGAGACACTGAACTGTGCTTGTCCTGTTCAAGATGGAAGCTTTTGTTTGTTTGTTTGGTTGGTTTTGGTTTTGGTTTTGGTTTTTGGTTTTTTGAGACAGGGTTTCTCTGTGTAGCTTTGGGCCTTTCCTGGAACTCGCTTTGGAGACCAGGCTGGCCTCGAACTCACAGAGATCCACCTGCCTTTGCCTCCCGAGTGCTGGGATTAAAGGCATGCGCCACCACCACCCGGCTTTCAAGATGGAAGCTTTAAGGAAACTAAGTTGTACTCCACAAAACTGTTGTTTTAAACATACAGTTAATCATCTGGAGATGGGAGGAGCAGGCATAGCTCAGCTCAGCAGGAAGTGGTGTGGTTAGAGAACAACCAGGATGGCGAAGATCCAGGCCTCCGTTTCTAGTTTCATTTCTATTGCTGTGATAAAATATCCTGAGCAAAGGTGACTTAGGGGAGGAAAGGATTTGTTTAGCCTAATTTCTGGTTACAGTCAATCATTTTGGAAAAGTCGGGGTAGAAACTCAAAGCTTCAGCTAGTCATGTCATATCTATGGTCAGGGGCATCGGGAATGAAGCCACCACGCTGCCTACTCACTGCTGCTTTCATCTAGCTTTCTACTGTTCTGTAGAGTTCAGAACCCCCTGCCTAGAGAATGATGCCACCCACAGTGGGCTAGGTCTACATCACCTAGCAATCAAGATCAAGGCCATCCTTCGCAGACATGCCCACAAGCCAGCTTGGTCTAGATAATTTCTCATTAAGACTTTCCCAGATGATTCTGGATTGTGTCAAGTTGACCCTTAAAGCTAATAGACATGATGTCATTGACTGACTGACATCATCAGGTTTGACTGAGTGAGACTGATTCTGCTGCTTCCTGCCTGAGGCTTTAGGGGGAAGCCCTGCCTATCTTGGGGCCACCATTTCCTTCTTTGTGTTGAAGTAGGAGTGGCTAGGAGAATGTCTCTGGAGGCTTTTAATTCTTATGTGCTTCTCACCTCCAGGGGCAGTTTCTGTGATTCTTGTCCTAGCATGAGGTTTATTTTAAGCAGAAAGGCAGGGTAGAGAGGACAGGGACCACTGAGAGCTGTGACTGCGTTCAACCGTGACAAAAAGCCTGAGAACTCAAGGGGCAAGCCTTCCAGGTGAGAGCAACCTCATTCTAATTGTTCAGCATGCCTGATAAGCTGTTAGAGAGTCCTGCAGAGGCTCCTTCGCCTTCTAAGCAGGGATCCAGCTAATGGCAGGAGTGTGGGCAGGTCTCTCCAAGCCTGGGCTTTTCCTCTCCTGTTGGGCTCTCAGATCCAGCCCAGCGATGGTGCATCTCCCCACTCTCCACCCCAGCTGCTTGATGTGCTGTGTGCAGCTAATGGCTCTTCTAATGACAGACTTACCACGTGGGGCTTTCAGACACAGCACCAGCCTCATTTGTCCAGCTCTTGGCGAAGCCTGTAATCAGCTCAGTGGGCTCTGGGAACCAGGCTTGCTGCTCTGGCCAATTCAGCCAAACAGACTAACAACAAGAAGCCACGAGTCCCATACCCAAGTGTCACACTGCTCCACCCTGACATCTTATGAGAATATTTTTGCATCTTATTTCTCTAATGAACCTGAGTTGACAGGTTCCTCTGATGTCCCTGGAGTGCATACTTGGCAGATGGTCTTAGGCCATCTCTGGTCCTCTTTTGAAGAAGTTTCAAAACTGTCCCATTTTCTGTCCCCATGTTTGGTCACCCTTTAGCCTTGAACCCTTGCTCATCCTCTAGAAAACTACATGCCTGTGCCTAATGACCTGGGCAACTGGGTTTCCCTTACAGGCTGGATGTCATGTGGGCTGAAGCTGCAAAGGAGGCTTCCTCTGCTTGGTCACCATTGCCCCACTTTTTTGCAGCTACCCACCTGAATAATGGTTTCCCCTGAAATCAAATGGCTGACTTCAATAGGGTATAATAATGATTTGTGTTTGGCAAGCTTGATGAAGAAGAAAGTATAGCATGAGAAGCCCAACGCAAACTAGGCCAGTTTCTTCTTACTGAAAGGACAAAGTTCAAGTGGAGACTGCCGCCCTCTCCTGTAGCTTGAGTTTTCCTGCCTTGCCCACAGTCAGGACAAATCTTTGTCACCCGCCAGTCCCACAGCTGCTCAGACCCAACCAAGTAAACACAGAGACTGATATTGCTTATATACTCTATGGCCATGGCAGGCTTCTTGCTAACTGTTCTTTTATCTTAAATTAATCCATTTCCATAAATCTATACCTTGCCATGTGGCTGGTGGCTTCCCGGTGACTTCACATGCTGCTGGTCATGGCGGCGGCTGCAGCCAGTCCTTCTGCTTTCCTGTCCTTTTATTTCTCCTCTCTGTTAGTCCCGCCTATCCTTCCTGCCTAGCCACAGCCGATCAGGTTTTATTTATTAACCAATCAGAACAACTTGACATACAGACCATCCCCCAGCACAGCCAAGTGCAGACCATCTCAAACACCTGCACTCAGGCCCATGGTCCTAATCATCCTCTATGCGGACCTGCTGGGTAACGCCACAAGGAACCTGAGAATGGGCTCCCACAGGACATACAGAACATCCCACAGCACTCTCCCATACACCTTGGCTCACATGTCCTCAACACTTCATGTCCCAGCCATGGTAGGACAGGACTCCATGAGAGAATGGGGCATTGAGCCCTCATGAGATGCCAACTGGCTTAGGTTACAGCTGAATGGGGTCTGGAGCCTAGTGTCCCTGCAGCCTGCCTGCACTCTTCCCAGATGACCATGCTGTGCCCTCCTAGAGCCAGAGGAACAAAGACAAGAGTCTCTCCTTCCATCTTCTTCCATCAAGTCTTCCTATGATATGAGGCATGGCTCTCCACTTAGGTTCCTGTGGAATGGCGGGATGTTTAGTACCCACACCTGGGCCCTGATTTCCCCGACTGGGCTCTACCCACTAACTCTGTAGACTACTCAGAAAAAGAGAAGTCTCTCCTTCCTTTTCACCTCCAAATCCACTTTGAAAGAGTGTGGGCCACATGACACTATTTGCCCATGTTCAGTTGCAGCCATCTGTCACCACTGATCAGGACCTTAACCATGATCCTACCTCCCATTTCCCCCTCACTCCATGCAAGCAGTAGCCTAGGAGGGAAAGATAACTCGTTAAAAATGGTGGCTTTCATGTGGCTGCTAATATGGTCTATGTATCTGCCTCTCTCCCCTACAGATTTTCCAAGTAAATACTGTAGGGCTGGGGTGATTGAAAGACCTGAGTTCAACCCAAAAAAACATAAAAAAAAAGCTGAGCACAGTTGTACATGAAGTCATCCCAATGCTGGGGAGGCAAAGTCAGGCAAGTCCCTTGAGCTGGCTGGCCAGCCAGCCTACCTTCTGTAGTGAGTTATAGGCCAAGGACACTGTCAGAAACCAAAGCTGGTTAAAGTCTGAGGAATGATGCTCGAGATAGCTCCCTAATCTCCATGTATGAAAGAACTGTGGTCTACCTAAGAGACTATCACATAAGATCAAGACAGAGCCACAGAATGAAGGGCAAAGCAGAAGCTGCAAGAAAGAATGAGAAGCCAAGACCCAGATATTTGTGCATCCACTGTATTCAACATTACTCAAGCAGCCAAAATGCAGAGGCATCCCAAGTGCTAGCTAATAAACGAATAGATAAGCAGATTGCCATCTATCTGTACAACAGGATGCTACTTGGCCTTCAAAGGGACAGGGAATTCCAACACATATATAATCCCGAGGATATTATATTATATGAAACATACCCGTCAACAATGTTGCTTGTATGTTCAACTCAGATGCCGTTCCTAATGCTGGGGACTCATAAAGGCAGGAGGCTAGGTGCCAGGGCCTGGAGGAGTGTCAACAGAGAGTTGGTATTTTGTAAGGATGACTTCAGTTCTGTAAGATGGGAAGTTCTAGGAGCTAGATGGAGTAACTGTTGTGTAGCAACCTGACTGCTCTTAGTGCCACCAAATCTCATGCTTTAAAATAAAAGAGATGGGAAATGTTACATTGTGTATGTTTACAACAGATCTTTACACCCTTAAGAGGCAAAGATCTCCATGTCACCTCCCGCTCCCCATTAGGCTATGGTCTCTTCAGGGACAGGGACTTCTGAGTGCTGTGTGTCTATGTTCTTCTGGTTCTGTACTGTACCAAGGCTAGGGGTGGTGGTGCTGATGCTGTCATGTGAGCAAGCCTCACTATGAATGTGGGATTTGTACATGCCTATCATATCGGGTGGTCTTCACAGTTGAGGATAGTGGCCTTGCTCTGCCCCCCCCCCAGAGGAGACTCACATTCCTGCCACTTAGCAACAGAGCCACTGCATCAGATTTCCAAGAAACTGTGCCTCACACTCTGGGGGTCTTGCTCAATTAGATTCCCTGGGACTGAAAAAAATCCACAGGCTTTTTAAATGTCTTTGTTTTACTCCATAATTGACTAATTATATGGACGGTGCCTAGCCAACATCTGCCTCGAGGTCAGCCCTCCATCCAATTCAGCCATTGTGACCTGATGGTGACACACCTCGGGTTCAGCCAGTGACATTCACATTGCCCAACTGCTTACAAAGGCACTGCTCATCTAGATAATGACCACGCTGTGGATGCCTCATCCCAGAGCATAAAGCTGTCACCATCCCAAATGATCCGTTTCATTGAAGGTTCCGAATTATGCAGCTGGCCAGATCTCCCCTTTGGCCTTAGCCATTGCATCTCATGCTTGAGTAGTGATTCATGTGTGGCAGGGCCATCTCAGCCCAGGGTTTTCAGTTCAGCAACTTCTGTAGTGTGTTACTAGCTCCTATCCCAGTTTAAACAGCACATCTCTATGTGGTTAACCATAATCATCTCCTTTACCTGTGCATTCACTGTTATGGTTTGTTTCCTGTATCCAACCGTAGTCTGAAAGTATCAAGTGGCAAACCCCAAAAGGAAACCACTCATGTTTTAGAAGTTGGATTGTGCTGAGGAGATAGGTTGATGGGTAAAGTGCCTACAGCACAAGCCTGAGGACCTACTTTTGATTCCCTAGAATCTACATTTGAAAAAAAAAAAAAAAAAGAAGAATCCAGAGTTAGGGCTGGAGAGAGGACTCAGTAGACTGAGCTCTTATTGAGCAGTGTGAGGACTGGAGTTCAGATCCTAGCACCCAGGTAACAAGCTGGGCATTGTCACTTACAGGTCTGTAACCCCAGCGCTAAGGAGGTTAGAGGTAGGACAATCGCTGGGGCTTGCCAGCTGCTAGTCTAGCTGGAAAATGACCAGATCCAGGTTCAGCTAGAGACTCTACCTCAAAAGAATAAAGTAGGCAGGCCGTGGTGGTGCACGCCTTTCAATCTTAGCACTTGGGAGGCAGAGTCAGATGGATCTCTATGAGTTTGAGACCAGCCTGGTCTACAGAGGGAGTTGCAGGACAGCCAGGACTGTTACACAGAGAAACCCCCTGTCTCTGCAAAACAAAAACAAAAACAAAAACAAAATAAGGTAGAGAGTGATAGAGAACCCTCCTTTGGGCTCTGACAACACACATACACAAATGTATCAGTACACACATGGGCATATACAACACACACACACACACACACACACACACACACACACACACACATCCCAGCATGATGGTGCATATTTGTAATCCCAACACTGAGAAGGTAGAAACAGGCAGATCTATGGGGATTATTGGCTGGTCAACCTAGCCTACTTGGTAAGTTCTAAGCCAATGAAAGATCCTTGTCTCAAAACAAACAAACAAAAAAATAAAGCCAACAACAACAACAAAAAAAAACAGTATAAATGGTACCCAAGGATTGATAATGAAGACTGTCTTCTAGCCTCCACCTGCACACACACACACACACACACACACACACACACACACACACACACCACAGAGTTTTACTACAGCATATTATGGTGATTGTTCATGCTTTGTCATTGGTTACTGTTGCCAATCTAGTATTCTCTCTGATTTTTCAATGTATTTGTCATAGGTCACTTAGTACAGGAAAGGCACAGTATGTAGATAATTGATACCATCTGCAATTCTAAGACTCTAGTTGGGTCTTGGACTACTCCCCTTGCTAGAAAAGGGGGAATAACTGTAGAAGCAACTTTAAATTGAGTCACATCTAAATCACAAGATAATCTTCTTCATATCTTAGGGTCAAAGATAGTTTATTTGATTGTATAAAAGCCAACCATAAAGCTATTACAATAGATGGAATGTCATATTCCTGAATTTGAGCTAGACTAACATAAAAAAACTATCAATAAGTAGATTAAATTGTTTAACATTGTGATGTTAGCTGAGTATATTTAGTCTTAAGAAACTTTAAAAATGATTTATTTTTATTTTTTAAAATTATACGTATCTGTACAAGTCTGTGTACATGTGAGTGCAGGTCTCCACAGAGTCCAGAAGAGGGTGTTAGATGCCCACGAGCTAGATTTACCAGTGGTTGTCATTGACCTAGTGTGAGTGCTAAGAACTCAGCTTTGTTCATCTGCAAAAGTGGTCCATGCTCTTAACCTCTGAGACATCTCTGCAGACCTCCTGAGGAACATTTACACTGACCGACTCACTGCTTTAGTAAGTAACTGACATTGTCACGGCAAATGAAACACAAGAAAGTAGAGGCAGGTTGGGAAGAAATCTTTTGGCTCTGGATGGTACTTAAAGGTTTTTTCCTCAGGTCTAACTGTTCCCTGTAGGAAGCTTTTAAACAATTCATATGAAACTCATTGTACTTTTCAAATGAGTCTCAGATGTTAACCCCAAATTAGTGGTGACGAGAAGTGACCTTGAAGTGGCTATACACCACCTGGTTGCTAGGTAAACATTCCAATGATTTCATCAGCCAGACCAGGGTGGAACGTTGGAAGCCTGACTCATTCTGAGAGTAGCAACAGATACAAACTGTGGCTATGTTCCTTGATTTGGCAAAGCACATCTTCATCATTAGATGGTCTCTGAAATGAAGTAAGATGGCTTTTAAGCATCAGTGGGACATGATCAAACTGTCTAGGGAAGGTATGTTCTGTTTTTTCCCCTTCACAGATATCAGAATATAAATGTTATGTTTGTCTGATGTATACTTGGTGTCTTCAACTGACCAGACATCATTGAAACCAAGTTCCAGGAAGAGATGTGATGTTAGCTGGAGTCAAACTGATTATCAGGCACAGGAGGATGTGTGCCTGGTATACATTTGTCTGGGACAGGGCTGCAAGTTGACTTGTTTCCCCCTGAAAGATGTGTCAAGCCTAACCCTTGATGGCTTAAGAATAACCTTATTGAAAAGCAGAGTCTCTGAAGATATGGCTGTGTTAAGGGGAAATCACACTGAATTAGGGTAGTCCCTACACCTAGTATCTTTACAGGGGCAAAAGGATTTAGAGAAAATGGCTGTGGGAAGATGGAGGCAGAGGCCTGAGCCAGGTGGCTACAAGTCAAGAAAATGAAGGGATTCCAGCAACGTCCAGAGTCTGGGAGTCACAGGAAGAACCATCCCCAGCAGCCATCAGCGGAAGCACAGCTTTCCTCAGTTTCCTACGGTCACCTTAGTTTCCAGCCTCAGAGCTATAAGAGAATAAATTATTGTTGCTGTGAGCCTCACGGTTTATGTCAATCTGTTATGCCATTTATGGACAACCTGTATAGACTCCAACACAGCCTTGAATGTGCAGATAAGTGCATGTCAGAGTCCTTCTGAGAGGAGGTGACTTTGAACTGTGTCAGAGGTGAGGGGTTAGGAGTGATCCCAAGGAAAGGCTGGGAGGCAGTACATGTAAACAAGTTGTGGGACAGTACAAGGCTGTGAAGAAGTTCATGGTACCCACATCCAGTGTGTGAAGTAGTCTTATTTCAAGGGTTCCTGTCCTGGTTCTCTTTGAGCCTCTGGGTGCCCATACATGTGCACTCCAATGTCATATTTTCTAAGCCATGGAGCCTCTGTATGAAGTCACTGCTGGTGGTGTTCACGGGTTTTAGCCAAGCTCGCCAGGAACTTTGGTTGGTAGCCACTGGTCAAGGAGTTAGCTTGCCAAGACCAGGGAGCACAGGAAAAATATACTGGTGCCATGGAGAGGAGCCTTTCCACAAGACCAGCTTTGCCTTTGGGGAGGATCCTGGGAGTGAGAGAAGGCAGGGATGCAAAAGGTAATGCTTCTATTTGTACTATAGGTAGATGTGGTTATGACTGCTCACCAAGAATGTAGGCAGAGGGATGCAGTGGCGAACTCTAGGGAGGTTAATTGATAGCATTTTGGGAAAGGCTGAGTCAGGGATGACTTGGAGCAGCTGAGCTTAAAGCTGGTACTCATGAAGGGGATCTGGACCCCCTGACTAGATTGTTCCAGGTGGGTGTGTTATGAAGCAGAGGTGAACAGAAGACATCAAGGAGAGAACCCAGAAAAGTAGACAAAAGGCCACATTGTTCTAGAAGTCCCAAATGGAAACCTCTAGAAGCTTAACTGAGGTTAAATCCCACAGAGACAGTGAAATCTAAATCTTCAAAGGGGTTTTTCTCTATGAAATGTGTTTTAAAACAGTGAAAGGAGACAGAGTAAGCCATGGTTTCTGTCAGATTAGAAATGCTCTTCTACAAAATCCACCAGGACAGGGGAGAGGGGTCTGAGTGCACCTTGCCTGTGACACCATGGCTGAGATATAAAAGGAAGTGCACTCAGGCACACACCCAGGACCCATACACTCCCCTGTTTGCATGTGACATTGATGGATTGATTCATTAAGCTATACACAATGGCTCTTGTCGGCTGTGTGTAGGGACACCTCGAGTGGTGTTGGACAACGTGTGGGAATTTATTATTCTGTATGTACATCCTGTGAGTTATCAGAGTGTGACTAGCTCTTGTCTCTATTCTTCACCTTGCTCCGCTTTCCCTCTTCCTTTTGTCTTCTGCTTGGTTGTGAAGCTTTTTCCCCACCCATTCCCATTTTTTTGTTTCCATTCTCCTATGATAATCTTCCTAGCTATCTTGACCTAATTCAGAATCACCTAGGAGACATACCTTTGGACGTGTTTGTGAAAGTGTTTCCAGAGAGATTTAACTGAGGTGGGAGGACCCCCTGAACATGGGCAGCACCATCCCATGGCCTGGGGCTCTAGACTCAATAAAAAGAGGCAAAGGAGAAAGTGAGCTGAACCACCAGCATTAATCTCTGTTTTCCGACGGTGGACAGCATGTCTCAGTGTGGCCAGCCCTTCCCCAGCTAGGATCCCTCTCCCTGATGCACCATGATAGACAGTAACTTATGACTATGAGCCAGAACAAACCTTCCTTAGTTCCTTTTGTCATTATTTTGTCACAGCAATAAGGAAAGTCACTAAGGCATGCCATACCTGGTGAGGCCACTTCTTGTATCCTAAACTTTCCCTTGTCCTCTCAACTGGAAGAGCTTCCTGTGGCATTTTGAGGCCCATGACAACAAGTCCATGACATTGCCTTGATGTCCTTTGGAGGGGAGGACATCCCTCCCACCTCTGCTCCTCAGCCCAGGGCCTGTCTCTTTGGCAGGATGGCTTAGTTTGTTGGTATTGGCTCAGCCTGCTGTGGCCCCTTGGAGAGAGATCAAGTGGTAGAACAGCTTTGGGTATGTGGCTCAGGCTGAGTTGAGATACAAGTGTGATTCTTCCAACAGACTCAGGAGAGATCACCTCCTGGCATATGCTAGTGAGTTAGTGAGTAGACAAACTGCCTGATCACAAAGGACCAGACCACTGAATACCATGCATCAACAAAGATGACTGTAGATCATTGGATGATTTTAACTAGCTGCATCATAAATATCAGCTGGCTGATGGTTGCAGTAGGCTTATACTAATTGAAGCCTCGTTTTATCCCCATGCACAGAGGTGGGGCACAGATCTTTGCAAGTCACAGGGTCATTTTTAAATCAAAACATCATGGTTCCCTTCTGGGTCATCAGACTTATCATCTATAAGGGATGTTGTTAGTCTAAGACCATGTTGTACTTGAGCTACCTCAAGTGTGCTGGAAAACTGGCTGAAGCATGGATGGAAGTCTAAGCTCCCCAATAGGATCCTCATAGGTGGATCTGGGGATGGTACCTCCAGAACAGATGTTTCTTATCAATTCCTCTAATGCTGGACCTTTGCTGGAGGGGCACACTTGAAGAGACTCTGCTCTGGGATAGAATTGAGGCATGGTTAGCCATCATAGCTTTTTCCCCAAAGTGCGAAGACAGAGGTTGAGGGCACTCAAGAATAAATAGAGCACTCTCTAAGAGATGATCCACAGGCAAGTAAAGGGTACTCAGCAGAAAGGGACCTGAGCAAAGGTGTTGTCCAAGGTCAAGTTTGGCCTTTTGTCAATGTTCTGTCTTGGTCTTTTATATGATAATCACAGTAGTTATGGTCCACTATATGGTGAAGCATTATTGACAGTAAGTTCCTACCAGCAAAGGGATGGAGCAGCAGTCCAGCAAAGGGATGGAGTAGAAATCCAGCAAAGGGGACTATGAGGGCTCAGCAGCATCAGCCCCCTATTCTGACTTTGTAGTTAGAGAAAACAGAAGCAGTGAGGCAATAAAAGTTGTGTGCAGTCACATGACTACAATTGATACCTCAGCTATGAGTCTTGAGATAAAAAACCTAACTGGGTATGAATCCTTCAGTTGGTCAGGCCCCACAACCTAGGCCAGTTCTTTCCACCTAAGGCCATTTCTTTATGAGTCACTTTACTGTCTTTGTAGATTGCCTCATACACTGTATTAATGTCACAGTCACATGTTCCATAGGCTTTTGGTTCTTTTCCATAATGTGTTCTTGTGTTTTTCTGTGTTGTTACATAGACTTAGTATGCATATTTGAAGGCTCCCCAGTCTCTCTACCTGACTCTCCCCAATTATTGTGGTACAGGAAATAGGATACTCCAAAATGTGTGCATGTTCTGATCCATCCTTGAGATGAAGACAGTACCTTGGATTGTCCAGGTGGGCTCACTCTAGTCCAGGAACCCTTGTTCAAGGAAAACACTGAGTAGGGCAGAGTCAAGGAGAAGGGGCAGCAGCCAGCACAGATCTGGAGGGAGGCAGGCTCAGGTTAAGGAATATGGACAGTATGTAGCAGCAAGAAATCCTGGGGTCAAGGACAGTAATCCCCACTGCCCAGCATCCTCAGAAAGCAACGCTGGGCTGCTCATTTGATTTTTATCCCAGTGTTGGACTTGACTTCCACAACTGTAGAGGATTCATTCATCTTGTGGCCATTATTTACAGCAGGCATAGGAAGCTTATACTTACTCACTCATGCTTCCCAATCCTGGCAGCCTTCCCTTTTCCCCACTAGAAATGTGCTTATTATGATATGATATTACGTTCTGCACATTGCACTGAAATCAACTTAGTTCTGTCACTCAAATGTTCCTAGTAACCCTGTGAAGTAGCTACCTCCATATTCTCCATCACACAGGAACCAGGGTATGCCAGGCAATGTGTTCAAACCTATCCATGTACCCAGAGCTGAGACCCAAGCCCTGGGACTCCGTGGTCCAATTTTAGTGGCTGCCTGACCACTGGTACTACCACATTAGTGATGCTGAACTTTGGCAAGACCTTGGGCTGTAACAATGGCACCCTCTGCCATTTATGGCATATTTACCTGGTACTCCATCCTTACCCAAGTGCTTTGATGAGGATCTCCCAGGGCAGTGAGGGCAAGGCCTGTGTTTCTGTAGGAGATACCATTGTCTGTATTTATGGGCAATGACAGGGTCCACAGCTAATTCACTGAGGGTCAGCTAGGGCCAGTCTAGAGAAGATGAAAACCCATATGGTTCCCAGGACTGTGCTGATTCAAAGTCCTCACTCCCATGCCACGTTACACAAGCAGGCCAGGTGACCTCTGTCTTCATCGCTGTCAGATCATCGTGAAGCATCAACATTTTACAGGAACACCAGGCCCTTCAGGTCTGATAGTAGTGCTTCACAGAAAGTAATCAGTGCACGTCACCTTGGATGACCCTCTGTCACTCAGTGACAGTCATAGATGGAGTCACAGCCCAAGTCAGAATGTGATGGAAGTTCACTGTCACTCAAAGACAGGATGTAATGGAGGTAGGATTTGGGTGGGTTAGAGGTGACCCTTGAAAACCCCCAGAGTCAAATCCTGGCCCCTTCACAAATCTGCCAAACTTGACAGTACTGTGGTATATGATTTTCTCCAAAAAATGCCTTAACCTTTATCTAAACAAGCAGGGAATCCTTTTTATGGTACTGGAGATGGAGTCCTCACCCCTACGCTAATTCTATCATATTCTAGAATTCTGACATAGCATATTAAGTTTAGAGAGCCTGTTTTTTGACATTTTTAATCTCTAGGACCAGCATCATCCATTGTAGTGTTTTGAAAAGTCACATTCTAGAGAATGTGGTTTAGAGAGACAAAGTTTTGCCTCTGGTCTGAAGAGACTAGTCTCTGGCTATTCTTGCCAGCTTTTCCTACGTCTGACTCACATTTCCATAGGAACATCCTGGCAACATTACTGTGAGAGATCTCAGGGTCCATTGCTGTCACTGTGAACCCTCAGCCAAACTTGGCTCAGTTCTGCCTCAGGACACAGGTTAGCTTTAAGAAGCTCCTTGCTTCCATCCACAGATGCTTTCCCCAAAAGCACCTCTGCCTGGAGTTCTAGGAGTCAGGCAGGGTGGGTTGCATCCATCAGGAAGCTTAAGCCAAGAGACGTTTTGTTTATGTATCTGTCCTTATCTACATCCAGTCCTTACCACAGCCTCGGTTGTCTCTACAGCAGAAGCTCCTTATGTCGTCCCCAAAATATCTTCACACTCTCTAAAGCGGCTAGACAGCCAGTGCCTGGTCCCCCACTGTCCCTCTAGTTACGGTTGCATTGAGAAATTGGCCAAATTTCTGTATTTCTGTATTTATGACTTGATGCTAGAGGTGGTTGGAAATGTAGAAATGTGGTTTTCTCTCTCTCTGACTGTAAACTCGAGACAATGGAAACATGATTAGAGCCACATCTGGCCAACCACTTACTGAATCTGAAGAATAGAAACAACTGTATGGGGAAGGACTTTTGTACCCGAATCAATAATAATGAGCCCTGAGAGCAGAAGTGACTGGAACAGTGAAGAGAGGACACAGGTTTTGTCACAGCTTGTAATATGCCGGAGCTGCTATTGGCTGCTATATTGTGTGAGTGGGGGACATTACATTTGATAGTAAAATTGAAGTTGTGCATTCTATTTTATCCTTTGGTGTACTAAAAGTAGCCGTGTCATGTCCTTTTGTCTAGGATTACTGGACACGCGCTATAGTACAAATGATCAAATCGCCCTTAAAAGTCTCCAGTCTGATGTTACAGAGAGGAAGTTGGACTTCGCCAAGGTAACATATATTTGAGACTTCTAGACTGGTCAGCAAAAGGTGTTGGACTATAAAACACGATTGCTGGCCTGCTAGAGATAGGTTTGCGGTTTGTTTTCTTTAATCGAATGTCGAGTTAATGAATCCTGAAAAATCCAACCACACGTGATTAGAAATTTTACAGGAAACTATAGGTGTGTGTGTGTGTGTGTGTGTGTGTGTGTGTGTGTGTGTGTGTGTGTGTACATTTTAAAGTAACTCTTCCATAGTCTTCAACAATTTGTAAGTTTGCAGTATCAGAGAAGAGTATGACAGTCTACCTCAATTTGAAAGTTGGGGAGGGGATCCAGACTATCATGCCATGTAGCCCCCTGAAGGTCATGAGGAAGTACTTTGAAATATAACAAGCTAGTACAGATGTTTTAACTGGAAAAAATGTCAGCAGTGTGAAATAGAAACAAAAATTAGAAGTCATGTTTGCATAATGAAGCGATTCAAACCAGAGGGCGAAGAACTCTGCACACAGTGGTTAACATCAATATGCCAGGGTCTGTGCAACTGGTTGGCTCGTTTGATACTTCTGTTGGCCCACAGTGTGAGTCCTGATGTTGAGCCCTTTGTCCAGAAGCCAAAATGAAGCTTCCATGTAAAGCCATGCACTTCACACATGCAAATCTTGAAGCGCCTAAGCTGGGCACCCCAGAGCTCTCATTTCCTCCTTCGCTTTGGAGGTCTACCCCACAGGAGAGCTCACCTGCCGTGTCTTACAAATATTTTCTTATAACAGAGTTAAATGGTAAATATGTCTGTTTTTTTTTTCTAAAAAAAAAAAAGTGTTTTATTTAACTCCGCATTTAGTTAAGATCTACAGTTCATCTAGGGATCCCTGGCCCTAGTCTCCCAAGATAAAGGATGCTATTCTAGTTTGGTTTCTGTTGCTATGACAAAACCAACTTGGGAAGGAAAGAGTTAATTTGGCAAACAGTTCATCACCAAGAGGAGCCAGGGCAGGAGTTCAAGGCAGAAACCTAGAGGCAGGTACTGACTCAGAGACATGGAGGAGTGCTGCTTACTGGCTTGCTCCCCTGCTTTGCTCAGCCTGCTTTCTTACACAGGCCAGGCCCACCTGCCTAGGGATGCGCTGCTCATAGTGGGCTGGGCCCTCCCACATCAATCATTGATCAAGAAAATGCCTCACAGATACACCCATAGGCCAATATGATGGGGGCATTTTCTCAATTGAGATTCCCACTTCTCACATGGCTCTGGTATATGTCATTAACAGAAACTAACCAGTGTAGATGCTGTTTTGGCCCCCAAGATGTGAGATGTAGTTGTTGGCATTCAAAGCCTGTTCTAGAGAGGCACGTCATGTTTACTGTGACAAAACTTCAACATGCCTTGATGTGCTTGATTTGCTCCCTGGGAGCAGAGCAAGTACACAGGGTAGAAACGGGTAGGGGTAAGCAGGAGGAGCTGTGGACCACAGGAGGAGCTGTGGTCGCTAGAAATAGAGGCTGGGGAAGGAAGACTTGAGTCTGGGAAGGATGGGGGCACTGCTGAGATGGATTAATACTTTTAAAAGAAAGAATTTAGGGCTAGAGAAACAGCACAATTCTAAAACTTTTGCATAGCACACACAGCCCTGGGTTCCATTCTCAGCACTACAGAAAGGAAGAATATGTTCATGTTCGAGCTGACCATAATCCCCTTCTGTTCTCTATACTGAGCTGGAAAATTCCAGTACTGTCCTATTGATGTCAACACTAGTCAGTGTTTGATTGTTAATTATGATGCAGATCTTTGGGGCCATGTGGCCAAATCTCTGTCTCTGTCTCTATCTCTGTCTCTGTCTCTGTCTCTGTCTCTGTCTCTCTCTCTCTCTCTCACACACACACACACAGGGAGAAGGAGAGGGAGGGAGGAAGAGAGAGAGAGAGAGAGAGAGAGAGAGAGAGAGAGAGAGAGAGCGAGAGAGAGCGAGAGAGAGCGAGAGAGAGGAGAGAGTTGCTCTTTGTGACTGAGTCATATCCTAGAAGTCACACCTTCTCAACATCTGCTTTGGAATTGCCTGGATCATCTAATAGTGTGACTTTCTAATTTTCCTCCTAACCAAGAGCTTTGAAAGCTTGTCCTGTGTGTGTCGTAAGGCCACTGCCAAGTGATGAAACACACTCCGGCAGATTCTCCTGCCTGGGTTAGGGCCCTAACTCTCAACCTCTCTTGAGAGCCTGTACAAGACTGATGACTTCCCTTCCAAAACACATCAAGGAGAGAGAAGATGGGAAGCCATGCCTCTCATCAAGGAGAGAAAGATGGGAAGCCATGCCTCTCATCAAGGAGAGAAAAGATGGGAAGCCATGCCTCTCATCAAGGAGAGAAAAGATGGGAAGCCATGCCTCTCATCAAGGAGAGAGAAGATGGGAAGCCATGCCTCTCATCAAGGAGAGAGAAGATGGGAAGCCATGCCTCTTCTGCCAAGTGGTTGTTTAAGAGTAAAACATGGAGCACAATCTCTTCTTCGAAAACACTACATATGAATTCAAGTTTTCCTTACACTAAAACTCATGACAATATCATGTAGAAACTTAGGAAGTTAGGGGCTTGGAGATGACTCCGTCATTAAAGTATATGCCTCACCAACATGGGGACTTGAGTTTGGACCCCCACCATCCCCCCAAAGCCAGGCATGGTGGTGTGCACCTGTGACCCCAGCACAGGGTGTGGGGCAGGAGAGGAGCTGCTAGAGTTTACTGTTCAGTCAGTTTAGCCAAATTGCTGACCTCCAAGGTCAGTAGGAGACCCCCTTCCCAGAGAGCACAGAGAAAGACACCCTGGTTCAATCTCTGCCCACCCACCCCCCCACACACACATGTATGCATGCTGGTGCATCTGCACACATGCAAATGCACAAATACAAAAAAGAAACTTACAAAAGCACAGAAATGTATACAAAAGAAAATATTGCTTGCATATCCTTTCCTTAATTTCCCTGTGTTTAAAAAATCGGCATTAAAAGTGTAGATCAATTTTCATGGATTTCTTCTGTCATGCACTATTCCAACATTCCTGTGTCATTTAAGGGGTTTATAATTTTTATTTTTAATTTCTTCAGACTATAAGAAGCAATTACACATATCATGAATTACTAACTGCCTTCCCCCTTTTTTAAGCATTGATTCTTGTTGGTTTCCAGTGGCCATGAGGAGGAGGGAGTGGGGACTTGTATTTAATGGGAACAGAATTTTAGTTTTATGAGATGGGTTCTGGGGATGGATGGTGAGGGCTGCCCGGCATTATAGGATGCATTTGACAGCAGGGAAACATGCACTTGGAATGCTTAAGATGGTAACTCTTGTATCTATTAACCATAATAAAACACGGGAGAAAGGTTGATTCTAGCCAGCATTTTACTGCTGCTACTCACCTGAATTCTCTAGTCTTTACTGACTGCACAGAAAGACAATGGCTTCGTGATGAGGAACAAACAAAGCTCCCATTTCCCATTTGTTTTGAAGCCCCGAGTCCCCGTTGCTTCTCTGCAGAGTAAATGCAAGTCTGAATTGCCCTTGTATCCAGGACACAGTAGTGCTAGGTTGATAGATTACTCAGCAATGATGCTTCCAGGTCTGCTCTATGAGGGTAAGCAGGTATGCAGTGGGTGAGGGCAACAATGCAGAGGGTATCTGTGAGGAGATAGATTTGAATCTGAAAAATAGAGTCATAGGTGGCAGAGCTATACTGGAAAGGAAAGAACTGTCTTACCCAGGGGGGAAAATGCATATTTTAAAGGTACAGATCAGACTGCATGCTTCTCCTTCTGAGATATAAATTGCTGCAGGAAGGAAGTCATTTTCACCTCAGTGGCTCAGGCTAGGATTGCTCTGAGTATCTGCCACTTATCTCCCTCTTATTTCAATTTAGGAAATGATGCCCTTCTTAGTCACATGCCTTAAGGCATAAATAAAAAGCAAACACAGTCGATAAGAAGCATGAAAACAGTTACCAGCTCTACAAAATCACGCTGGAAACATTTAAAATAAATCAATACCTTAAAACATTTAAAAGAAATCGATAGCAGCATCTATGAGCAAGAGATTGCAAAAATTATCTTAGAAGATGCTGGTCAGCAGACGGTCCATTGCCAAAGCCAGACTCAAACCCAGCCTGGCTGTCACTCACCTTGAACAGGCATCACTTTCAATATCTGGTGGTTCTCTTCATCCTTTCAAATCCAGCTTTACATCTTTTAACTTTATTTTACATGAAAGATATCTCTCTTCAAAGCCACCTCTAGTTAACCTTTAGTTAAAAGGCAGGGGGAGTGCCACCCCAAAATAGCTTGATTTGAAACAATCTGTGCTTTTATAATTTGTCCCTTCTCTCTCTCTCTCTCTCTCTCTCTCTCTCTCTCTCTCTCTCTCTCTCTCTCTCTCTCTCTCTCTCTCTCTCTCTCTGTGTGTGTGTATGGCTGCACTCATCTGTGCATGTAGAGGCCAGAGGTTGACATCAGTGTCTTCCTTGATTGGTTTCTACCTCGTTTTTGGAGATAGGGTCTTCATTATGTTGCCTGGACTAGTTGGCCAACAAGCCCCAGGGATCCTCTTGGTTCTGCTTCCCTAGTGCTGTGGTTACAGGCACATGCCTTTACGTCCTACTTTTTCCTGTGGGTGCTAGAGACCCAAACTCAAGTTCCCATGCCTCTGCGGAAGTGCTTCATCAACCAAGCTGTCTCCCCAGCCCCAGGTTGCATATTCTATTTGATTATCTATGGGTCTCAGTGAGAAAATGAGATTTGATGAACAAAACTTGCCTTTCAGAAGCATTGTGTATGATAAAGGGTGAAAAGTCCCTCATTTTCTTTTTAATTTCTCTAATTTTATTTTGGGGATCTTTAGTGAATTGTCCAATGATTGTCCTGATCATTTGGATATTGCCTCCAAGCTATTAATTCCAAGAGACCACAAAGGTTTCTGTTACTCAACATTCACCTAGCATGTAGTATTAATAGATGTTCAATAAATATTTGTCATCTGAATCATTAAGCATACGGTTTGCCTATAACTGTAATGTTACAAACAACACCAAAAAGCAATTACAGGCAAGAATAAGTTGGATGAGATGCCTCTGTTGGTTTGATCATGTCAGTTATCTATTAATTTCTGCTGAGTCACAGGAAAAGTAATTTATACAAATGCTTGTAATAATTAGTGTTAATTGACAATTTGACAAAACATAGTATCACCCGGGAGATGGAACTCAGCAAACTTTTGGGGGACTCTCTTAAGTCAGCTGGCATGGGAGGACTCATCTTAATTGTAGGTAGCACCGTCTCATGGATTGGATCGTGGGCCTCTTTACCTTGGACATGGTGTGACGAGCTACTTCTAAATGCTGGACTGTACCTTGAACTTTGAACTAAATACACCCTCCTTCTTTCCCTCCCTCCCTCCCTCCCTCCCTCCCTCCCTCCCTCCCTCCCTCCCTCCCATTACTTTTGTCCTGGTATTTTATTACAGCAACAGAAAAGAAACCAAAGCGAGGCTTTTGATTTGAGAGACACTGTCACACTGTCATCTCTTTTTGTCCTTCACACCTTCTCTGTGAAGAAGAGAAGGCAGACAATTTTTCCTGGGCATGGTGCTGGCCAGCATGTATTCACCCAGGAACAGTGTCATCCCGAATAACACAAGAGCTTGAGAAATAAGTTCAGATTCACACTTCTCATTAGAGCTATTTCTTCTTTCTTTTGATGGAGTCAAAAGCACAGCCACACTTTCCAGGCCTCAGGTAGTGAAAAGACAGCTGGCTTTTTATCCAGGCTCTTCTAGGCCTCAAGATCCTTTTGGAATGATGCCCAAGGCCTGTGGCCCCAAGGAAGGCCTCAGCAAGTATGTCTGGAGCTCTGCCTGGAGGAACCAGACTGCCATTGCCAGTATCAGGGTCTTTTCTGTGGAGCTCCAAGCTGAACTGCCAACTCTTTATTCCTAGCAATACAGTCATGCTAATTCCAAGGCCTAGACTCTCACGTGATCCTGGGCCCATGATGGGGGCCTTTGACACGTGATTCCAGTACCAGGGAGGGTGCGTCTTAACAGACTCCATTTCAATCTTCTTCTTACATTACAGCTGTGCAAATCAAGGCTTCTCTGAGGTCTGGGGCCTCTGAGAACTATGACTCAGGATGGGTCTCAGGTCACCTAAGTCAGCTCAACCTCCTTCCTCCATATCCATACACCCTCAAGGGCCACCCAGGAGCTGGTTACAAATGCAGATTCTAGACCTCACCCCGACAGGGCCTGATTCAACTTATGCCTGGAGATCGAGGTGTTCAGGGATCTCTGCCCCCACCCCATGAGATTTTCGAGGGAGGTTGTCACTAGTCCAAACTCGAGGAATCACTACCCTGCAGAGTATGAGCAGGTTCCTGAGCTGGGTTTTGATTTTTCCTCCAGAGATCAATGTCAAAGGAATTCCCACTGGGTATGATTACACCCATCATGGGGTGCACAGGAACAATTATTATCAGCACTAAATTTAACTAGGATGGGAGGGACTGTGTACTGTCAAACGGGCGCCAGGTGCACCGTCATTTTCTTGTATGCAAATCACAGCCGTGAGTGTGCTGCAGGGAGAAGGTAGAGTAGCGGGGTGCCACAGAAGCACAGGATGCAGGGAGGGGGGTCCACAGAAGCACAGGATGTGGGGGGGGGTGCCACAGAAGCACAGGATGCCGGGGGGGGGGTGCCACAGAAGCACAGGATGCCTGGGGGCAGTGCCACAGAAGCACAGGATGCGGGGGTGGGACAGTACCACAGAAGCACAGGATGCCTGGGGTCAGTGCCACAGAAGCACAGGATGCCTGCTGGAGACACAGAAGCACAGGATGCCCGATGGAGACACAGAAGCTTGAAAAGCACTGACAGCTGCCTCCTCCAGCCAGTTCTGGCCTCCTAGAGTCTACTGGTTTGTCTAAGGTGGATGCATGGGCTTCTGGGTTTCACTAGCTACAGGTCATTGTCTTGTACTGTAGTATCCGAGGTGCTAGGGAGGCATCTCCATGCACACCTGGAGACTCCATTTGACCTTGAGCTGTGAAATGACCTTGAATTGGAAGGTGGCAGTGAGGCTGGAAGGGAAGCTTGAAGGAAGTTTAAAATGGACTCCCCGTTTCTTCTCCCATCTCCAGTTATCTTTTGAAATGTGAAACTTCTCACATATCTTTAAAAAGAAAAAAGGGCACAGAAACCGAGGAAATCGGACATGGTAGCACATGCCTTTAATCTAAGCACTTGGATGGCAGAGGCAGGACAAACTCTGAGTTCAAGGCCAGCCTGGTCTACATACAGTGCTGCTTACTGGCTTGCTCCCCATATCTTGCTCAGTCTACTTTCTGATCACACCCAGTAACACCAGCCAAGGGGTTACACCTCCCACAGTGGACTAGGTTCTCCCATATCAATCATCATTCAAGAAAATGGGTACTATAGACGTGCTTATAGGCCCATCTTTTTTTTTTTTTTTTTTTTTTTTGGTTTTTTTTTTTTTTTGGTTTTTCGAGACAGGGTTTCTCTGCGTAGCTTTGCGCCTTTCCTGGCGCTCACTTGGTAGCCCAGGCTGGCCTCGAACTCACAGAGATTCGCCTGCCTCTGCCTCCCGAGTGCTGGGATTAAAGGCGTGCGCCACCACCGCCCGGCTCATCTTTTTTTTTTTTTAAGTAACAGTGTTTTTCATTTATTTTACATATTGACCACAGTTTTCCCTCCCTCCTCTCCTCCACTTCCCTTCCCCCATCCCATCTACCCTCTTCCCCATCCACTCCTTCTCTGTCTCCATTCAGAAATGGCCAGGCCGCCCATGGACCTGAACAAAGCATGGCACGTCAAGTCGAGGCAGGACCAAGCTCCTCCCCTTGTGTCAAGGCTGAGCAAGGTTCAGCATGGGGAACAGGTTCAACCTATAGGCCCATCTTATGGAGGCATTTTTTTTTCAGTTGAGAGTCCCTTTTCCCAAATGACTCTAGCTTGTGTTGTCATTGGGTTATGTGTAGAGTCCCATGTCCAGTCTACCATGTCCAGGTAGAGGAGAACACTCAGCTATTTGAATATTAAACCTGAGACAAAGAAAACACAAATCCTAACCTTGTTCCCCTACATCTTGGGAAAGGCAAAGCCCAGGCTTTCATGGTACCTAGGCCCACCCCTTGTGAATGCATTTCTTCGAGATGACAGTGGGCCACCTGTGACCCTGTTCATGATCCCTATCTCACCTACATCACTGGGGTGTGGGGGCAAAAAGCCCCTGTACTCCACCATCGAATCTCAGGCCTGGGGAACCTGTGCTCCCAATGTTCTAGGTGATGCTGGGGTTTGAGATCTGCTGCCTTGAATGCCGAGCACCCCAGTGATGCCTTTTGGCTTCCAAGGCTAAAGTTTTTACCATTATCTCAGGGGCTGTGCAGTTCTGTACACAAGTTCATTTTAGACACATAAAAAATGGGACATGGCTCTGTGTGCACTAAACACGGGGCTGTGGTCAGCCTTCTGCAGCACTCAACACACAAGCATGAAGATACAGCAAGAGCACAGGGATTCTCCTCCTTGATCCTAAGCTGGTTAGACACGGTGCAAAAAGGCACCGTGCTTCATTCTGTACACAGCCGTGATTTACATAAGGACTTAGGAACTGCTAATTAGGAATTCCTTGATCATTTACAAAAGCTCCTCACAGAATAGCATCGACCTACAGCTATACTTTGCATACTGGTATACATCCATTTTGGTACACCCCATCCTGGTGAGAGAAGCCAAACTGATTGGCTAGCCTGGGAAACTGAATTTGGGCATCTGATTTCCCTCATCTTGCTCTCTGAGCATGGACTTCGGTGAGGCCAAGCAAGCAGAGAGTAACTGGTAATTCCAGCAGCAAAGGTGGAAGACGGTGAGAGAAGAAACTAGGGAGGTGACTCCTTGTTACCACATCTACTGACACTGTCAACACAGGGCTGACCCATGGCCTATCACTTCCCCAACTCCAGTTCTCAGCCTCCTTGATAATTTTGCCTCCCTTCCCTATCAAGGCTGTGAGATTTTTTTTTGAGGTTCTGGGGTCTGGCAGAAGTGACTATCACAGTCAGAGGGTCTCTACTAATGGAGCACAAGGCTAGTAAACTAAGACCGACACCCTGCTGAGTGAGTCCATCCTTCTCCTGATTAGGCTAACGTGTCTGGAACACTACTTCCTCACAAACATACCTAGGTTTCCATCTCTTCAGAATGCTCAGATTTGGTATCAAGAGTGTGTAGACTTGAAGTTTCTCGTCCCACTGGACCCCACGGTCCCGCAGCCGTTTATGAAATAATACTCAGAGGCTTATATTAATTACAAACTGTATGGCCTATGGCTTCAAGCTTCTTGCTTCCTGGTTCTCTCATCTTAAATTAACCCATTCCTATTAATCTATGTGTTGCCATATGGCCATGGTGTTACTGGTCTGCTAGCATCTTATTGCTCCTTTGGCGGCGGCTGACGTCTCTCTCAACTCTGCCCTTCTCTCTGTAGCTCTGCTTGGATTTCCCACCTGGCTGTAAGCTTTCTTGCCATAGGCCAAAACAGCTTTATTTATTATCCAATGGGAGCCATACATATTCCCAGCATACAGAAAGACATCCCACAGCAAGAGTGTCTTGAGTCAGCAAGGCTTTACTGAGAAATCTAAGTGTTCCTTCCCCAGCAATCTCATGACCCACGAGAATTCACTGATTATTCCTGTGAACTCCTGGAATAATTCAGATTTTTCTGCCTGTTTTCTAGGAGACATTGGCATCACAAAACACAAAAATGATATCACCTATCATCATTTCCCAGCTGATTGATGAGAAGAAATCGATGGAAAATGGAGCCGTGTTGCCTCTGCCACAAGCAATCGTTCAGCCTCAGCTGTGTCCCATGAAGCCAGCTTCGGCCAGGCGCAGTGGCGTGAACATGCACAGGCCATTTGCTCCAGACAGATTGGGAATTCTGACTCCATCAGACGAGCAAGGACTGGAGATAGAACCGCTGTCCACAGGAGACAACCTAGGCAGAGGCCCCCACAGAGGGTTCTCATCTATCACCATTACTGCCAGACGTGTGGGCCCTCCAGCCAACTCCTTGGTGTGGGACACTGTTAGGGACCCACTGTGTCCCAATTGCAGGGCCAAGGATACTTTGCTCCAAGACGCCCCAGCTCTGGCCAGTGGTGTCCATCTATGTCAGCACAATGGATCCTTCACCTGTACAGAGTTCCCTAGCAATGGCTCCATAGAAGGGCTAAAGGTTCCCCAGGCTCACACAAGGCTGTGTGCAAGGCAGGAGTACTGGGTCACCCACATGGATGACAAAGAGGACAGTTTTTCTTCAGACAGTTCACCATCAAGAAAAGTCCCACTGATGTTCAGTTCCTGTGTCCACCTCCGGGTGTCTCAGCACTGTCCCAGTGCCATTTACTATTTGGACAAGCCTCTTTCCGTCCCTCTTGAACAACCTCAAATTGCTAGCCCCAAAATGCACAGGTCTGTCCTGTCTCTGAGCCTCCGCTGTAGTTCCCACAGGTTAACAGCAGATGGAGTAGACAGCACAGCTAATGGAGAGCCAATCAGCAGAGCCCTGCCCCAGGAGCTCTTGAAGGGAAAGCAGCATCTCCTAGGTCCACAATGGGGCCAGCCCCACGAGGGTCACTGGAAAGAGAGTCCAGCCTTGGTGCCAGCACATTTGGGGAGTGGCACATACCCTAGGACTGGCTCCCCTCCCCTGGAAAATGTCAAATTTGCAGATGTGGGAAGGAACCAGGTTCCAAGAAGAAAGGAGAAAGGGGACTGTGCAGCATGTCCCACCAGCAACCATGCCAACCAACTCTCCATCCATATTCCTGGCTGGAGTTACAGGGCAGGTGAGTAGATGTCCACTTGCTGGAGGGTGCCCAATATCAGTGTTCAGCTAAGGGAGTGCTGTTGAATTTCTTCTGTACAACTCATCCCAGGAGATCTTTCGCATCAAGCATTTGGTCATCTCTGCCTCAAATCAACAACTCATAAGTTGGTGCTGATGTCTGATTAGAAAGATGTTCTCATATGAAACATTTATAGATAATGAGAGACCTTCACTCAAGTTCCCTATCCCAACAAAAGAGTGCCAGACCACACATGCAACCCATAGCAAACAGTGGCTCCCATAGCAGCTGGGATAGAGCGTGCTCACATCACATTCCAGAACTGGGGGAATAGAATAGAATGCCACCCACACCCAGATTTTTTTAAAGCTCTTCAGGGATTCAACATCTGAATATTGGGGGGTTTGTCTAGAATTCTAAGGTTTTTACTTTTTTTTTTTTTTTTTTTTTTTTTTTTTTTTTTTTTGGTTTTTTCGAGACAGGGTTTCTCTGTGTAGCTTTGCGCCTTTCCTGGAACTCACTTGGTAGCCCAGGCTGGCCTCGAACTCACAAAGATCCACCTGCCTCTGCCTCCCGAGTGCTGGGATTAAAGGCGTGCGCCACCACCGCCCGGCCTAAGGTTTTTACTTTTAAATCACATCATTGATAAATATGTTAGCATCGACATTTAAAAACTACACCTGCGTTCTATAATGGAATGAAGCATGTGGGCATTAGTGTGTGTGTGTGTGTGTGTGTGTGTGTGTGTGTGTGTGTGTGTGTGTGTGCGCGCGCGCATGCGCGCGCGTTGGGGGGTGGGTAATTACAGCATGTTTTCTAATGGGAAAGTTGGAATGTTCCTTTCCAACCAGCAGCAAAAGGAATCATGTGGCCTGGGTTGTGTCTAGAGGATGCTGGCTGGGATTTGTTACTATTTCTGCTATTTCAGGGCCAGACAGAATTTCCCAGGTGGGCTTCCCTGAGACCCTTTGGCTTTCAGGAGAGGAAGTGAGTCTGTCTTGGAGAGAGGGAAGTGGCACAGATTTCTCTGTCTCTGAGTAAACTTCTATTTTCAGTTGTACTTTCTATGAGAGTGACTGGTTTATGAGTCATGGACTTTCCACTTGGGGAAAATATTTAAAAGAAATAATAGTAAAACTGAAAACGCAGCATATGCATAATAATTTTATAGTATGACTTTTTGTCCATTAAGCGTTTATTAATTAATAAAAATGACCATGAAACACTTAAAACTATAATGCATGTGGAAATGTTAAATGATGTAATTAATTTTAACAAGTGTAGATATATTGGATGCTGAGAGAACTTTAAAGTAAGTTCGATATAGCTTCTGGGTTGATTAAACGATGGAAATGCCTGAATCAACAGACTCATTGCATGCAGGAAGACGTAAGCAGCCGTTCTGTGTTACAAAGATAAACTCCACTTTAGTATTTAAGGCAACTGCTCAAGCTGAGCACTTCATCTTCCTTATTGATGATGATTCCAGAAATAGAGAAACTGCATTATGTGGTGAGCACGACTTGATGTTCCATCTCATGGTATAGAATAATCACTTGGATTTTTTAGAAAATTTCACCAAAGGCCCTTTAAAAATAATCAGAGCCAGATCACAAAAACCCATCTCAGAACAGAGTGGCTTCCCTATGGCTTGTAAAGAGACTGGCTGTTCCTGTCAAGGGTTTTCTTAGGTGGGTTAGAGGAGGTTAGTTCTGCCTCCTGTGGGGCTGACATCCATCAGAATAGTAATGTATTGTAGAGACTCACATTTAGAACCTGACTCTAAATCTCAGGGTCTCATCCTGTCATTTGAAGAAAGCCGCAGAGGAACCCTGAGCATATTCTCTTATTTTCTAGCTCAATGAATGTGGACAGTGACACCACTGCTCTGAGCTTATAGCATTCACTCAGTAATTAGTGCTCTTGAACGTCTTCAAGCTTAACTTTATTTTCCATTCTCTATCAGCCCCAGAAGGAATTTTTGAAGGGAAGGAATACATGTGAGTCTCAGCAGTTTCTACCTTAATATCCAACACCACAGAAAACATCAAGGATTGAAGAAACGGACAAAGAAACAATTCCTAACCCTCAGGCCCAAAGGAAAGCAGAGACCCATGTGTCTTTTAGAAAGCTATGCTCTGTTAAAATAGGGGCTTGTTTAGTGTTTGGGACATGTGCTTCCGGTGTGCATGAATGCACAGATATGTGTGTACACACACACATGCACATACTTACTTGGTTTGCATACTCTCTCACTCATATAGCTACACTAATTTTCAGTGGCTATATTTCTTGTTGAATAATGAGAAAGCATGCTACAGAATTCCTGCCTGAAGTTTACAAGCACTAGCTACAATACACTAGTTCTAATGATCCTAGTCTATCCTGATACAGGGCACACCATCATCCCAGGGTGCACTTGCAAGCTCAGCCACTACCCTCACAGAGCCTGTTAGCCTTATTGCAAGTACTCTCAGACCGTAGCAATGCTCATTAAGACTCAGAAGACCTGTGTATCTTCCTGTCCATAACTGGAACAGTATCTGAGGCGCTCTTGATGGCTTCCTGTGGCTACACACACTATTAATGGGCATCATCCTTCTTAGTGTCTGAAGCCAACTCCTTTCATCTAAACTCTTTTCAAGCAGGAACCCCTCTGAGCTCACTTTGCTGACATCCAGCTGCCTTTGTAGATGCTGCGTGGGAGAGTCCATAGACAGAGTCAAGATAGTTTTGGCTGTAGTCATTAGGTCATTGGATAGCAAGTTCTACAGATGGTACTATTGAGTAAGCCTTGAAGATATGCTTGCACTCAGGAAGACTCCTAAAATGAGGGGAGATGAGTTACTTGCAACCACTTCATGGAAAACAGATAGTCCTGTCCCCTGGGACAAAACATCCCAGCAGACACATGGGTGCCTGCTTCTCCTTGGGACAGAGGTTAAGAATCAGTTCTCTTTTTGCATACCTCCTTAGTCCTTGATGCTTTCTCTTCACTGTTAGTGAGCATCCTGCTGGCACCATAGAGGTAAACATTGTACAAATCTCTGGCCCTGTAGTGAGGTAAACTTGCATCACTGTTACCATCCTTGTTCTAATCAGCATCCTGAATAATCATGATATGTGTTGTAAAAATCCTCAGTGCCAGGCCTTGGGTTATATCTGCTATTTTAAATCATCTAAACAATTCTGTAGGGAAAATATCAGTTAAGTCTACTTTTAGAGAAGACAAATAAGGCTCAAAGGTTAAATGACTTACCCAAGTCCATGTATCCATTAAGTACCAAAGTTATATCCATGGCTCCTGTTGCATCCTTGCCAATAACAACCCTTGGCAGAGTAGTCAGGGCATTGGTGGTGCCCAGCAGCGGACCTTTCTCCACTGTCACCATAGAAGGTAGTATTTGAAGACTGCTTAGGAGCATATTCTTGGGTAGTGGCCAATGGGCTACAAATGGGGTTCTGATGAGATATAATAAGTTGTTTTGTTGATTTGGCTAAAGCTCATCAGCTCAGAGATCTTTTCCTATCTGAAATCTGGGTCTCTGTGCCATCTATGGGTTTTTTATATTGATCTGAATGGTTCTGATATCACTGTGTGACTGATCCACTCTTGATTATGAAACACTGTGTTACCTAGTTTCTTTCGTACTGTGGTCCAGTTCTGATGCTCTCTTCCTTCATGAGACATCCAAGTAAATAGAGAACAATGATGTTAGATGATATTGGAGAAAAGACTAAGGAATGCTCTGCCCACACTGCTTGCCTAGGTTCCTGCTTTGTGGTGGGCCTTCTGGACTGGTAGGCCCTCGGCAAGTGCACATGTAGCTCTCAACCTGTGGATCGTGACCTCTTGGGGGTTGCATATCGGACATTTACATTGCAATTCATAACAATAGCAAAACTACAGTTATGAAGTAGCGATGAAAGAATTTTATGGTTGGGGATCACCGCAACATGAAGAACGGTATTAAAGCGTCACGGCATTAGGAAGGTTGAGAACCTCCTCTCTAAAGGCATTAGTTTGCATGGCTGGAAGGAAGAAGCCCTGCCGGGCCACCACATGGACACCAAATCTGCTTGTATTCTCAGGTGTGTGTAGTGAGCTAGCTTCATCATTTACACACCAGGCTTACCTGAGAGGAAGGTGGCTTCCTGGACTCAACCCTCTCATCCCAGAGGACTTATGTATAGAGGGCTCAAAAGGCTTGGGAAGAAACTTTACTTGGCAAATGTGTTTCCTCCCTCTGATGATCTAGAGTTACTGAAGCAACCTTTTGTCCTTCCTTTTCTCTTCCCCTCCCCTTCCCTCTTCTTTTCTCTTTGCTCCTCTCTCCCTTCTTTTTTGCCCCTCTTTCCCTCTTGTCTCCTGCCCTTTCCCTTCTCTCCACTCTCTCCCCTTTCTTTCTCTTCTTCTCCTCTCCTTCTCACTATTTCCCTCACCTCCTCTTATAAAGGAGCATGTGTTCATCCTCACAGACCCTCTGATTTGTATGGCATTTACTCAGCTCTGCTGTTCTGGTGGGAAAGCACTGTGATGCATTGACTGACTTGGCTGTTGCCAATAAAGCTTTATTTGCAAAGGCAAATGGTATGCCAGACTTAGCCTGCCTGTAATTTACTGATTTCTGATCTAGAACTCAGACTCTGAGGGGGAGATCCATGAGCAGTCTGTAGCCTAGGGAGTTCTTGTGAAAATGACTTGAATTGAAGGAAGAGGGAGAAGACATGAGCAGATAGGGAAGGCACTTGGTAGACAGACAAAACTCGGTAGAGGCCATAGTAACCTCAGAGTTGGGAATGACTCCTCAGTGTTGCTCTGAGCTGGAGCAAGAGGGCTGGGCCTTTGTATTCCAGGGAGCAGATGTGACCTTGACTGAGAAGTTTTCTCTTAGTAGCTAGTTCTCTAAGGTGGACTGGTGAGGGATGTCTTCCCAGAGTGTGCCGTGCAGTGCCCATCAGAGCTGGCCACTCTGCCATTTTCCACTGTGCCTCCACCATTCTCTGAAAGAAGTCAGGTGTCTTCCTAGGCTCCTTCTAGGGCTGTGGGTGGGCCATGGACTGTCATCTTCTCACCATAGAAAGATAGCAGTGAAACATTCTCTCCAGTTGACCTCTGCTCATTCACTCGACTGTGAGAATGGACCCAGAGCCATGTTTGTTTTAAATTTTGTATACATTTTAAACTAAAATATAATTACTTCACTTTCCCCACTTCCTTTTCCTCTAGCCCCTCCAAAGTCCCTTTCTTCCAACTACTTCCATGCCACACCTCTTGCTCTCAAATTGATAACCTCTTCTTCCCTGAGTATTACTGCTACACACACACACACACACACACACACACACACACACACATACACACACACACACACACACACACACACACCACAAAAACATGACTATCAATAAGACATGCTAGCTAGGAAAGGGCAAAGTCTCAAGTCTCATAGGGTCACACCCCTGGACAAGGAATTACAAGCAGTTGCTGACTGCTGAGAGAGGGAGAGCTAGCCTCTGCAAGGGATGCAGAGATACCGCTTTTGGTTGTCCAGTATAAAGTGGTCAGTCCTGAAATCATATATATATATATATATATATATATATATATGTATATATAAGCAACACAAAATGTACTCAACAGAGGCATGTTTTGAAGGTGAACCAGCAAGGCTCGCCAATGGACCAGATGGATTGTCAGCTGTAGAGACTGGGATATCGTATATATTCCTCTGGATTTCCTGAGGCTGCTTCTGTCTGCAGCACTTCCCAGTGAGATTGCAACTAACACTATAGCCACAACCTATCCATCTGATAAGATAGGTGCATGGTCATGACCAGGTAAACATGGTTGGTATTTTCTTACCCTTACCTTTCTTGAAGCAAGAATTGGGGAAAATGAGTTTTTGTTTACTTTATTAACCACAACATGAGCCAAGAGCTGTTTGTGTATGTGAATGCACAAAGAACCTGGAACCCCATCTCACTCAACAGTTTGAGGAGAGCAGGTGTCAGTAGTGACTCAGGCCAATCCCACAGCCACCGGTGTTCATTTATACAGTGTTCCCCAGCCACTCCATAGTGACATAGTGACAGAGCTCAGAGTCAGAAAAGAAACCGTGCAGCCCATAAAGCCAAAATGTCCGTCACCCAGGCCTTTTGACAAAATATATCACCCCTACTCAAGGATAATCTTTTTAGAAACTTAAATTAGTTGCCAGCAAGGTCCTCATCATTTAGTGGGAGAGGTCAACCAGATGATCGCTTAGACTCTTCTTTCCTAGTCTAGTAATTCATTGGGGAGGGACTACAGCTGGGGTTTCTGTCATGGTAGCTGTCAGAAGAGCTGTATTTTCAGGGGAAGTCTCAGAGGCTGAGGGAGTGATGCCCAAGCAAAGGGAGATGTGCTTTTGTCTCCCACCCCCTCCCACCATTGACTCTAAGGCTATCTTATATCTTCTGGCCAAAGCCTGTCCAATTCGCTCTTGCTCTTTTCCTGGTTCCTAAACTATTCATCATGGCAGCTATCCCAGATGCCCCTTTTATTGACAGCAACAAAGTCTGTCACTGTGGCCAGTCACCACTGTTACTAACGACTGGGGCATCTGTTCAGTTCTAACACCTTCCGGTACCTCCGTACCAGAGTTCCACTTGGACAGCCCATTCTCTTTCCTTACTTACTTTATAAGCACTGGTTCCAGGCACTGGGTTGCTCCCTGATTCCATGGTACTGAAATAAAACTCAGGTACGTAGGTTACAGTCTTTTAGGTGACCTCTTTGCTCACTGGAGGTCTTTTTCCTTCTAGGCTGCACACTCTGAAAAGGCAGAAACCTTGTGAGTCATTGTTTCCACCCTGCAGCATACCGTGGGGCTCAGAGTAGATAGATATTCAGGATCTGAGTGCTAGGTGGAGGGCAAGATACTCTGATGAGCCAACAAAGCAACTGATGTGACATCAGGCCCATTAAGTGCCCCGTGTCTCCTTCTTGTACTCCCTCTCCTCACACCTGAACCTAACAACCTCTAAGCAGGAAAGGAAGGGAGTCATGTAAGATTCACCACCAAGAGGTAGGTTGTGAAAACTACAGAATCCCCAGTTGGTTTGAACACTGGGACATGAGGATCTCCAAACTGTTTCCCCTGAGAAGTCAGTCAGAATAGTCAAATATTATCATGGGACAAGTCTGTCATCTTTCAGATGGTTAAATGAATATTGAGAAAGAGGAAACATTGAGCAATGTTGCACAAAGATGTGGAAGGTTTTCAATTTTGTTTGTTTGCATACTGGTAAGTCTAAATAAGGTAGGGTCTTCTCTTCCAGGATGGTAAATATTCTTCTCAGAATATTATTCCATCATCTACAAGGACTCAAATTTGCCCGTTTTCATTACCCCACTTTCAAAGACAAGACCTATCTCTGCCCACTTTGTTTTATGAGTACCACCCTCCATTATATGAATGGACTATGTCTCTACAATGTCAGGGAGAAAGTCATTACTAATGCTCCATTTGTTCAGGTTTGCCAGGGATTCATAAAGAGAAATGGATTCAAGACTGACCAGATAATGGTCTGAATTTTTAAATTAGGAAACAGTAGAGCAGCTGTCTAGACAGGAATGAGTCACAGTGATGGTGAGGGCCACCAGCAGAGGTACCGTGGGCTTTGGATACAGGACCCATTGCATTTCCGTCCATTGAGTTATTCACTACCTCCTCTAGGTGGTTCATGTGCATCGAGCTACTCACAAGAGTGAATTCATAGTGGGACTCAATACTGTTTTCAGTGTGGTCTGAGCTGTTTGCCGGAAATTAATGCAAACATAGTTCAGGGAGGACAAAGTGATATACTGATGAGTTATGTAAGGGAAAGTGTTTTAGGTACAGATAACTTGGAAAATGAAAAAAATTGAAAACGTGAAAAATAGATGACATATTTTAGTCTTTTGTCTCAGTGAAGTTGTTCTTTCACAATAACCTTAGAGCAAATCTGAGCCCTTTGGATGAGATGTGATCTTCTCTGGTGTTGATAGCCAACTTTGGAGAGCAGGAGACAGGTGAGGATGATAGAACAGACTCAAATCGTTTTAAACTCTGCTTTCAGGAGAGTTTGCTGTCAAATGTGGAAATGCTTTTCATATTGTTATCAGCACTCCATTTATTATGTTAGAGCACAGCAACATGGAGGCATCCATGTTGGTAAAGGCCCTGGTCCAAGGCTGGGGCCCTTTTAGTGCATGATTTGAGGCTGTCTTTGGAGAGTATAGCAAATTGTTCTTACCCAGGAAGGACATCACCTAGGAACACGCCACCCAACACTGATCCTATGTAAGAACTGTTGCCTCCAAACTAGTGTTGTCTTGTTTGAGCCATTTGGTGAAATGAGTATATCTCTTCTATGTGTCTTGACTCTTAGGGGCTCTCACAGACTCTTCAAGGTTGAGGTGTCCTCAAGGGCAGGTATGTATAGCAGTGGTCTTCTTTTTGCAATAGACACACACAACCCTTGTCACCACCATTGGGATTAGACTTTGCCCCCTAAAGTGCCTACCTGCCCTTGCCCACTCTGATTATTGTGACACATGACCTGTGGGAATGTCTCCAGGCATAACCACTGGAGGAACTTATACATTATCTTCTAGGGGGTTGTCCATGGAATCAGAAATTGAACACAAAAGCTACTGCAATTAGTCTTTTTGTAACCATTTTCTCTCTGAGTTGTAATGTTTGTACGTATGGACTGCGTCCTTGAATCCCCTGTCGACTTGGGTTCATCATTTGGTTGGTGGGTTGGCTGACTGGTTGGTTTTGGTTTTCCTGAGACAGAACCTCATTATGTAGCCCTGGCTATCCTGGAAGGAACTCGGCTGCGACCTTTCTGCCTCTGTCTCTCCAAGTGCTAGGATTACAGATGTGTGCCACCAAACCCAGCTGCCCTGTGCTCCTGTGTGTGCATAGAAGCCTACATTAAGTGTGTGGCCATCATTTATTCATGACATCATTCATGTGGGCCCCACAAGGAAGAGGAAACTCTCAGTACTCTCAGAGCTGGGCATCTTTTGGGCAACTCGGGTTTTCTCAGACAGAGCCTTAGACAGTGCCACAACTGAAGTTACTGAAATTTATAAAGTTGCTAAAAATCCAGAGCCAGCTTTGGAATCCAGCTCTTGCAAATATGTAAAAACTCATGATGATGGTCTTTGCACAAAATATGCTCCTCCTGGCTCTGCCCTATCTTTTGCATGTGTGAGCACATGGGTCGAATGAGATAGAGGTTATGTAGTTTTATTTAAAATATGTTCACTCCTCACTCCAAGGATCAAACGGACAGTTAAATAAAGTGGAGTAATGTTTTCATTGGCTCTGGAATGTTCTGGAGTTGAAGATGATTAAGGCTCATTGTATTTTTGACTGGACAGACCATGCTTAGATGTTTCTGTTCAGATGGCCCATGAACACAGTGAACATATGATTTTCTCTGGCACTCGTGGGCCAGCATGAATGCTCTTGTGCATATAAGACGCAGTGAAACACTTCAGTGCAGGAATTACAGCCCTCAGAGCTGTGAATTGTAGAGCAGCAGAGACTGACCACGGGATTTGGAGAGGTGGCCAACCAAATGCATGGAACGTCACAGTGTAGTGCATTTGGAGGTCACTGAATGTGAGAGGGACGTTATCTTGACCTGATTTTCTGTGTCCAAGCCCACTTTGAGCATCTTTAAAACTTGCTTGGGTTGTGGCTCTATTGGTGGCTGTAGTTTCTTCCTGGTTTAGTATTCTGTGAAAATGATACTTAGAAAAAAGTTTAGATGAATCAACTCTTCTTTTTTTTCTTTCACCATTTTTTCTTATTGAAAAAAATAAAACATGCATTGTAAAAATTAAAATTGAAGTAAAAATAGAAACATGAACATTAACCTTAACCCTGTTACTCAGTAAGTCTTCACACAGGTCACATGAATTCTCTTGTTAATGCACCAAACATTTCTTTTTCCTCAACATAGTGCTTTCTTTTCTTTTCTTTTTTAACAAAAAGGAGATCATACACATACATTGTCCACTTCTGTTGTACATGGTTCCCTGTTAAATGCCTAATTATTGCAAAGCCTTCTACTATATGAATTTATTTAACCTTGAAAACCAAAAATCTTATTGTTAAATATATTTTTATTTTAAAATTTTTAGAACAATTTTAGATAAATATCCTTAGAAAGAAATACAGACATTTCATGTGGTTTTCTTAGCAAGCTTTCTGGGACTTTGGTGAGAAGTTAAACATAATCATAAGGTTTATGAGCATGGATTCCCAAACGGACAGCACTGTACTTCTCCACAAGAACTCCAATTTCACTTAGCATCCTCAAGCATTATCCATCGCCATTACTGCACCCTCCACACATTTTAAATGAGTGGAAATGGCGTTCATGATGAAAGTTTGTAGCTGTTAAAACTTCCAGTTTTTAAATAATTTCAGATGAGCAAAGAGTCACAAGAGAGCAAGAGAGGTTTCCAAGTAGCCTTGACAAGTGTCTAACTCTTCTGGGCTCATCATCATCACTTCTGGGCAGTACACTTGGCTAGCAGCATTTCAACCTAGATACTGGGGTATTTGTAGCTATCAGGTAGTAGTGTTGGGAGCTTTCCTGGTCTCCCCTCATAGACGCTAGCAGCATTTCTCCCTGATCCAGTGAGGGGTGCAGTCCCATAATGTCTCCAGACACTGCCCAGGGAATCAAATTGCCTCTTGTGGAGAATCACAGATCTAAACTGAGCCTCAAGTCTGGTCCCATCAATAGTCTTAGCTAAGTGGCAAGTGATGCTTGGGTTCCTGGAGTCCTCACTAACATCCCTTTTCTGTTCCAGGATTTCTCCCAGGGTGCCATCTCGCCTTTAGTCATCATGCCTGCTTCTGGTAATTTTCCACATTCGGATTCATTGTTGCCTCAACCACCGACCTTTTATCTTTTCCCCAACAGGCTTAGAGAGGTTTCCCTGGCCTACATTCTTCTCTTTATTTAAATCTGTACTCCTTTCACATGAATTTCCTGTGTGGCGTAAGACAGAAATCTATTTTTCCTAGAGGCTGTATGCCACTTATCCATGGGGACCATTGATGAGAAAACTGTTGTTTCAGAACTGGTTAGCAGTACCAGCCTGGTTTGGAATACTTGTTTATTCAAGGATTTCCCTGGCTTACACAGGTGTTTCCTTGTAGGAATTTCACGCAATATGAATAGTGTGTGAGTCACAGAAGCTCCCATCCATGTATGGGAAAGATAGGGGGAATCCTTTTAGCTATTCTTAGTGTGCCCCAGTGGCATGGACAGATCTAGTCACTGCAGGAGTCAGCCAAAGTGCTATCGGACCTTGTCAAACATTAATTTTATACTTTATGAAAGCCCTCCCAATCTAATTCTGTACTCCTTTATACACTGATTTGAGACATTGTTTACTTACAGATATAGTATTATATGTCTATGTAGATAGACTGATAAGGAAAAAGATAAAAGATTATAAGATAAACAGTATGTTTAAAGGCATATAAAATGGATAAATAAAATTGAGTGGGGAACAAGAGAACATAAAAATATTCAGACTGATTTCAGAAGCTAAAATAGCCTTCTAGAAATGAGAAGCACATTAATTGAAACATATTTTAAAAGTCACAGAACTTTGGATACAGTTAAAAGCAATGACACAGAGATACTAAATTTTTCTGTCACCTCCAAAACATGATCTTTGATAGTCAGTGTCCTACCACTCTCAGCCCTGTGGGTCAATGTTTGTGTCCATATTAATGGAAGCAAATCTTTGGTCTTCCATTATGTAAGGTCTGGTTTCCTTGCATTTTCCTTAATGTCCCTCACCAGTGTTTTATAATTTTTCAATGTAGATAAAATAGATCTTTCTTCATATTTGAATGCTACTACTAATTAATTATATTAAGGTTTTTTTTTTTGTTTTTTTTTTGTTTTTTTTTTTTTTTTTGGTTTTTCGAGACAGGGTTTCTCTGTATAGCTTTGCGCCTTTCCTGGATCTTGCTATGTAGACCAGGCTGGCCTCAAACTCACAAAGATCTACCTGCCTCTGCCTCCTGAGTGCTGGGATTAAAGGCATGTGCCGCCACTGCCTGGCTTAGTTATATTACTTTTTTAAACAATCCATTTCTCAATACATACATAATTGATTTCTATAGAATGATATTTAATGCTAAGTATCTCTTAAAAGCTCTTACCACATACAGAATTGTCCATATCCTTCTATTAAATACACTTGCTCTTTGACAGTTTTATACATGTGGACCTGGCTGTAAATAAGACATTTGTTCTACTCCTCTAAAGCTCAGGCAATGTTGCAAAATGGGGAGTGGAAAGAATATAGGAGATGGGAGATGGGGAGATAGGAGAAGGCTATAGAATGTCATCTCTATGCTTGACTTTGTTTTTCTTGCCTTATTGCACTAGGCACCATTGCCAGTAGCAGGTAAAGAGAGGTACTGAGAGGCAGCACCCTGGCCTTATTCCTTGTTAAGTGCAAGGACTTTTAAAATGTACATTCTATCTATACAAAAGACCGTTTGTATTTCCCCCTTTACTGTGAGAAATTTTACTAGTTTTTAAGTGAGCAGTTCCATGGCATTAAGTAAGTTAATGATGTTTGGTAACTGTCACCAACCCATCTCAAGAATTCTGTCCATTTTATAAGTTAAAAACTCTGTCTCCATTAAAACTGACACTCCATCCCCTGGTAGCCAGAATATACTTTCTGTCTCTGAATGAACTCCTCTGGGGACCTTGGATAAGTGGAACTATACATCATCTGTTCTTTTGCAAATGATTTAATTTACCTTCACACAATACCTTCGGGTTTTATCCACAGTGTAACATCTGTCAGTCTCCTTCATTGTTGAGGCAGAATAACATCCCCATGCATGAATATGCCCTACTGTGTTCATCCATATTGTGATGGATACTTGGATTATGTTTACCTTTAGTCTACTTTGATTAATGCTCTCATGAACATGAGCATACAAATATTGCTTCGATGCCCTGCTTTCACTGTTTGGAGGTATGTACCAAGAAGTGAAATTGCTGAATTACGTGTCAATTCTATTTGTAAGTTTTGAAGAATTGTCATACTGTTTCCATGGCAACTGAACTACTTGACATTACTACTGGCAAAGTACAAAGGTCCTCACTTCTATACACCCTCACCCATACTTGCTCTGTGTTTACTCTAAATATTCATCCTAATTAGTATGGAGTGCTAGCTCATTGTGGTTTTGACTTACAGTTCCCTAATGGTTCTATAGTGGTTGAATATTGTGTGTGTGTGTCTGTGTCTGTTGAGCATTTGTAGACCTTTGGAGAAATGCCTATTCAAGCCTCTTGTCTGGTTTTTATTCATTCTATTTTTTTTCATTTCTGCTACTAATTTGATGAGAACTCTTATTTTGCCTGGACATTTGAGCATTGACAAGTTCTTTTATGCCCTTATTTGCATAACAATAGGACTTTTCTTTTTTATTTTATGAACCTGGAGAACTGCATTGATTTTCATGCTAACTTGGGATTGCTACTTGGATCATGATATATTACATCATAAAAATAATATTGCTAAATTCCATTTGCTAATATTTGGGGATATATTTTTGTGAGACACTGGTGTGTTTGCTTATGAGGTACTTCTGGCTTAGGTATCATGGAAACACCAGCTTTTAGAAAATGAATTGGAAGCTATTCTCTCCTTCTCTAGCTCTGAGTGTTGGACTGGACTCACCAGAGAAGCTCTCTTGGCCTGAACTGCAGTTTGAGGGAAGGTTTTCATTACAAACTCAGGTTGTTTTTTTCACTTGCATTGTGTCTTAGGTTTCTATTGATGTGATAAAACATTATGACCCAACGCAACTTGGAGAGGGAAAGGTTTATTTCATCTTACAGCTTAAGTCCATCATCCAAGGAAGTCAGGGCAAAAATTCAAGGCAGGAACTGGAGCAGAATCCATGGAGGAACACTGTTTTTTGGCTTGCTCCTCATGGCTTGCTCAGCCTGTCTTCTTCTAGCACCAAAGACCACCAGCCCAGGGATGGATCCACCACAGTGAGCTGGGCCCTCCCGTATCAATCATCAATCAAGAAAATAGACACACTCTTGCCTTGAAAATCAGGTGGGGACATTTTCTCAATTGAGATATTCTCTTCCCAAATGACTCTAGCCTATGTTGGGTTGACATAAAAACTAGCCAGTTTACATGGTCATTAACCAGAAGTTTTACTTCTTAAAGCCTGTTTGGGGAATTTGTATCTTGAGAGAATCTGCCATTTCACTCAAGTCATTTGTGTAATTCACATAAAACTGTTCACAGTATTTTCTGGTATGCTTGGTCTCCAGTGATGTCCTTGGTTCATCTCACATAATAGCGGTTTATCCTTCCTTTCTATCAATCTACCAAGACATTTTCTATTCTATTGTTTTTATTTCCCCCCAGATCCATGTTTTTATTCTATTGATATTTTCTATTTGCCAGTTTTCTACTTGGTTGAGCGTCTCTAATCCAAAATCTAAAATGTGCCACAGTCTAAATATATTTGAACAATGATATAACACAAGAGGAAAATACTTAACTGTGGAATCTGTGTGAAAAATTATTCAAAATTGTGTTTTAAATTACCTTTGGGCTATGTATATAGCATGTGTGTGAAAGATAGGTGAATCTCCTGTTTAGACTTGGGTCTTATCTCCCCAAATGTATAAATATGTATTTGCAAATATTTTAGAATCCCAACTCCTTGAAATGATATACCTTCATGATATTTGATGTTCAAAGTATTTCTGCATAGGCTTTCTTGAATATCACTTTATTTTAATTGTGTCTTTACAATGAGATATAGAGAGAGTAAGACTGTGTTCAGTATTTTTCTCTCAAAGCATTATAAGCCATTCCAAAATATTTAAGCAAAAAAAGAGCATTCACAATTTTCTTAATTATTGATTTATGTTCATATCTGTCACATTATTTAAGTTTTCTAGGTTTCTCAATTCTTTTTATCTCTTTCATGGCCATCCAAAAAAATTTTTTTTCTCATTCTGCTTTTTATTTCTACTAGTTGAAGACTGTTCTCTTTATTTTTGTGACCATATGAGTATAACAAAGTTAATGGATATTTGTTCTTATCTTCCCAACAATACAACATCCTGGGATAGTCTACTTCCATCCAGACAATGCTGTACAGCTCTTGCCCATCAGGTCTATCTTTCTGGTTCTGATGCTAACAGACTGACCATTACTTTTACCCAATATCTGCCTCTGCCCTATTTATCATCATCTCTGCTTCCTTTCCATTGTGCATGTCAGATCCATTTTCACCTTCCTAAAGCATGCATGGGTGAACTTTGATGTCAAACTGCTTCAGACTAGCATGAGGCTAAGGGAAGATACAAATCCTAAGATGCGTATAATCCATAATGTTGAAAGACTTGATGAGGGCTCCCACCCTGTGCCAACAGTGATTTCTGCTCATTACTTGGAGAGTTTATTCTTCATGTGTTTGGCTTTATCTGTTGCCATGGAAAAGGTAGCTGTGATGTAACTATCATAACTTTTGTGCTTTTCCTCTGGGCTACATTGAAGAGGTCTCTGTGCTTTATTACACTTCATAGTGGATTTAAATGTAAGTGTCTTCTTTTTGTAATTTCTTTAATTTTTTAATTGAAAATAGATTCTTCTCTCATACAATACATCCCAAACACAGTTTTCCCTTCCTCCACTCCTCCTAGCTCTTCCCCCACCTCTCCTCTTCCCCAGACCCACTCCCCTTCTGCTTCCTCTTCAGAAAAGAGCAGGCCTTCAAGAGATGATAGCCAAACAGGACAGAACAAGACATAATAAGACAAGGCAAAAGCCTTCATATTGAGGCTGGACAAGGCAAGCCAAGAGGAGGAAAAGAGTCTCAAGAGCAGGCAAAGGAGTCAGAGACACATCCACTCCCACTGTTAGGAGTCCTATAAAAATACCAGGCTAACAGCCAGAACACACACAGAGGACCTGGTACAGACCTATGCAGGCCCGTGCTTGCCATTTCTGTCTCTGTGAGCCTATGTGAGCTATGTTTAGTTGATTTAGTGGCCCATGTTCTCTTGGTGTCCTCCATCCCCTCTGATTCCTATGGTCTTTCCTCCCTGTTTTGGTTTATGTTCCTGATTCATTTCATGGACCTGATAGTTATTGTATTTGTTGTGAAGATTTCTTAGATGTTTATTTCCTCCTCCATTTCCTCTGTTGCCTCTTTTCAGGTTCTACTTAGATATGTTTTCTGTGGACTACCATGCTGTTTTCTCCTAACCTGTCTTTTACATTGTCTACTTCTGACTCTCTGTGTTCAGCAAAATTACAGATTTCTATTTTACTCAATTATTTCACTCTTAGCTGTTTCCAAATTTGTGTGAATTTTTAAATTCCACTTAATGTACTTTTCATTTCTAGGACTTTCATCTCTTTTGAAATCAGCCTGGCTATTTTCATAGACTCTTGTTCCTTACTCATGACTTTAATGATCTCTTTTATATGCCTTTAAACATATTGTTTATTTTTTTTATCCTGCTTGTTATTATTAATATCTAAGACATATGTGAATCCAAGTCAGCAGTCAATATTACACACACACACACACACACACACACACACACACACACACACACACTATAATTATAAGTTCATGTTCATTGGAAATTCCTGAGATAAGGATGATTTCCTCCAGAGGAGACCCCATGTTCCCTTCATGGTACTCATCTTCTGTGAACTTTTGTTCATACCAAGCAGGCTGTGTGGGTTCTGGCCCCTGCCTGACAGGAACCAGCCTGTGCTTATGAATGGCAATAGCACTTTATGCAGAGATTGCTTGAGTTTCCAAGCCCTGGGTTTTATCTCCTCCCTCTATTTGGCCTTAAACTCCAGGCTAAAGTTGAAGTCATAAGTAGCCTCCACAGCACCTAGGTTTATTCTCCAAGTTTTTTTTTTTTTTGTTGTTGTTTCGGTTTTGTTTTTGACCTTTGCAGAGTTTTCTTGAAAGATGAGCACTATATTTAAAATATGTATTTATGCATATTTCCAAGGTTCTAGTTTCTTCATAGCATTTGAGTCTTGGGGTACCCATTCTACCACATTGCAAGAAATAGTATGTTTTTTAATGTACATTTTTCACTAGGATTTTGTGACAATGGCCATCTATTTCTTTAAAAGTTAAAATAAAAATTCAAATCTGGAGCTGGGGAGATGGCTCAGTGGTAAGGTGCTTGTCTCAACAACATAAAGGCCTGGATTTAGATCCCCCAGCACCCACACAAAAGCTGGATGTGAAGGCTGTAACCAGGAGCTGGGAGGCTGACAGAGGTGGACCTGGAAGCTCACTCACTGTTCAACCAGTCTAGCCAAAATGATGGGCTCCACAATAGGCAGAGAAGCAGTCGAGGAAGACATCTTGAGTCAACCTCTGACCCCCATAGTCGCCTACATGAGTGAGTGCACCCACACATATGCACACCCCCTCATGAGTGCCACACCCACACACCTCCCCACACAAATCAACTCTAGATAAATGTGTCATTGTATCAATATTAGTTATTCTATGCATGAACATGGTATGCCTCTTCATTTATATATATTGATTGGAATGGTATATCTTAATCTGTTCATGCTACTACAGTGAGTAGGAAAGACAACAGAGACTTTCTACCTACAGTTCTTGAGGCTGGCCCTGTGTGATCAAGGGATACAAGGTTGGGTTCTGGTGAGGGCTCCTTTCTGGTTACAGACTTTTATTTCTTTTTTTTCTTTTTTCTTTTTTTGGTTTTGTTTGTTTGTTTGTTTGTTTGTGTGTGTGTTTGTTTGTTTTTGAGACAGGGTTTCTCTGTGTAGCTTTGCGCCTTTCCTGGGACTCACTTGGTAGCCCAGGCTGGCCTCGAACTCACAGAGATCCGCCTGCCTCTGCCTCCCGAGTGCTGGGATTAAAGGCGTGTGCCACCACCGCCCGGCCAGACTTTTATTTCTTATTGTAGCCTCCTATCACAAGGACTTCTTTTAAGGACACTAAATACCATTCATGAAGCCTCTACCCTCGTGACTTGATTAATTTTTTTATTTTTATTTTTGAGATTATCCATTAATTACAATATTTCCCCTTCCCTTTTCTCCCTCCAAACTTTTCTATATTCATTCCTTAAAATTCATGGCCTCCTCTTTCATCATATTGTTATTTCATACATATAAATATTTGTATATACATATATATTCCTAAATATAACCCATTCAGTCTACATACTGTTACTTGTACAAATGTTTTGGGGGCTAACTATTTTTGCCACAAAACAACCACTGTGTGCTCCTCCATGGGGAGGGCCACCTCTCCCACTCCCAGCTTTACTCAGTTACCTATAGTTCTTTGTGTAGGCTTGAGGCCTTGTGGGCTTTTCCACATCTAGTTTGGCATGCTTGCTGGTATCCTCTTGGTTCAGCTTGAGTGAATTCTACCTTTTAATATTGCCAGACTAGGATTAGAGTTTCAACATGTGGATTTGGGAGAACAGACCACTACCCATATGTAGCTAGAGTTTTCCTGCCTTACCCACAGTCAGGACAAATCTTTGTCTCCCACCAGTCCCACAGCCGCTCAGACCCAACCAAGTAAACACAGAGACTTATATTGCTTCAAACTGTATGGCCATGGCAGGCTTCTTGCTAACTGTTCTTATAACTTAAATTAATCCATTTCCACAAATCTATACCCTGCCACATGGCTTGTGGCTTACCAGCATCTTTTCATGCTGCTTGTCAGGGTGGCAGTTGGCAGTGACTCCTGCCTTCCTGTTCTTTTATTTCTCCTCTCTATTAGTCCCACCAATACTTCCTGCCTAGCCACTGGCCAGTCAGTGGTCAGTGTTTTATTTATTGACCAATCAGAGCAACTTGACATACAGACCATCCCACAGCACAGCCAAGTGCAGACCATCTCAGACACCTGCACTCAGGCCTGTGGTCCTAATCATCCTCTATGCGGACCTGCTGGGCAAAGCCACGAGGAACCCAAGAACGGGCTCCCACAGGACATACAGAACATCCCACAGCACCCATGGCTGTCCTCTGTCTATCCCCAGGTCTGTCCTCTGTCTATCCCCAAGACTGCCCTCTGTCTATCCCCAAGACTGTCTGCCCTCTATCCCTAGGGCTGTCCTCTGTCTCAGAGCTATTTTGCTAAGGTTGTTCAGGCTTTTCTAATGTTGAAGTTTTTATGAAGCCGGAAATCAGGGTAACATGTTTCCGTTGCTATTGAAATTTCTCTGTAACCATGGTCTATTAGCTACTTTTCCATTGCTATGATAAAATACCATGACTGAAGCAACTTATGGAAGAAAAAGTTAATTTTGGTTTACAGTCCCAGAGGGATAGAGTCCATCATGGCCAGGGAAGCATGGCAAAAGGCAGCTATGGATTCCACCACAGGTAGCTGGGAGCTGAACACCCTCAACTGCAAGCAGGAAGCACAGAGTGACCAGAAAGTAGAAGGAGACTGCAAATCCTCAAAGCCTACCCCCAATGGCATTCTTTTCCAGTGTGGCTCCAATTCCCAAAGGCTTCAAAACCTCCCAAAGAGCACCAGCAAGTGGAGACCAGGTTGAACACATGAGCCTATGGGGGTACTTCTCACCCCAACTTCCACAGCTATGGAATTTTCACCTGGTGTGGCCATATATGCTCCATAACTATGTCCCTGCTGGTGGAAATTCAGCTTGATTCCTGTCTTCCCAGCATTTAAAATAATATTCAAATTATATCTGTGTGTGAAACTTTGGCCACATGTCCACTCACGTTCTTAAGCCACATTCCTAGCTGGAGAACTTGGGGATAAAGTGTTTGAGCATTGCTAAGACTTTTGATTTTATCCGTTGCTTTTGTTGAGGCTTAGAAACATACTTCAAAGTATGGTGCCCGAACAAAATTCAATCAAGGAGCAACCTCAAGGTTAATTTGGTTCCATTACAAACCCTCAGAGGCAAGTTTGAACTTCCCAATGCTTGGTAACACATTGTACTCATGTACTGACCTTGGACTTGTCTCCCTATAATTTCTCTCGAATTGAATATATATATATTTATATTATGCATTTATATATAGTTGAATATATATACATATATTTATGTTTTGCTAATTTGCTTTACATAATTTCAAATCATAAATAGTTGTTTATTGGTTGTATATATTTTCTACTTTGGAAATTACCTCATGTCCCACATCCTTTCATCCACCTTACTGGTACAATTTCCCCACCTAGAAAATGAGTCTTCAGTGTGTCAACTCTTCCATGACCCCAGAGTCCATGGTGGTTAGCCTGTACCGAGTCCTTGTACAGTGACCCCGAACAACCTTGAACTTGTATTTTACACTTCTCTTAATATACTTCCTTTTACTTTAAGAATCTGGGTGGGTTTGATCTTTCAAAATAATGATGTATGTATTCAGAGGAAATTGGCACAAGCGTTAGGAACCTGGGACACAAAAATAACACATTTTACAGTTCTCTTGAATATAGACTACAAATGAGCCATCCATGCTTGATGATGCAGTTGAAAACGGGGTGACTTTCTCCTTTCTACCCTGCACATGGGGAGAGGAAGGGCACCCAACTACCAGCAACCAGTTGCAACAAGAGTCACAAACAGACACCTGGGGGCGGGGGGGTAGAAGCTCCACACATAGTTGATAAAAATGCAGCAAACAGAACAAATCTTTGGGTCCCCTGGGGCTTGATGGCTTTAAAACAGGAAAAAGTAGTTTAGGATTGAGCCAGGACAGAGGTTGGGAGGGGATGTATTATACCAAGTGATGATTTCAGGCCTCACTCTGAGGCCCCTGCAGGGCAGAGGAGAGATTAAGGCATCCTCTCAGCATGAAGCTGGTGTTCACAGGGTGAATGTTAATGTCTAAGTCCCTTGTATTCCTCCATTTTCAGTCTTCCTTTACAAAAATACATCCCATGATGTCAAATCACAATCCCAAATCATGCTTGTGTTTTCCAAACGGTGCTTGCAAATGAGCTTTCTGCTCCCCGCTCCCGCCCCCTTTCCCCCAACCTTGATCCACTCCCACACAGGAGGCTCCAGGTCCTGGATTAGCAGAGAAAGGATTGAGAAAGGATTTTTAAAATGATGTAATTGGATGTGAATCGTTAATTACATTATGAAACGGCAAAGCTCCCAACCTGGAGTCTCTGCAGCTGACTTGAATTAGTTCTTCAACCAAAGAAATTAGAGTACAAGTTAGAAAACTTGCAAGGACTGAATGCCAAGTGCACAGCAGAGGATTTCCCCCAGCTCCACCTGCCGAGCAGGAAATGTTTTCCGTTTGGTGCTGCATGGATCCCAGCTGTGTGCCTGCTTCAGAACCTGTTAAACATGTGCCTATTTGTGTGGCTTTTTAAAAGGTTTATTTAACTTGGGGAGATAGCTCAGCCAATGACATGCATGTCTCGTGGCCAGGAGAAACTGCATGTTTCTCTAGTGCCCATGTGAAAAATAAACCAAGCCTGGTGGCCTGTGCTTGTCTTCCTGGGACTAGGGAGGTAGAGACAGGCAGATGGGCAGATTTCCCAGCTTGCTGGCTAGCCAGCCTGGCTGCATCTGCAAGCCCCAGTCCTAGGGCCCAGTAAGGGATATTGTCAAAACAAAACAAAATAAAACAAAACAAAAAACACACCAAACCCCAAAAACTTAACAAACAAAAAACCAAAATGGGGACTGGAGAGATGACTCAGAAGTTAAGAGGACTTGCTGCTCTTGCTGAAGGCTAGAGTCCACTTCCCAGCACCCACATTGGGTAATTCAAAACTGTCTGGAACTCCAGCTCTCTAGGAACTGGTACCCTCTTTGGGTCTACATAAGAACCCAAATACACATGTGCACACTTAAAAAATAAGGTGATCTCTGGTTGACCTCTGGCCTCTACAGGCATGCACACACATGTGCAGATGCACACTACACAAATAATGAATCAAGTATTTAGTTATCATACCTTCACTCAGATATTATTCACATTCTGATCCAGTTCCTCTCTTGCGTTACATGACATCTGCCAGCAACGTTTTCTAGAAAGTCTTCTTTTAGAAATGTGTGAATTTCTAAAATGTTGCATGCTGTTACATACAGTTCAGAAGGAGTACCTGATGTCACAGATGCAAGGGATTTCCCAAGCCAAGCCCGCTCTGTGACCCTGTTTCTAGCAGAGGAAACTCCCCTAAAAATGTAGGTTCTTTTTCTCTGCAGTAATGTTACTGTTATGATTTATTGCGTGGGGAGTAGAGGGGCCGAAGGTATCCTGCACCTGCAGGGAAACATGCTGGCATGCTGGGCAGATGCAGCGGCGGGCTGGCTGACAGGCAACCCGCTCCATGTGGGCATGACATCGAGGCAAAGGGTGGACATTCACAACACAGACACTGCATCCACATGGAGAGTTTATTATAATAGAGAGATGAAGAGCCAGAGAGACAGAGGGGGAGAGAGAGAGAAGGGGGGTCTAGGGGTGCACACCTCGTGGGAGTGGAGGGGGAGAGGGAAGAGAAGAGGCAGAGCTTTTCCTTAAAAAGAGACTTTTGTGTCAGGACACTGAGTGGTGCCAAGGGGTGGGATCAGAATATTAACTGTAGCAGGAATCTTAAAAGTTCTTATTAATAAAATTAAACCTGAGGCCAGTTATTGGGTCAATGCTGGTAGATCAGAGAGACAGAACAAGCCACAGCTATCTCACCTTGCCGGATCCTCAGCTGGTCCTGTTTCCTCAGACTGGAAGCTTCTGTATCCTCATCCAGAATGAATCTCAGCTGAACTGTGTTGCTCCAAAGCCTGAAAGCTTAACCAGCCACATGCTTAACCAGCCAAATGCTTCTAGTTTCTGGTCCTCACGCCTTATATATCTTTCTGCTTTCTATCACCACTCCCTGGGATTAAAGGCTGGCTTTCTGGGATTAAAGGTGTGTGTCACCATGCTTGGCTTTTTCCAAAGTGGCCTTGAACTCACAGAGATCCAGAGGGATTTCTATCTCTGGAATGCTAGTATTAAAGGTGTGAGTGCCACCATTTTCTAGCCTTTGTATCTAGTGGCTGTCTGTTCTCTGACCCCAGATAAGTTTATTAGAGTACACAATATTTTGGGGAACACAATACCACCACAATTAACAGTTACTGCTCATTCATCTCAGTCCCCTTTCCTCCCTAATGATGAGCCAGGATTTGCTCTCTGGCTTGTGTAGCCCACAAAGCTGACCTACTGCTTCTTTTCTGAAAATTGGACTTCCGTGGCTGGGCTTCTATCTGATGGTAGGTCATCTGGGATAGTCAGGATCCCACTAAATTTTCTACAGATCTCAGGTGAAGTAAGAAAGTCAGTAGAGTATCAGAGAACCAGGTCCACAGGGTGGATGTAGAGGAAGAAGAGATGGGCTGACTCAGGGGTGTCTTAAGATGCACATCATAGTGTAGGTTGATGAGTTCCAAGAGACCAAGCAAGAGTTAAGGATATGCCTAGATTTGGAGGTGAATAAGTCACTGAACTAAGATGTGGGGGCCAGCACAGGTCCTACCTCATCCTTCACCATTCCCTCTCTTCTTCTTTTTTTAACTTTAAACTTTATAGTAAGAAAAAGTTGAACATGAAAACAACATCACACACCAAAAATGGAACAGATCTAAAGGCTATAGAACTCAACAAGCATCTGTACAGTTTGGAGAAAACGTTGAAACAGAAGCTTTGGGGCTTCACTGGACTTTGTACTTTCACTATCTAATATAATTATATGCACTTATGCACCACCACAAACAAAAAGTCCATGACAGAGTTAAAGCTAGAAAGCCAACGAACTTTTTTTCTAAAGGGAGAGATGTGGAAGTAGAAAGCAGTCATCAACACTGTGGGGGGCATAGAGAAAGGAAGAGATTACAGCAACATTAGTCTAAGGACATAATGTTTTAGACAGAGTCTCCCCCTGCAGCCTGCACTGTCCTCAGACTCCTGATGCCTTTGCTTCAGTCTCCTGAGTGTTGGGATTATAGGCGTGAGCCACCAAATCCATCTCAAGGAGGTATACTTTTGAAATATGTTCCCTGGTAGAAAGAGAAAGCTCAATTGTGAAGAATGAAAGGGTTAGCACATACTAAAATCAATAGACATAAGTCTATGCCTGGGTAATGAAAAAACATTTTAACTTTAACAATAAATTATTAAATCTTGCACAAAGTTAGGTTACATGCAAAGAATATCATTCTGGTTTCAGGTAGCTGCATAACACTGGAAGCCAAATACAAAATTTCTCTATGAAAGTCAGAGGAAGACACAGTGATAACTCACAAATATAGTATTTAGACCAGCATCCTTGTGTCAAACAGCATCGTTGTGTGGAACAGCATCCCAGAGACATTTCTGTTGCACAGTACCCCAGCACTGAGCACAATGATTGAAGATGTGCTCTAACAAACAGCAAACTAGTTACCCCAAGTGCTCTTCCTTCTCACTGTGGTACCAGGACTAGACATTTGCAATGTGTATTGCAGCCAGGCTCTACAAAGCACACAATTGGCTCTGTTGAAGTTCCTACTCCCTTTTTTTCCTTTTTATTGAAAATAGAATTTTTCTCACATACTCTATCCTGATAACAGTTTCCCCTCCCTCTCCTACTCTCAGTTCCTCCCTGCCTCCCCTCCCATCTCGATCCACTCCCTTTCTGTCTCTCATTGGAAAACAAACACAATTCTAAGGGATAATAATAAAAATATAACAAAATAAAACAAAAACTATCACATCAGAGTTGGGTGAGACAAACAGAAGGAAAAGAGCCCAAGAGAAGGCACGAGAATCAGACACCCGTTTGTTTGCACACTCATAAAAACAACAAACTGAACGCTATAATATATACACAGAGGACCTGGTGCAGGCCAAGACAGGCCCTGTGCATGCTGCCTCAGTGTTTGTGAGTTCATACGAGCTTTGCTTATGTTGATTTAGAGGGCTTTGTGCTCTTAGTGTTCCCCATCCCCTTTGACTTTTAAACTCTTTCTGATTCCTCTTCTATGAGGTTCTGAAAGTCCTAGGGAAAGGATTTGATAGAGACATTCCATTTAGGGCTGAGTGTTCCAAGATGTCTCACTCTCTGCATAATGTCTGGCTGTGGGTCTATGCGTTTGTTTCCATCTGCTGCTAGAAGAAGCATCTCTGATGATGGCTGAGAAGGGCACTGATCTATGAGTATAGCAGAATGTCATTAGGAGTCATATTTTGCTACTTTTTTTTTTGAACAATAGTATTTAGTTTTACTGTAGGTCTATCTAGTTTTACTGGACTATCTAGCTTCTGGTTCTTGGTCACCCAAGCAGTGCTGGATATGGGTTCATCTTAGGGAGTAGGCCTTAAGTCAAATTAGATATTGCTTGGTTACTCCTACAAGTTTTGTGCCACCATTGCCCTAGCACATCTTGCAGGCAAGGACATCATCATAGATCAAAACATTTGTGGTTGACTTGGTGCTTACCTTTCTCTTTTAGTAGGGTATAGCATACCTTCCTGTACCAAAGACACTAGAACATAGGGTTGAAGGTTCTGTGTAGGCACTTGCTCACCATCTCCATGTTCAATAAGTTGTGTAGGTGTTGTCTTCAGCAGTGGGGCCTTGCCATCAGCTGTGGAGAGCAACCAATAGCCTTGGCAACAGTGTGGGTGGTTTGGGAGATTTCCATGAAACCCCCTTTGCCCAACAACTTAATCAGGTGTAACCCAATCCTGGAACTAGAAACTTCATTTAGTGACAAGAGATGGCCAGCTGGGGCTCTGTTGTGGAGGTCCACAGAGGTTTCCTAGTGAGACCTAAGCTTGCTTTATCCAGCAGGGCTGAATAAGAGGATGGCTTGACCACATGTGTGGTTACCAGGTGTATGTAAGGGTCTGTACTTGGCTGTGCGGTATGCTTTAATCTAGCAAGGGGGAGGTCTTTTGCCCTGCCCCTTGGCATTGTGATAAAAAGCCCTTTTGAAGAGACAGAAGGGGCCAGTGAATATTGATCCAGATCCTCCCGAAGCTATCCCATGTTTCTGTCTATCTCAATCTCCGCTATCTTTCTATCTACAAGTTTTTCTTCCCTCTCTCCTCAAGAGTACCCTGGGTAAAAGTGGGAGATGGCCTCCCACACTCTGTCTCCCCCATTATTTGGTTATTTCATTTAAATTACCTTCATATATATATATATATATATTATATATACATATACATATATATATGTATATATATATTAGGAAGCTTCTACTGTATTAGGTTTCCATACTAACCTTCAAATAGCCCTTGATTTTAGCCACCTCTCCCCATATTCCCTGTCTTGTCCATTTCTCCTCTCCCATTCCCCATTTGATCCTCCCATTCCATGCCCCCTTATTCCATCCATCACTATGTATTCTATTTCCCTTTCCTAGTGAGATCTATCTGTACCCCTGGTCCCTTACTCTATACCCAACCTCTGGTTCTACAGATTGTAGCATATTGTTGGCTTAACAGCTAATATCTACATATAAGTGAATGCATGCTATATTTGTCTTTATGAGTCTTGGTTACTTCACTCAGGACTATTTTTTTCTAGTTCCATCATTTACCTGAGAATTTTATGATGTCATTTTTTATATGGCTGAGTAATATTCTATTGTGTAAATGTACCACATTTTCTTTATCCATTTATCTGTTGAGAGACATCTAGGTTGTTTCCAATTTCTGGCTATTACTAATAGAGCAGCAATGAACATAGCTGAACAAGTGTCTCTCTGGTAGGATGAAGCATCCTTTGGGTATATGTCCAAGAGTGGTAGAGCTGGATCTTGAGGTAGATCAATTCCCATCTTCTGAGGGACCACCACACTGAATTCCATAGTGGCTGTATAAATTTGCACTCCACCAGCAATGGATGAGTGTTCCCCTTACTCCACATCTTAGTTAGCATGAGTTGTCATTTGTTTTATTGATCTTAGCCTTTCTGATGGGTACAAGATGAAATCGCTAAGAGTTTTGATTTGCATTTCTCTGATGGCTAAGAATATCGAACATTTCTTTAAGTGTTTGTCTTCCTCTTGAAGAACTCTCTGTTTAGATCTGTATCCCATTTTCTAATTGGGTCATTTGTTTTCTTGATATTTAGGTTTTTGAGTTCTTTACATATTTTGGGTACTAGCTATCAGATGAATAGTTGATAAAAAAAAATCTTTTCCCATTCTGTAGGCTGCTACTTTGTCTGAATGACAGTATCATTTGTCATGCAAAAGCTTTTCAATTTCATGAAGTCTCATGTGTTAATCGTTGGTCTTAGTTCCTGCGCTATCAGTGTTCTGTTCAGAAAATCTTCTCTTGTGCCAATGAGTTCAAGGCTATTCCCCACTTTCTTTTCTCTCAGATTCAATGCCTCTGGTTTTGAGTTGAAGTCTTTGACCTGCTTAGACTTGGATTTTGTGCAGGGCGATAAGTCTGGATCTATTGAGATTCTTCTGCATGCAGATGCCCAGTTTGACCAGCACCATTTGTTGAAGATGCTGGCTTTTTTTTTTTCCAGTGTGTGTTTCTGACTTTTTTAAATATAAAAAGTCAGTTGTCCATGGGTGTGTGGATTTATGTCTGGGTCTCCAATTTAATTCTTTTGATCAAAATGTCTGTTTTATGTTAATACCATGCTGTCTTTGTTGTCATAGCTTTGTAGTATAAATTGAAATCAGTGGTGGTGATACTCCCAGTAATTTTTTTTATGGTTCAGGATTGTCTTAGCTATCCTGGGTTTTTTGTGTTTCCATATGAAGCTGAAAATTGTCCTTTCAAGGTTTGTGAAAAATCGTGTTGGAATTTTGATGACAATTGCATTGAATCTGTAGATTGCTTTTGGTAGGATGGCAATTTTTACTATGCTAATCCTAACGATCCATGAGCATGGGAGATCTTTCCATTTCCTGATAATTTCTTCAATTTCTTTCTTCAGTGACCTGACGTTTCTATGATACAAGTCTTTCACTTGCTTGGTTAGAGTTACCTCCATGATATTTTATATTATTTGAAGCTATTGTAAAAGGCATTATTTTTCCTGATTTTTTCTGCTCAGTTTGTCATTTGTATATAGGAGGATTACTGATTTTTATGAGTTCATTTTGTATCCAGCTACTTTGCTGAAAATGTTTATCAGCTATAGGAGTTTCCTAGTAGAATTTTTAGTATCAATTATATATACTATTATGTCCTCTGGAAATAAAGATATTTTGACTTCATCCTTTCCAATGTTAACCTCTTGATCTCCTTCAGTTGTCTTATTGCTCTAGCTAAGATTTCAGGTACTACATTGAATAGGTATGGAGAGAATAGGCAACATTGTCATGTTCCTTATTTTAATGGAATTGCTTTGAGTTTCTCTCCATTTAAGTTGATGTTGGTTATGAAATTGCCTTTCTTATGTTGAGGAGTGTCCCTTGCATCCCTAGTCTCTCCAGGACTTTTATCATGAAGGGATGCTGGACTTTCTCAAAGGGCTTTTCTGCATCTAATGAGATGATCATGTGGTTTTTGTCTTTCAGTTTGTTTATATGGTGGATTACATTTATGGATTTACATATGTTGAGCTTCTCTGGGATAAAGCCTACTTGATCATGGTGGATGATCTTTTTGATGCCTTCACCATTTTCAAGCAGATGAGATGCTGAACAAACCACTCTGTGTTCTCTAGTTGCTGGGGACAACCTCCATAGGCAAGCAGAGACAAGGTATGCCTGAGGTTTACCACGTTGTGCTTGGGAAATTCAAACTGCTTGCAAATTTAAACAGGGGAAGGACCCCAAAGAGTGACATGGAAAATTAAAGAGTCAGAAACAATAGAATACTGACAAGCTTGTCACATGCAAAGCTTATCATGCATTAGAAAACAGGACTGACTAGAAATTTATTTGATTCATTTCATGTTATTTTTAATGGGCCAGCAATATTTAGGAAGATTAGTCTAACTAGTTGGTATTAAAATTATGGGATAATGTAGTTTTTTTAAGGCCAAATATTTCTACACATGCAATTGTATTTCAGAATAAGAGGTATCACAAAGGAGTAAATCTCATGAAGAGAAGAGTCATCTGGGGATTAGATCAGGTTTACCTACCCATTTAAGTAGAACATTCTAGTTTTTAAGCAGGAAAATGAAAGTGTCATTTTGGAATAAATCTAGGAAAAATATAATTTATTCACATAAACTTGAAAAGATTATAATCCCTATGACTATTCTTGAAATAATAGTTTTTAACCCTTGTTATATATTTTTATGTTTATTATATTTTTTTAAAAAATTTAATTGAAATATATTTTGATCATATTCTTCCCCTCCCCTAAGTCCTTCCAGATCCTCTCCCCGTCCCTCCCTCCCAACACACACAACTCTGTTATTTCTCAAAAAAAAAAAAAAAAAACCTAACAAAAAATCCAATAGAACAAAACCTCCCCAAATCAAGAAACCAAAATAAAATACCCAAACAAACAAACCAAATACCCAAACAAAAAACAAACAAACTGCAACCAAATAAAAGCACACACAACACACACACACACACACACACACCAAAAATCTGTGGAGTTCATTATTTATTGGTCAACTACTACTGAACGTAAGCTCTGTCATGGAGTAGTTGATATTCCTAGTGTCACTCGATTGGAGAAAACTGATTTCCCTCTCACAGCACACGTAAACAACAGCTCCACTGTTAACCTTTACCCTAGTGGCTAGGTTTTTATTCATTCATTAATTTAGAAAATATAACAAAATAAAATATAATAAGATTAGACAAAAGCTATCACTTCAAAGTTGGGCAGGACAAATCAACAGAAGGAAAAGAGCCCAAGGGAAGGCACAAGAGTCAAAGACCCCATGGTTCACACACTCAGGAATCCTGTAAAAATAACTAAACTGGAAGCCATATTGTGAGCGCAGAGGACCTGGTGCAGACCTGTGCAGGCTCTGTGCATGCTGCCTCAGTCTCTGTGAGTCTGTATGAGCTTTGTTCGTGTTGATTTAGATGGTTGTGTTTTCTTGGTGTCCTCCATCTCCTCCAGTTCTTACACTTTTTCTTCCTCCTCCTCCTCTTCTGAAGGGTTTCCTGAGCTCAGAAGGGAGGGATTTGCTAGAGATGTCCTGTTTAGGGCTAAGTGCAGCAGTTCATTTCAAGCCTTGCTTTTTCTGTGACATTTTGGGTATGGCAAATTAGCACTTATAATTAAGTGCCTTTAAATGCCTTTGATTGGCATTTTGTTACAGTTTTTTCCTTGAATGTGCATCTTTATATTTTAAGTGCGATTTTTCTCATATCTGACTAACATTTCCCTTTTATTCTTGCTGTTACGAGTAACAGAGTCATTAAGAAAATACAATTCCCTTTTTTAGAAATTTTCTCTGCAGTACACTTCTCTGGAACATAGCTCATCATCTGAGCCAACATGCAGGAATCATTCCTTGTCAACATACCAGGCAGCACATGCCAGTATCCCAGTCATTCAAGAAAAATGGGGCGTGCTTGTCAGGTGGTTTAGGTTCGAGTGTGTGAGAACACTTGGTCCCCAGATGGTCGTACTGTTTGGGAAGAGTGTGTAGTGGTTAGGAGGTGAGGACTAGCTGAAGGACGTGGGTCCTCTTAGGGTTGGGCCTTGAGGTTCATAGCCCTGCTTCCCTATCCTGTCCCTGTTTTCTGATGTGCTCAAAATGAGCAAGCAGTCATGCCTCCTGCTATGCTATGCCTTCCCACCATGATGGACTCGACCCTCAAACTATGGGCCAAGTCCTTTCTCCTTTAAGTTGCGGCTGATCAGGAATTCAGACACAGCAATGAGGAAAGCAACTGGTAACACACTGGCACTTGAGCACCCCTTACACATTGTCCCACCTGTAACCTGCCCCGACCTGTAGCCACTCTGGCGTTACTACCAGGAAGGGACTAGATCTCCCTCATGCCTTTCTGTTTGTGGTTTTACAATCCCATATAAAAACAGTGCATATGTTTTCCTTCTCTGCAGGGTATTTTTAGAATATCTGGGAGATGAAATGGCTTTGGTTCAGCCATATGACTGCCATTAGCGCTAATGGGAGAAAGGCATCTTCATGGACAAAAAGTCTAATCCCCAAGTGTATAAATAGCAGCAGGCTGTGGCCAGAGGGCAGCCTTGACATGGTGAACATCACATGCTGTGTTCTTGCGTGGGTAGCCCTGTTCAAGTCAGCCTTCCATGTGAGGTGGGTTGGATCAAAGCTTGGGATTTCAGAGGTCCTGTCCCTGACCCAGTTTTGGGCCCCCACATCTGGACAGAAAGGCTCAACAGTGCCTGTTAGGAGCCTTGTGCCTTTTGGTTGAACTTTGCCTCTTAGTATGTTTTCCCCCACTTTTAGACAAAACTGTGGGATCCTACACCTGCTCTAGTGCCTGAGCTTTGCTGAGTAATTAGTACAATCGGTAATTCAATTCTGGCTGTGTGTCTGAGCCCCAGTTCTGTAGGAGGCACATCAGGAGGGCCATTCCCACCCTCAGGTCTAACACTTCCCTCAGTATTTGTAGCCTTGTGATCCAAGGGTCCAAATGTCTTATGCAACTAGACTTTGAATTGCTGAATTGCTCTATCACTCCTGGAGGACTGTAGAAAGAAAGTTGGGCCCCAATCTCACTATACATCCTATGGCCCCTTTTCCCAGCTGAGTGTAAGTATCTGACTAAAGTGTTCAGGGCATCTTCATCTTTGAGGTGAGGGAGTTAAAGTGTGGTTACCGAATGGAAACTGTCTCCACAGAAGGGAAGAGCCAGAGGCTCTTGTTGTCCTCATTTTAGATCTGACTTTGCATTTCAAGTATACTTAAGGGTCTCAGGTAGTTCCACCCATCTCTCACCTATTTCTGGTCATATGGATGTGGTGGTGCATCTGGCATGTCCAGAGGATAAGACTGAAGCTGAGGGGTGTGTGTGGGGGGGGGGTGCTGTACAGATGCACTCCCTTCCACAGAGCAGCTTGTAGGCCCTGGAGAATGGTTGTTGGGTTTGCTCTACTGCTATGTGGGTGCTATTCTGGAAACAAAGACAGACATATTTGTGTCATGCTACAATGTCAGAATTCATTAAACAATGACACTGGTATTCATTAATGATTTCCTTTAATAGCTGGCCATTGGCAACTAAAGGCTCTTCTATTTCAGTGTTAATTATCAATATTACTCTTAATTAATAGTATCTCTTAGAAGGAAAGTCACACTTCACAGAGTAAGGCTTGTGTGTATGTGTGTGTGTGTGTGGTGTGTGTGTGTTCATAAGTTATAGAATTGTTAGAAAATGATAGAAGAACTTGGAACTGGCTGGGCAGTTTGTTTATAGACACATAGTTGATGGGTGGCAGAACCCAGGTGAGGATGGATACTAGCTCTCTGCTACTGTATTCCAAGTTCTTTCTCTCACTCTCTCTGTTTCTGAAATGAAGTATGTTGCAAACTCAGCCACCCTGAGAGATTTTGGGTCACAGTATCTGAGGGTTTGCAGGTAGGTGTGTGACCAGGCTGGATGTGGTTAGACAGATGGCTTCTCTCTGCTCACCAGCATATTGGCTGAAACACTGAGCTCCATGGGACTTCCTGGGTGTTTTAGTAACTACTACTTAACCTGCATGTTTATGTCATATCTGGTAGCTCATATGACAGACATGGTCATTTTGTAGTCTCTAAGAAGTGACTTTATGTGAAAACCTGCTCTGTTCAGGACTTTCCTAAAATAAAACACTAAGTTTTAACCAGCAGAAATGGGACAAGAAAGTCCAGAGACATTCCTTGTGTCCCAGCTCTGTTGCCCAGATATTCACATGTGTATTAATATTGACTGTTTAAACATGTTTTTCATAAATCAATGAGCACCAGTGTACCCTAAGGACCTACTGCCTAAAAACTCACTTTTTTTTTTCTTTTTCTTTTTTGTTTTCTGGAGCTGAGGACCAAACCCAGGGCCTTGCGCTTGCTAGGCAAGCGCTCTACCACTGAGCTAAATCCTCAACCCAAAACTCACTTTTGAAAGGGGGCCTGTGCTCATTCCACATTGAGACCTCAGACTCCCTTGGAATATGTCGGGGGGGGGGGGGGTTATAAAGATGGCTCTGAGTAGACCCAGGTGTAGAACATGGGAAATGGCATCCTCAGAGAAGCTCTGGGCTAAATGATGCCCTGGGGTTTAAAGGCCCAAGGAAAACCAATGAGCTGCCCTCCCTCCTCAAAGACATGATCTTGCCTGAGTCGTCACACCAGTATAAGAAGGCCAGATGGACGAGCACAGCGGAAGCCCCATGGACCACGGCAGCATGTTATAAGGGGGGGAAACTTGCTCTCCAGACTGTGGCTCACTGCTGGAAGCACAAGTTTATCTGAGATAACAGGGGCAGTGTGTAGGGGCTGAGCATTTTTAAAATGCCACAAGTCAGGACCTCATCTCAGCCATCATTAGGCAGCTGGAGGATGAAAGTTGTGGTGATCTTTTGTCCTTCTTCAGACTTTGTATATTAAGCCTTGTTTGGGGCTGTGGGTGGGGCACTTTTCAGTGATTTTCCCTGTGTGTATATGTATAATTTTCACAAAGAAAGTCCCCCCTTTCTAGGGCATACTGGAGATACTTTCACAAGACAGTAGCTTTTAAGAACCAGTTAAAAACATTTCTAGTTTTCCCAGCCTAAGTGGTCTCCTGAGTGAAGCAAAGACTGTTCCGTTTCCTGCAGAACCTTCTTAGTGGAGAGAAATAAATAATAACCCGGGAATTCTCCACAATACAGGAGGAATCAGAAAGCAGAGCTTTGGTGAGACACCACCTGTTCATGTCATTGGACACGATGGTCCTTTGGGGGAAGAGAGGGAAATGTCAGGATATTAAGTGTCCAAGTCTGAAAGTCGCAGGGGAGGAAGGCAGAGGGATCCAGCTAGCCTTGCTCAGTCAGTCTCCTTCTGGGCCTTGACTTTTCGTAGTTACTAGTTTCACACGCCATGTGGTTCTCCATGGAGGCCCTTGGGAACTTCTCCAATTCCGAATGTCAAAAATAGCCTTCAAAAGGCAGGGCAATCTTAGGAGAGGCTGCGTGCCGAGAACGTGCTTCCAGCTGGGTTGGGTTGATGTGTGTAAGACATGTGACCCACGTGATAAAACTGGAAAGCTGCAGGGACACTGGTCAGGAAACTCTCTGGCTGCTCTGGGAGCAATTCTGTTTGCCCCAAGCAGGACTAAGAAGCCCAGAGCCATTTCCATGGGAATCCTCCAACCTTGGAATCTGCTTTCTTTTCCGATACGGGGTCTTCAGGAGTATTTTTACCCTTCCTGAATGGGGGAAGGGGTGGGAGAGGAGTCGAGGGATAGCATGGTAAGCAGATGTCTCTTTTTTGTCTCTTTCCCAGCCCCAGCTCTCCAGAGTGCCACAGTAACAAGTTCTTAGTGGAAAACTGTCCTAGGTGGTAGAGTCATCAGAGCCACCAAAGCTTTATAAAATTCTTCGTTTCATATCTCATGGGTTTAAGCTCCATCTTGGTCATGTATGTTTAGCATTTCAAATCATATGTTCAGTCTTTTTTATTCTCTTCATCACTCAGCACAAGCTGGGCAGTTTCTGACTAAGGCCCCCGATCTTGAGGTCCGGTTGAAGGTTCTCGTCCTCCAGCTTCTCATAACCAAGTTCTCTTCTTGTCCTCACTGCTGTTAAGTCTGCACCACGTGCATTCATGTACCCATTTGCTTCCTGTTTCCACAAAAGCAGGAAATGCAGGATGCGTTCAAATTATTGCCAGAAAACAGCATCCCAACAAGAGCCTTGCTTTTGCTCCAGGGGCTTGTATTGGTCAGTGACCTGTGGACTTTCAAAGGCAACATGCAGCTATCACTGTGACTATTGTTCTGAACACGAGGAGACTGATGGTAGCGACACCCAGACCTTGCTGTGTGTGGACCAGCCTTAAGCCTGGAACTCTATAGTGTCTCCAGGATGACAGTGAAAGAAATTAAGGGGAAGGTTACATCCCAAGGCCCAAGAAACAGGCCCTACCTGCCCCAGACAGCCACAGTAGGCATTTTGTCAGAGAGGCTCAGAGTGTCAGTTTTTACAACTTCTAAAAAATAGTTGCAGAGGTAGAATCCAGGGCTTCAGGTACTCTAGACAACAGCTCTACTTCTGAGCCACACTCTCAGCCTGCTATTTTAATTTTTAAATACTTTTCTAAAATTCAGATTTTTGACAGCATTTGTGGCATTTTTCTTTTTTAGCTTAGGAAAAGCTAGTTTGATGGAAAGAAATCTTAGTGAGAAATGAAAATCTCTCTTCAGATGTGACCAAGTTCTGAGAAATGTTGAAAATGTCTGTTTCCTACATGCTTCTGGGTCTGAGGAGTGGTGCTTCGGGATAAGGATTGTGGAAAGAGAGATGCTCTAGAGACAGCAGCTGAGGGGATCACAGAATCTGATCTGATAGCTGACGAGCCTAAGTGTCTCGATGGTGCTTGCAATGTAATAAAATGTTCCTGTTGCCGAGAGTGGGTGTGCACACTAATGTGTGAGTGTGAATTGCGACTTCTGTACACATTTTGTTTGTTTAGACTTTTTTTTTCACTAACCGCATAAACCTCTAATGTTATGTGACGTGCTAGGAGGAGCAGCATCCTTTCTGGTCGCTTTCTGGGGGAAATAGGCATTACTGTTTTTGCTGAGATTATGTGTATGAGTCTTATAATAAGTGAGAATTGCACACATTGTTCTCCACATGGTGTGAAACTTAACCTTTGAATAATACAAGTGAACACATCAGGTTTTTTTCCCCCTCTTTCTTTCAATGTAGAGTACTTTTCATTCCCGGACTTTGACATGTGTTAATAAAGTTGCCCGGGGGTCAGAGCTATTAGCAAGCCATAGGAAAGCAGGGCAGTGGTGGCGTACGTTTGTAATCCCAGCACTTGGTAGTCAGAGCTAGGTAAGTCTCTGTGTGTTCATGGATACAGCCAATATTAGATACACATGCCTTTAATCTTAATACCAATCAATAGAAACCCTGGAGGTCTATACAGACAGGCCGTGATGAGGCGGTCATAGTTGGGTTCACAACCAATGAGAAGGCAGAACAGAAACACTATAAAAAGACAGACACACAGGAAATGGTTCTGGTTCGGAGAGTAGGACCACTGCAGGAGGAAGGGTAAGGTTTTATCTCTTAGCTCTGACCTCTCGGCTTTCTTCTTTGCATTGGTTCTGTGTTTCTTATTTAATAAGATGGTTGGTTACATCTACAGACATGTGTGTCCAAATACCACAGTGACATCTCCATGGCATCTCTCCCTGCCCTGGCACCTACCCTGGCTTCCATGGGGAGTGGGCTCTTTCTGCAGTCACCAGTGAGCACAAATACTTTTGACAAGCCTGGCTTTCCTGGTCGTTGGCCCCTCCCCCCTTCATCTGCTCCTTCAGAAAGAAAAGCTGCTGGTATCTGCATGGGTAGAAGAAATCTGCTCTCTGCCTAGGGCAGGGCTGGCACCTCCAGGAAGCCTAGCTCCTGCAGGGAAGGACTCTAATGGGCTTCACCTCTACACGCTCCCCAACCTGTGCAGCACCCCCTTCCATGTGTGTGGTGTGTGTATACATATGTATAAGCACGTTTACATGTGCAGGGCACTTGTATATGTGTAGGAGCTAGAAGCTGATGTGGACGCCTTCTTCAGCTCTTCTCTACTTTGCTTACTGAGGAGGGTCTCTCACTGAGCCCAGATCTTCCCAATTCAATCCACCTAGCTATCCAGCTTGCTGCAGGGATCCGCCATCTTTGCCTCCCCAGTGTTAGAATTTCAGGCTGGCTGCAGTACCCCATCAGCATTTACATGGGTTCTGAGAGCCTAATTCTTGTCTTCACACTTACATGGTGAGTACTTTATCCACAGAGCCACCCTAGCTCTCCTCCCCTTTCTTTTTTGTTGATTTTTTTTTTCTCCCCAGTGGTAGAAACTCTGCTTCTACTTCATGGATCTCCTTGAGGGTCTTGTAGGTGGCATAGGACTCCCTTGCCTCTCAGGCAGGAGGGAGCTGTTTACTCTATTTCCTCTCTGCCTCCTTGCCCTTTTCCTTCCTCCACCCTTCTTCATTGGGATGTCATGCAAGCTCTGCAGAGACCGAGCAGAGATATGCTGCAGCAATGATTGTCTGATTTTAAACAGAAGTCTGGTGTGGGTGGGTGTGCAGCACTACCTCAGAGAAGCCCATTTCCACAAGGAGACCCTTCAACCTGCAGCCAAAGGATGGAGCCTGGGGCAGACAAAAGGAGAGGGAATCCCCCACCAGCCATGCCCGTGGAAAGACTCATTCTGTGTTCTATTTCCCCCTTGTTTCTCAGTGGCCACAGGCTAGCTCTTCTCTCTTTTACTTCCATCTCCTTGCCTTGTAATTGAAGGATAAAGGAAAAGAACAAAGCAAACCTACCTGCTGGGGAATCGGGCGCTTAGGAAGCCACCATCCTTTATGTATTTTCCTGCCTCCTTGGAGGCCTTGGCATGCCTTGGGCAGAAGCCTGCCTACCCCCTGCTCCTCGACAGCAGCCTCCTCTCATGTCCTCGTGCCCAGAGAAGGGACTGCAAAGCCCCACTGGGCAAGCTGGAGTCCTCCCTGCAGGACCTGCCTCTGTATTTCTAGTGGGTGCCTATCTGGATGAGCACCCACCCTTCTCAGGTTCACTTACCTGGTTCCCAGTTAGATGCTGTGGTTATGGGGTTTACTGAACCAGACCTCTCCAGTGAATGCACACACAGAGGTGTAAAGGCAGCAGGAATAGAGAGTCAAGGGTAGTCGGGGACCACTTAGAGTGACAGCAGAGAGCATTGGGACCTCCAGGACATCCTGAGACGCGTCCCCTGCAGTTGAGTTTAGAAACTGATGTTTGTACTAATGGTCCAGAGACATCATCACAAGCTTCAGCTATTGTATTTCTAAGATGAAGGCAGTTGAACAATGGTCTGGCTTTTGAGGGAGTTCATGACCACTGGAGGCAAACGTGGAGGAAACTCATGGGTTAGACTTAAACAGGCCTGCTTTATTCACGGGAGGCTCTTTGGTAGATTAAGAATCTACATAATCTGTTTTAAGGAGGTGGGAAGCTGTGCTCTGAGCCCCAAGTATTATGTCTACCAGGATGAATGTTCTAGAGAGCTGAAACCTCTTCTCCAGTCTCTCAACATCCTAACATACTTTAATCTAGTTCAGGTATCAATGATCAAAACATGAGTTCTGCATGTGAGACCCGACCTGCACGTGGACCATTCCTGCAGCTGTCCCTTATGGGCTCTTGTGTCCATTTTCCTGGATTTCATGCTCTGCCTTTGACATTTGGCTGACAGAGTCCTAGTGTTGTGTGAGTCTTTGTAAGCAGCCGCTAAGGACTTTGTTGCTGTCTGCTATGATCCAGAGCCCCTCGGTCATTATAGCTCCAAGATCTGTGTACCTCCTGAATACTGGGAAAGGAATAGGAAAGTGACTTTCCCCATCAAGTCAGTGTGCACGGTGGTATACTGTGGCCACTGAAGGTAAAGAATCTAGAGAAATGCCTATCTTGTTCTCCTGCTGTACTAAGAACCTGTGTAAGCTGGTAATGACCTAACCTAGCCCACATATGCCCCTTCTCAGCTGATCTGGATGCTGTGTTGCTGGGTCCTTCCTATCCTGCTTATTTATATTTATCCCATTTATTTATCCTATCCTCCTGTTGAGGGCCCTAGTTTACTTCAGGGTTCCCTGACCTACCTGTCTTAAGGTCTGCTGCTAAACATGGGTAGGTCAGGAGCCAGAATTGTGGAGTCACATACTCTGCCAACCCCACAACCACTAGCTGGTATGCCTGACCACATAGCAGCCCTGCCTGGTCTCATTGGGGTTAGCCCTGTATGTTTAGGACATGATTTGCCCAGAACTTCTGGCCGTGCCACTCTGCTGAACTCTCTTCTGGAAGCTTTTGCATAATCAACATAGTAACCTGACAGGGGCTTTGTGTATGGTGTACAGAACTTTGGTATGAAGAACATGCATGTACAGGGTGATTGATGAAGGTATAAGTGGATGCTGTATGATGGCCCAACATTCTTCCCAGCCAAGGATAGAACGCCAGTAGAAGCAGACGTTTACTGCTGGGCAAAATCTTCTGTTCGTGTCTGTTTGCTTTCTGGTACCCAGCTCAATTCTTAGGCAGGCAAGTGTGCTGGAAAATGGAGCCCCGGTGCATCAAGCAATACTACGAAAGGAACCTGATGGTGTTCCTGTTTGAAAGAAATGCCTAGTGCCGAAGTCTCTCTAGGTACAGCCTCAGGAAGAAGGCAAACATCACAAGACCTGGCATAGATGCTGCTTTTTCAGGTTTCTCTTATGGCAACAGAGCCTGCAGTAGTCAGGTACCAACTCGAGAGAGTCGTGGTGTGGGTGTAAAATGTCCCAGACAGGCTCCTGTGTTAGAACAGTTGATCCCAGGGGAGCCGGGGAGGTGGCTGTTTGGGAAGATTGTGGAAGCTTTAGAACACAATGCTTGCTAGCATACATAGGGTCACAGAGATTGGGCGTGAGGGTTAAAGGTTGCTTGGCCTTTGGCTGGAGTTCTCTCTGCTCCTGGTCAGAGGAAGTATGAGGAAGTTGATTCACAAGCTTCTATGGTCTAACACCAAACCAGCCTCAACATGATGCCTTCCCACTGTGAGGGGATCTAGCCCTTCAAACCATGAAACAAAATAAACGTTGTTTCTGTTAGGTATTTAATTGCAACAATGAAAAAAATGAATACAGGGTATGATTGAAGAACCTGAAGTCTAATCTCGCCAGTGTATGGGACAAAAGGGCCATTAATACTGCCTGCCTGTGCAGGACCATGTCATGGGTTCATTCTTCCTTGTATGGTAGACACTTGAGAAAACAGAGTGTGAATCGCCTAACTTTCATTATTCCAGTGGTACCTGTTCTTTTCTTCCCTTTCCCAATGCATAAGTATTTAGGGGGCCCTTCTCACCGGCATGACTTTCAAGGCCATGTTTCAGAACTCACAAAAGAGACACTATCAGCAGGGTACCCATAGAATTCACAAGAGATACATGGTCAATAAGTTACCCAATATAGAAGCTGTATTCTACTCCCTGGAATTGTTTTAACCCTTTCAAGTCACAAACAAAGCATTTAACTCTCACTGATTGCATTAGAACATCTAGACAGACAGATAACAGTAAGAAAAAAGAGGAGGCTGCTGGGAAAAGGCAGATACGAGATGGGTGGGAATAATGACCTATTATACTCCATAAATCTATGAGTAAATACATTGATTCAAATGTGGATGATCTTTGTTAGCAGAAAGACAGAGATTGTATCCCTGATAATTAGCTGGTTTTTGTACATTTTTCTGAGAGTCTCTAATGAAAGGAAGCCACATAGGAAGGTTGACTGTTATAGGCCATTTTCTGCCTACAGTATTTTATAATTAAACATAATTGGTGATTTTTGGAGTAAAGGTTTATAAACATGTTTCCATACAATTTAGCAAAATACAGCTTTATTGTATGTGGGGATGTCTAAACTCCAAAAACAAGATCTAGCAGCTGCCACACATTCAGCACTTTGGCCTAGGACTAGTAGAAATGTTTTCTGTGTTTTCCTTAAGAAGCATACAGAACACAGATGCACTGCCAACTTGACTCCTCTGGGCTGGACCCAAAATTCATAAAGGTGATTTTAGGGGACCCTATGCCCTAATATTGCTGCTTTTCATACTGGGCAGCATGGCCTAGCTTTACCTACAATCAGCTGTTTTCAGAAACATATGGGAAAAGCAAGCTACAGAAACTGGGACATTGTTGACAGGTCACCAGTGACATCCTTAGAGCAGTGTCATGGGTCCATTCTTTCTTGTATAGGACACTCTTGAGGAAACAGAATTGTGACTCTCCTAACTTTGATTACTCTAGTGGTACCCACTATTTTTCCCTGCCCTAACACATAAACATTTAAGGGCCCATTTCATTTACAGTGGTTGCTCCTACCTCCAATGGAGCTTTTCCTTTAGGGACATCAGCATGGGGTGATAGTAACTCAAGAACAGTCATGACTTTATTTAAAACAGGCATCTAAGTCATTGAAAATTGTGAAAGAAAGTTTGGGGTTTTATATATATATCAAAGCCTATTAGACATCAGAGAAGGAAGTATCTCTTCCATTCTCACTCCTGGCCTTCATTGTCCTTTTCCTCCTCATCATATTTCTCTAGAGGTATCCTATGCAAAGAAGCGTTTGCTCTGAATGCCCCTCATTTTGCTTTGTTTGTTTAACAATATAGTTGCAAGATGAATGCACATTTATTCAACACCTGTCTCTTTAAGGTGCTGCAGAACACAGATGTATATAGCTTCTTTTCCTGGTCCCTGATGGGTAGACATAGGTGTCTGGGGAATTGGATGTCACACTGTAGAAACAGCATGTGCCACATATCTATAGATCCATCTCTTCCTCAGAGATCGACAGAGAAATGATGTTCTGCTTGCTGCCTCTGCACTTGCTGTAACATGCAGCTTGACATCAGTTTCTGTGATAATAGGAATAAGCCAATGCTTAGTGTGTATCAGATGCTCTATGCATTATTATTTTCTTATCTGTTTGAATATTTGATATTTACATAAAAATGTTATTGTTCTATATTTGTTATGTAAGACCCAATGAGAGAGTGAATGAGTATTACTTAGTATTCACTCGTTCTATCATCACCTCACCTAGATTTTATAGATGAGGCTGTGAGTTTAAGTAGTAGAGCTGGGATTTGAACTCAGATACCATGGGTCAAGTCCAAGTTCAAGATGCTCCATTCCCTATTCAGATGAGCATGATAGGAAAGGTAATAGGACTTTGAAAGGCACCACTGCAGAGTCCCTTCGCAACTAAATGTATGGTGCCAGTGTATAGACATGAAGCCAAATTCACGGCAGCGGTGTATACAAACAGAGCTTCTAAGCTGCAGTTCAGAGTCAAGTATGCTGACCACATGTTGAGAGTTTGCATATAGCTGTACCAACTATCCAACGTTCCCTGAAGCCCGGCTATCGCCCACTAGCCAGCAGAGCAGTAGTACAGTGCATCGGGCACCTGAGAGGCAGCTAAATCAGTCATTTTGAGTCACCTCTTATTTTATTTTTAATAGAAACCAAAGTATTTTCTGGAAACAGCAAGGAGCAGCAAGGAGAAGCACAAGTGACCCTTCCTGCTTCCCCAGTGGGACAGAAGCCCATTAAACACTTCCCTCCTGACGGGGACAGTTCACCCAGCAATGATGGTCAGTCTAGCATCTTTTCTGAGCCCCAAGAGAGACGGCACCCGTACTTCCTGACACCCAGAGTCCCTTTGTCTGGGTTTCTTTGCCCTGTACAAGCTGCATGTGCCTCTCTGCAGGAGGATGGTACAGTTCAGATAGAAAAAGAGTTCCCCAAAGGTAAGGAGTGAGGGTGGCGGTCTCAGGGCTCATTCTTGGTCCACATAAAGAAAATAGCTCAGTGTCTTTCTGGGATGGTTCATGCAAGCTGGTCTTATGGAGAGTCGGCAGGAAGGGGGTGCGGGGAGAGAAGGAGCAGGACTAACAAGTAGACATAGTGGGTAAGTCACACCTCACAAGCAGATAGAAGGCAGCTCTACACAGATCATGAGGCCCCAGACTGACCACACCCCATGCCAGTGCCAGCTAAGGCCCAGAAGGCTGCCCAGGGACACAGCAGACTCTGTGGCTGAGCTTTGGAAGGTCTGGGGAGCTGGTGCAGGTGCCATAAAGGTAGCATGTGTTCCCACACACACACAGCTGCCCAGGCCCCCAGCAACTGGATGACAGAGATTATGGCTCAGGGGTACAGCCCTGACACATAGCTAACACTTCACATGAGCAAGTTGGGCCCCACGGTGTACACAGTCAAGTGCCCCATCTCCATTTCCCACAGAGGAAATAACCAAGTTGGATATAGGCATCATATCCCTGTAGGTCAAGGTACTGACCACTCCTAAATACTGTTCTGAACAATTCTGTGTGAAAAGACAGAAGACCGTGACATAGAATGGCCTCTGGGGCCTAGTCATACGGGCTGAGGTCAATACTCTCTGCAGAGCAGAAGGCACAGTGTAACTGTTATATGTGTGCTGAATAATGTGGAGCCTGAAGGTGGCCCACACTCAGAGAGGGTCTGGCAGAGGTGTCTCTGTCCAAAATGATTCCCAGCTGGGACTTGAGACGTCAGTGTCATTCGAGGTTTAAAATGAGGCCAGAGAAGAAGACACACTGAGGGTGAAGGGAAAGGTACACAAAGCGAAGAGCAGCCCCAGGGAGGCCTGGGCTGGTTTGGAGAATCGTGGGGGGCCCAGGAGACCAACACCAGAGCCAGGGGCTTCTGATTCCTCAAGGTCCCCGGGGTGGATGTTGGAAGAGCCTCTCCACCCACTGCAGGAGTCTAGGCTACAGGCAGGGCCAAGGCTTTGAAAGAAAAGACTCTCCGTGGGGTGTGTATTCCAGGTGACTGTCCCGCGAGCAGTATGTGGACAGATGGGAGAGGGGCTAGGCTGGGGCTGAGATCCAGTCAGGGAATAGAGAGGAGGTCTCTAAGGTGGGAGGAGCCACGGGGATGGAGATGTTGTGCATTTTGGAACAGGTGCCATGAAAAGTGAGGAAGCAGCATGCCAGGACTAGCCCCAGAGTTATCGTTTTCACATGAGGATGAAGGAGGAAAAGGGTGTGAAGACCCTGGCTTCTCCATCACAGGGAGACATGGGCACAGTGTGGTAGAGAAGGGGGTTAATTTGGGAAGAGAGGGTGCTGGCTAGTGGCTAGACCTGAGCTAATCCGAGCTACTGACTAGGCCTAGAAAGTAAGACAGTGAGGAAATCCTCTAGAAGGAACAAGAGAACATGCTTGAAGGCTAAGTAGTGCGGGATTGGCAGAGAATCACGTGACATGGGGTGGAGTAAGAGCCAAGACAGGCTGGGTCATCTGTGGACTGAGGAGGTAGGGAGGCTGAGTAGAAAAGGGATCCAGCCAGAGAGATGATAGCTAGAAACAATGAAATGATAGCAGGGGCTTGGATGAAATGTCTCTGGTGGCCGGGAGAGCCTCCTCAGCCACCTTGCCTCACCCCTTTCTGGGCCCTATGCCTGGTGCTGTGGGTACATGTGAAATAAGCATTAGATGGTACAGTGAGGTCAAGACATGATCCTTCCAATGGCTGTGGAGCCTGCATGGGACTGGACTAGGCTCTCTGCATGGCAAGACAGTTGTGTAGCTTGATCTGCTTGGGGGGCCCCCTGGTGGTAGGATCAGAATCCACCCCTGGTGCAATGAGCGGGCTTTTTGGAGCCCACTACCTAGGATGGGACACCCCGTGCAGCCTTAAGGCAGGGGAAAGGACTTGCCTTTACTGGATATGCTTCCCTATGGGAGGCCTCGCTTTCTTGGGGGGGGAGGGGCACTGGAGGATGGGCTGGAAGGGGGAGGCTAGGGGGCAGGAGGAGGGAAGAGGGGGATCTTTGGTTGATGTGTAAAATGAATGAAAAAATTTTCTTAGTTTTAAAACAAAAGAAAGAAAAAAAGACAGGATCCTAAAACCAGTCTTATGACTATGCTGCAGAATTTAGGTGGCAGGGTGCATCCTGTCTTAGGAAGGGAAGGAGGGGCCCTAATAGTCAGGACTCAGCTGGAGGTGGAAATTCACCAGGAAACAGAACCAAAAGCACTTAATGGAGATCAGCGGCCATTTGGGGCAAGAAGATGCTGGGCTAAGACAAAGGGGGAGTTAGGTGAGGCTGGGGCTGAGGAGATGCAGTGGAGAGTACAGGTCAGAGGGGAAGCATGGGCTAAGGGTGACAGATGGGCCTATCCTTGCATTTGAGACCAAGGCTTAGTCAGGAGGTAGCCTGGAACAGTTGCTAATTCTATTCTACTGACCCCAGAGATGGCCTCACCTGGGTGCTAAGGGGTCAACTCATATTCTGACTCTTTCCACAAAAGGAAACGAAAATGGCCCCAGGAAAGGGCCCCACCAGCTTTGAGAAACCCTCTGATTACTTATGTGAAGCCAGTGGTGGACTCTGGAAAATTAAGGGGAGGGATACATAATTGAACACCATCCCTGGTCATTATATCATTAGTGTGGCAAACACAAGACAGATTAATATGCTGTCTTGAAACAAGCGAACTGTAATAATTACACAGGACACACTTAATATGAAATCCAGACTAGAAAAGTCTCCTTTCATTTCGAGCCAGGCATTCTGAACACTGCAGTCTAAGGAACACCTCCGTGGCCTAACTAGCCAGCCATGGACTCAGGCTGACTGCCACAGTGACTAGGGCAGCCGTGAAGGTCTGTGATGAGGCTGGATCTCATGAGCTTAACAAGGTCCATTAATAACTCACTGGCATTTCTATTTTCTAAATTGTCTTGGGTGTCTTCCTCCTGTGTCTGGGAGCTGGGCAGGAGAGCCACTGGGTGCCTTCTAAATGGACTGTAAATCTGCTTTCCTAGATTACACATGCTGCGACTTGGTTGTAAAACTAAAGGAATACAAGAAGCATGAGGACCACGTTGCCACCCCCGAGCCCTCACCAGCAATGTCCTCTCCAACAATGGCAGAGGAACCACAGAGCTCTGACCCATTGGAAGATGGTTCTGAGCCTCGGCATCTGCTGGCGAGCTCCATGACCTTGCAGGTAAAGCCGCCTCCCCATCCTGCTTGACCCTATCCCAGGGGAGTTTTTTTCCTGGGAAGTGTGGCATTCACCTGACCTCACTGATGCTGCTGGTCTCCTTGTCTCAGACCCTTCCCTAACCTTTTCTAACCTCTCTGCTACTGTTTGCCTCCTGGAGACGATGACACATGACTTCACCAGGTAGGAATGAGGACTATTGGTACTATCAACCATGACTATAGCAATGAAAGGTGCCCAGAGGTCACATGGGTCACTTCACATTTGATTTTCAAAAGATCCCTTTTAGATGAGAGCCCCTATATATACTCCATAGTCAGATGAGGGTGCACAGCCTTTGAAAGATTCAGGAAGCTTCCCAAATCATGCAGCCATGAGTTGAAGGATGTGAAAGATGTTTTTTCTTTTAGCTTCTTCTCTGATTATTGAAGTAACCATACATATATTGATTAAAGTTCTATCATTTAAGAGGCTAGATGAGCTTGGAGAAAATTGCTGATGCTAGCATTCTGCAGAGTCAGATGCACCTTTGGGGAAGGCACTTGCTATGGGTTACACCTCTCCCTGAATGTAAAGAAAGCTCCATTGGCTCACCACTGCAGTCCTGGGCCTTGATGAGCCTGCAAAAAAAAAAAAACATCCAGGGTGTCTCCCAAATCTTGAACCTCTAAGATGTCCTCAAATGAGTGAACAGTAAAGCAGCAGCCACACTTTGGCCAGCAGAGTATTCTCAGGGGCTTTGTCTTGACCCTTCTCTGAAGCTTCTGCACATTTAGTGACTGGTGAGTCAGTGACTCAGTAGCTGATGACTCTCATTGTCAAAGAGACTCCTTTATCAGTGCAGCTGCCAGAGGCACATACATAGCACACATAGAGCTCACGGTGTGTTCCTCTCTGAGCCCCCTGTAGGCAGGGAGGGAAATGGGACCAAGGAGCACTTCTACCCTGGCAGCATACCCAGCAAACCTGTGCTGAGCACGTGCTGTAGACAGACCCAGGACAGTGCCTGTGAGAGATATGAAGTTATTGAGATGTGGCATGTGTCTTCTCTACAGCTTAGCATAGAGTGAGCCATGTGGGACTCATTCTTGCACAAGGCCATTTGTGAGGTACCATGGTGCTCTGGTTGACCTTGAAGACCTAGTAGGACCTACTGGGAGTGGCTGCCGCTGGCATACTTTCTAATGAAACACTTTGAGTGGACACATTCAAGGACTAGGAAGCTGGGACAGTGAATGGTAGCAGGGAATAAGTGTGGAACTTATCCTACTGAGCATCAACAGATTGTCTACAAGCTACCTTGGGCCTCATTGCTTACGTCTGTCCAATAGGAATAAAGACAACTGACTTCCAGAATCTGTGTGGGGATTCACAAAGAGGATGGGCACAAGTAACTTCCCCAGTGTATGCCATGGCAGATCTATACATGCTGCTTTGTGCAAGGAGATCAGAGGGATAAGACCGCTGTGGAGATGTAGGAGATTCTGATCTGTCCTGTGAAGCTCACAGAACCACTCTGTATAACAAAGACTTCTACCTCTTTCTACCCAGGAGAAGCAGTTCCCTTAAGCCACAGATGAGACTTCTGAAAAGTACCATTTTCCCATGCTAGTAGGACAATGTCTGTGCTTCTTAAGACTCTACCCCCAGCAGAAATGAACATGCAGATTTCTAGCACCTGCCTTCCAACCCCACCCATGTCTCTTAGAATGTTGAATTGTAGAGCCCTCAGATTTGAGTTCCTTGCCAGTGAGTGGCTTGGCAGTGTGAATCCACAAATGGACAGATGTTGGCTATTTGTACTCAGTGGCTTCAATGCTAGCTATTGCTTGGTCCTGCCACAGTGGGTTCTGTGTTGCTGCCTGGAACTGACCTCCAGCAGCTTGTCATCAATGTGCCCGTACCATCTTTACACAGGATCACAGGGGGGAAATGATGACATGGATTTACCCCATGGCTTTTGCCTGCCGAGTGTTATATTCTTGATTGGCTCCCGTTGAGTAAATCAGGTGGATCTGTTGTTCCCTGGTCTCCCTTCTCTTAAAAAATGAAATCTGTCCTTTGTCCCAATTAGGAAGCACTGGAAGTCCGTAGACCTCAGTTCATCTCGCGCTCACAAGAACGGCTGCAAAAGCTTAAGCACATGGTACAGCAAAGGAAAGCCCAGCAAAAGGAAAACCCGGGGCAGAAGCAGAGCCTACTTCCTGTTCGTGTCCACAAGAAGCAGTTCACCGTTCCCCATCCTCTTAGTGGTAAGCTGCAGGTGGCTCAGGAGGCCTGGATATAGAGTGGGGACAGGTATCTGCAGGCTCAAATGATGTTCTCAAATGATGCTACTGGCATGCACAGACCTCAGCATCCTGAAGCCTTCTCTGGGAGCCAGCTCATTTTGAGAGGTTACATATGGGCATGCAACTCAGCAGAAATAACTTGGGACACAGATTCACTATTCTAGCTGGGAAAGGAGCCACATCACTGTAGGAGCCAGGACAATAAGTTCAAATTCTTGGCTTCTAACGGATGCTTGCAAGTGATCTCCTTTGCCCTTTATAGATTGCAAAACAGACCTCAGGGTGAGAAGTTGACTCCAGCTTGTCTGCATCAACATTTGTCATCTTGAGACCTCTTCCTGCTATGAGCTCAGAGGAAGGATGGCCAGCTTGCCCAGCACTGTGAGGCCAGGGTCAAGTCGACCCTGAGAGGCAGGGCACTCTTGTAGGAAGAGTTAACAGAAACCTTTTCTGGGCCCAGCACTAGATGGGGACTGGGAACATCACTGTGAGCAAGACTACCCTCAGTCTTCTTCATGGACCTCATAAACAGGTCCTTGAACTAGCAAGAATAACAAGAGATGAAGGGAAGGACTGGAATATCAGAGCACTTATGTAGGGCTTGCCAACCCAAATCTTAAAATCTGCAGGCTCGGAGAAGCCTCTGGTTTATTGCTGTGAGTACAGGAATGAGGAGGTCTCCTTAGGAAAATGTTTTGGTCCTCAGGAGATGAAATCATAAGTATGATTCTGAGTAAAAGTCCTCTGGGGGAAATAACCATATTCAGTAAACTGCAGCTTAGCAAGCTTACCAAGATCTCAGGAGGAAGGGGATGCAGGAGACAGAGAAGAGGACCTCTCTTATAGGTTTCTATTAGACTGTTCTGTGGGCTACTGGCTCCTTCCTGCCATCCAGAGCACTTTAGGAGAGCCATTTGGAGACCAAAGCAAGGCCACACTTGAATGCATTGTTGTTGTGCAAGGGGTCTGGCAAGTTACCTGTTGCTTCCATCCCATGACACATTCCAGGATGAGGAGAAATGAAGACACTAGAGGGATGTGCAAAGGGCTGGCCCATTGCATGCTGTGTGTCTAGCTAGTGTATCAAGCTAGGTACAGACACAGGCTTGGTCCCGATGTGTTCTCCAGGCACTGTTCAGTCTCTAGCTCAACAAAGAGCTCCTGTTTCAGGCACAGATACTCCCACAGTGGGAGTGTCCCCTTGGCACCTTCACTCACACAAGGTACTGAAGATTTTACTTGGTCTAAATATTAGGCTACCGACACAGATGTCAACAGATAAGCACTATAAGTGTACACACACAGGATAACATTGGAGGATCTCCATTTCTAGCCTTCAGTTTGCACAGGAAGCAGCAGCAGAGACCTGTGGCTGTGGGGAGCTTATTCAATATGGTGATGTGTTCATTCATTTTGCATCACTATAACAAATACCCGAGACAAATCGACTTGCAAGGAGAAAAGGCTTGATTTAGGCTCAGTTTTTGACGTTTCAGTTATATCGGTTAGCGCTATTGCCTTTTGGCTTATGGCAAAAGAGCACATCATGGTGAGATGGGCAAAGTGGAGCAAAGATGCTCATCTCACAGCACCGGGAAGCAAACGAGAGAGGAGACCAGGATCCCACAGTCTCCTTCCAGGGCACACCTCCAATGACCTTGAAAATGCCCACTTTACCCCATCTCTTAAAGTCTCTACTACCTTCCTGCAGCTCCAAGCTGGGGGCTGAGCCTTTCACACACAGGAAGATAGATACTACAGATCCAAAATGTAGCGATTACATACCTGTATTGCGTTCTTGCTGTGCTGTAAGATATTGCCACATACACGCTGGCTTAAAATCATGAACGTTGAGTCAGGTGGTGGTGGTGCATGCCTTTAATCCCAGCACTCAGGAGGCAGAGACAGGAGGATCTCTGTAAGTTCCAGGCCAACCTGGTCTACAGAGTGAGATCCAGGACAGGCACCAAAACTACACAGAGAAACACTGTCTTGGAAAAAAAAAAATCATGAACGTACATTCTCTCAGAGCTCTGGAGACCGGAGGTCAAAATCAAGGAGCCTACAGGGTCAGTCCTGTCTGGAGGCTCAGAGTAAAGCATGCCACAGCCTCTCTCCCAGCTCTGGTGGCTTCTGGCCTTCGCTGGTGCTCCTTGGCTCATGAATGGCCCCCTGCAGTCCCTGCCTTTGTCTTTGTATAACCTTCTTCCTATGTCTGTGTGCTTTTGGATCCAATTTCCTCCTCTCATACTGAGCTAAGTCCACCCATCCAGTGTGACCACATATTAACTTGATTATATCTGCAAGGACCAGACTTCCAACGGCCAGGTCAAAAGAAAGTCACAGTCACAGTCTTAGGAATTTAGACTTGAATGTATCTTTTTGTGTATATGCGTGTGTATGGGAGGGGGTGTACAATTCCTCTTGCAACATCAGTCAACTTTGATGTTTTTCCCAAAACAAATACCCTTATAAGTTCATGTGCCTCTAAATGAACATTTTAAAACTGTATATAATAAAAGGGGCCCAGTCTGGATGCATAGTATTAAATAGCCAAGTCACCTTTTTATTCCCCAAATTCCAAGACAGTCCTGGCCACTGGAACGCTCTTGGGGGGACTTGACCAGCAGGGATTTTATGGCCATTCCAACTGTCCCTATGGTATGGACGTGTTGAGGAGAGCTTTATTTCTGTGTTTGTTTGTGTTAGGTCAGTTAGATCAGACAAGTTCTGAAACCAGAGCCTTGTGTAAGCTCGGGCTAGTGAGAGGGAACGTTTAAGGCCCCATTAAACAAGTCTACAGTACGCATCTTGTCTTCAGCCTGTCTGCTGGCAAGATGATAAAAGCAAAATGCAGATGTTTCCTTACATGCTAAATTAGTTCATAAATCATGTGCGCGAACGAGCCCCGGCTGCAGCGTTGAGACGTCTGATGGAAGGAAGGCTCAGGTTTGCTTTTCCATGCTGGAGTAGCTGCCCCTGATGAGAGGCAGGCAGTCTTGGCTCAGGGACAGACCTAAGTGCTTCAGGTGGGAGCTCTGGCACCTGACGAGGCTGAGAGAGGCCTTGGATTTGCAGGAGCAATGACGAAAGGGACCAGGGGCCAGCTGTTTCACGTTGCCTGCTAAGTTTTCAGCAGCCTCGGAGGCTTAGGGACAGATTGCGGCATGTGTGTGCGCGCACATATGCATACATATGTGGGTGTAAGTGCTAATTAGGGCTAAGGGTCTCTGTTTGAAGGGCAGGGAAAGTTTTATGAGCAGTTGGGGGTGACGGAGGGCTCATGAAGTAGCTTTATAAATTCCTGGCTACAGTCCCCAGCTCCTCATGGGGAGCTTCCCATTGCATGGAGGTGAATGGAAACTAAGCAGGTGGGTTCTGGTGCAGGGTGGGTGAGGAGAAAAGCACAGAAGTGAGAAGTGGCTGGAGGTTCTCCATGTAACTATGGAAATGGGGTTAAGGGAGCTAGGAGGGCCAAGAATCAGCTCAAGGAGAAGTGACGGCAGGGAGCTAAAGGGTATAGCTACTAAGTTTGTCTTGTGCAGGGTCAGAAGATGGAGCAGCTTGCTGTGTATGTAGAGTAGCTAAGGGCCCGAAGCAGTAAGGGCAGAGGCTAGGGAAGGTCCTGGGGTGTAAGACAGGTAGAAAAGGTTCTTGGGAGGAAAAGTAAGTAACAGGTGGCAACTATTGAGCTGTGGAAGAAAAGCTGAGATGATAAATACTCTAGCCTGTGGGTTTCTGTCTTCTCCCAGGTCAGCACCCTGTCAATTCACTAGAGTCACTTGGAACTGTAGGTGACGCTTCTCCATCAACTCTGTGAGGGATCGTGAGTGGATCGAGCCATGTGCAGGTTCATAGGTAGACGGAGCCTTGTGCAAACACTAACTGTAACCTGATAGTTGAGTGTTTCAGAATTAGCTGTTGCCTCTTCCTTTCAAATGAGCCCAAAGCAGAGTAGCCTGATTGTATATGGGAAGCATATACAATCAAGTGCAGCCACGTGGGCACCTGTATTTGGCAGGGTTTGTATCTGGAAGAGGTAGGTGGTGACCCTTGCCATTCTCTATCGACACATTCAGGACTTCATCCTGTCCTCACTGAAGCTCCCCACACTTGGCCTTGACTGTCTTCCACTGGAGTCTCAGACCCTCCCTGGGTCACATCCCCATCATGTCCAGATCTCCCCTCCTATGTCTGCCACCCCTCCCTAGTTGATCTCATTTTCTATCTTCCCTTAACTCCTAAATGATGACAAAATGCAGGATGAAGCATGTCTGCCCCTTCTCTCTGCAGCATGGCACCCTGCCTGAGCTCATGTCTAGGCTCTTTAAACTTTTACCCCTAACATCCCACCCCTTGACACATAAGCTGGTATATGGAGGCTTTTGCTTCTCAACTGAGCTCTTATTAAAAGATGAGCTACTAAGGCTACCTCAATGCTACAGACTCAGCCTGACAGGGCCTCACACAACCAGCCTGTGTGGCCTGACTGCTTCCTCAGCCCATCTCCCATCATCCTCTTGCCATGGCTTTCTTCCATGGCTCTTCCAGTTTTGGTTATGTATCTGACCTTTAGGCATGCAGAAAAACTACCAGGAGCATCACCTTTCACAAGCCCCTCTTTCCTCTACGCCCCCATTGCTGTTCGGTTCTTAACACTTACAAATCTCCCACCTCCATGCCTTCTTCATTTTGGACTATCTTCTGTTGGTATGTGCTGGGGCAATGTCCCCCAACCAGAAAGAAGCATGGGTGGCCACATGGCACACCAGACTCCCTGCTGTATCTCATGAATCAGACAGACTTAATCTGAAGTTCGTTATCCACACTTCCCAAGGTGGGCCAAGCCTTTCAAATCACGGGCCAGCAGAGGGGCGGAATTCTCTAGAGGGCACTTGCAAATTTCCTTTCCCAGAAGACTGTTGACAGTTCTTGGCTGCCTTGCATTCTCAGAGCGTCCAGGGGGAGATGTGACTCAGTAGATAAGCCATAGCAGCAGATGTGATGGCCAGAACTCCTGCAGTCAGCCTAGCAGGGCCGCGGCATCATCTCTTCTGCCCCCATCTGATCCCATGAATGCTTTCCCATAAAATATTGAAAGAAATATTTGTGGTCAGCTCTCCCCAATATTAACCTCAGAGGAATTTTAAAATGTGCTTATCAGAGAAAAGTAAATTTTCCTTTATCAGCTCACAGAAAAAAAACACAGGAAGCATGAGCTACTTGAAGACTCCTGACTCAGAGTCCTTCATAGGCAGACTTCAGACACTGACATGGGGTGCTCTACTGCAATGCTTTGTATTTTTAAGAAGTTTGTGTCTTTTTTAAGAAGGGTAGAAAGAAAAGACCAACTTTCAGCTATTGATTAGAGTTAGATTTACAGGAGGAGGTCATTTCCAATCACAAAACAGTAGGAGCTCTGGTCTGCAGATGGTGGGAAAAGGGCTTTATAAGCAATTTGCCCAATGGCCTGGCTTTTGTTTTCCAAATGACTCCCTTTGTGCTCCACAAGACAGCGAAGTAGTAAACTGTGTGGAAACGCTGAGGAACTCGTTGATAAAGTTTGTCAATGTTCTGTAAGTCTCCATTTCTTACGGTTCTCAACACAAGCCAGAGCTCCCTAGACTTGCAGCAAACTCTTGGATGAAGTTACTCTTTGACTAGCAATGGCTTCCGTGGCTCGGAGCAGGGTGTGTGACTTGTATTCTTCGGTTTAAACTTGTCACTGAAGAGCACATTTTCTTTTAGCTTTACTCCAGTTTTGTTGACAAAAATCATATAAGCTTGTGCTGTGCCCAGCCCCTTCATAAAGGAGTGTACTGCAAACTAATTAGATGGCTATAACATACCCAGCCAGCACCAGCCCACTTATTTTTTTGTGTTGGGGACCATTAAGACATCTCAGTGATCTTTAGGTCGTATGCTTCCTGATTATCTCTGCTCACCTCAATGTAAAACAGGTCTTCAGAACATTCTTTCTTTTAAATAACCCAAACTCTGTCCCCTGGACCAGCCTCTCCCAGACTACCTCCCAGCTCCTGCAACCTCTGGGCTAGTCTGTGCTAGTGAGTGCCATTGTGAAATCCTGCCATGTTTGGCTTTCTCCAGCCTGTTTTTTTTCATTTACCACAAAGGTCATTTTACAATGACTATTTCTCTTTTAAAAAAACCAAAAAATAAATATAAATAAAGCTGAGACATTAAATCTCCCTGAAAATAAAAAAATAAAAATAAAACCTAAGCTCTATCCCCTTCCACCCCAGTCTCCTTTTCATCAGAGTCCTCTGTTCAATATATATTGTTGTTATAAGCACCATTATATATTGTTAGATATATTATATGTGATTTATATCATTATATATTGTTATATATGCTATATGTAATTTATATCATTATATATTGTTATAAAAATGCAGCAATGTACACATGAGTGCTGATGTCTTTTCAACATATTGCTTTGGTTTCCTTTGAAATGCAAGGCAATAGTCCCCCTGCAGTGTGAGTGCCCCACCTTTAGACAGTTCTTTTTTATTTCTAAGGAGTCAATTCCTACCAGCAGTGTGTACTGGTCCCTCTTCTTCATCCCTCTCCAATAGTTCCTGTGGGTTTTTTTTTCCATTGCCACTATCCTAACAGATTCAGTAATATCTGAATCTCAGATACTCAGTTTGTATTTCCATGGAGTTGTATATTGTGAGCATTTTTTCCATACATCTAATGGCCACTTAAGAAATGGCTATTGGGGTCTTTTACACACTTTAATAGTCAAGTTCTTTTCTTGATGTTGTTGGAGTATTTTCCTCATGTATTTTAGAAATTAACTTTTTATCAGATGTATGGTTTATAAATATCTTCTCCTGTCTTATAGGTTATCTCTTCATGTGGTTGATTTTTCTCTTGGATGCACAGAGTGTTTTAATTAGAATCCTCTAACTCAGCTTTTGTTTCTTGTGCTCTGAGAGCCATAATTCAAAAATGCATTGTCTGGAACAGTGTCGTGAAGGCTTTTCCAAATGTTTTCTTAAAGTGGTTTTATTCTTCAAGGTCCTACATTTAAGTCTTTAGTCCATTTCAGATTGATGCTGTAAGATAAGGGTCGTTTTATTCTTCTGCATACCCCAACACCACTGATTGAAGAGATTGTCCTTTGCCTACTGTGTATTTTCAAAGATGTTGTCAGAGATCAGTTGAACATAATATGTGGAGTCATTTCTGGATTCTCTCTTCTGTTCTGCAGTCTATCTGTCCGTTCTATGCCAGAGTCATGCTGTTTTCATTACTACTGCTTTATGGTAGATAGTAAAGTCGGGTAGCATGGTGTCTCTAGTGTGTCCCTTTACTTGAGATGCCTTTGTCTAGTCAGACTTTTTTGTGAATTCATATGAATTTTAGTATTTTTCCTGTTTTTGTGAAAAGAATGTCATTTTGGGAATTGCATAGGCATTGCATTGGATGTGTAGATCATTTTGAGTAGTAAGGGTATTTCAACAATATTCTTCAAATTCTTGGCAGGGGGTCTATTTCCCCTTATTAATGTCCTTTCCAATCTTTCTTCAGCATTTTATAGTACAAACCTTTCCTAGCCTACTTAAATTTATTCCTATTTTCATTTTTGGTGAAGCTATTAGGATGGGAAGCTCCTTGATTGCTTTTCCATCTATTTCATTGATAGCATATGGAAACAATGATTATGTATGTGCTGAATCTGGTTCCTACTCCGAAAGTTTCAGCTGCTGTCTTTAGGAATTCCTCCATAACGAGATCGTGTCTTCTTCATACAAAGGTAATCTCACTTCAGATGCCCGTTGTCTAATTCTACAGACAAACAGAGGTGGTGAGGGTGGGCATTCTCGTCTTGTTCCCAGTCTTAGTGGGAAAACTACCACATTTGCAGCGCTCACTTCATTTGTCATTTCTGCCCTGCATTAAGCTGATGGATATTTTCTCTTTACTTATTATCTTAATATGTTGAGGTTTTTTTTTTTTATTACAGGATGTTGAGATTTGTCAAGTAATGGTTTTTCTTTTTGGTTCTATTAGTAGTGTAACACACACACACACACACACACACACACACTCCCCAGGGAAAAATCATACTTTACAGGTGAACAAACCTTTAAATCACTGAGAGATAAATGAATTCAGCTTACTCATTGTTCATCAAAGATTTTTGCAAATAAGTCCATCACAGAAATTGACCTCTATTATATTTGTCTAGATTGGATACTAAGGTAACACAGCCACTTAAAATTAATTTGAAAGTATTCTCTCTTCACTTGTCTGCAAGTGCCTTGGAAGGCCTCTATTGGATCTCACTGAGCTCTTCCGTAGAAGTCAACAATGAAGCCTTCAGGCTTCTCCTTGGTAGGATTTCTTTTTTAAAGTTTCTTCCTAAGTGTCTTCATGTGCTATTAGCCTGTCCTGATTTTCCCTTTCTTCTAGACTTATTCTTGGTAGATTTTATCTTCTTGGAAATTTATGCCCTCCTTCAAGATTATCCAATTTGTAGATATAATTATACACAGCTGTCTCGCATGGTCCTTTGTACTTCTGTGGTATCAGTTGCAATGTCTCCCCTAATTTCTGATTTTATTCCTTAGAGTGTTTTCTTTCTTCATCTAAAGCCTTATCAATTTTCTTTACTTTTTCAAACCAACTCATATTTTTAAAATTAATATTCTGTGTGTGTGTGTGTGTGTGTGTGTGTGTGTGTGTGTGTGTCTGTGTGTGTACACCAGCCTTTGCTTGCATGTGGGAGTAAGATGACAACTTTTTGGAGTCCATTCTCTTTCCTACCTTTACATGGGTTCTTTACATGGAACTCAGGTCATCTGGATTTCTGGCAAGCACCCTTACCTGCTGAGCGATCGCATCAGCCCTTAAACCCAACTCTTTGCTATCTTAATCCTTTGTGTTTTTCCAGTATTTCACTCATTTTGGCTTCGGTTGTTGTCAATTCCTCCTCCTCCTAACTTTGGCCTTGGTCTGTTCTTCTTTATCTCATCCCTTGAGTATAATGTTACATCTTTTGAAATCTTCATGCGTGTAGGCATATGAACTCCCTCTCAGGGTTGCTTCTGCCAAATCCTGTGTGTATTGTTCTGCCCCTCCACTTCTGTCCTGTGATATTTATTTCTCCTTTGCTTTCTTCTTTGGGCCATTGGTTGTGCTAATGCATCTTGTTTAATCTTCATGTATTTGTGAACTTTCCTATAACTGATTTTCGCTTTGTACTACGATGGCTGCAGAATTTCAGTCTTAGGCTTGCTTAGGCATGCCTATGGCTGAATATATGATCTGTCCCAAAGCATGTATTATATGCACTTAGAGAAGAATGCCTATGTTGATGTTTAGGGGTAGAATGTTCTATGTATGTCTGTTAGGTCCATTTGATTTAAAGGGTAGCTAAAGTTGAATGGTTGAATGTTTCTGCATTGATTTTCTGTCCCCTGACAGAATCCATTATTGAAAGTGGGATTTCATATAGTCCCCAGTATTGCATGACTTTCTTATTTACCTTCAGGCTTGTTGCTTACTTGGTGCATTTTAGGTATTCCTATGTTGAGTGCATATGCATGCTTGTATGTGCACATGCATGAGTGTGCAAGTATATGTGTTTTATACTCTTCATGAAAAGCCTCCTGATCTTTAGCAGTATTTCTCCATATCACATCATTAACCTACATCATTGCATAAACCACCTTGTCTCTCTCCCTGTGTTTGGCTTGGTCTATTTGTCCTGATCTAAACATAGCCTCTCCTGGTCCCTTTGTGTTCCCCTTGATATGGAGCATGTTTCCTATTGATATCCTTCTAGTTTATGTACCATTAAAGCTAGAGCAAGTTCTCATACACAGCACACAAGTCTGTTTTGTTTTGTTTTTAGTTATTTATATTTACATCTATTTTTATTTCTACTCTCTTGAGAGAAGGTCTTGCTTGCTATTGCTATCACCTAGGCTGACATTGAACTAGAAATGCTCCAGATTCTACTACCCAAGTTCTGGGATCACAGACGTGTGAACTACACCTGACTGTTTTTGTTTGTTTGTTTGTTTGGTTGGTTGGTTTTTCAAGACAGGATTTCTCTGTGTAGCTTTGTGCCTTTCCTGGATCTCACTCTGTAGACCAAACTGGCCTCAAACTCACAAAGATCTGCCCCTGCCTCTGCCTCCCAAGTGCTGGGATTAAAGGCGTGTGCCATCACTGCCCAGCCTGACTGTTGTTAATCTGTGCATTCACTCTGTGACTTTTCCCTCCTTATTTTATGTATATGGGTATTTTACCTGTATGTATGCATGTTATCACATACATGCGGTGCCAGCAAAAGCCAGAAGAGGGAGTCAGATCTCCTTGGACTAGAATTATAGATCATTATGAGCTGCCATGTGGGTGCTAGACATTGAACCCTGGTCCTCTGGAAGCACAGTCAGAGCTCTTAACCACTGAGCCATCTCTCCAGCACCCACTCTGACATTTGGTAGAGAATTTAATTCATGTGCACTCCAGATAATTGTTGAAAAGTAAAAACTTCCTACTGCCAGTTTCTACTTTCTTTTTTATTTTTATAGCTTCTTGGTGTTTTCCCTCCCTTGATGTCTTCGTCTGTGTTGATGGTATTGTAGTGATGGATTTGATCCTTCTTTCTCTGTCTACTTCCAAGACTCTGTGTTTGATTTTTGGATATTTTGTCGAGTGTGTTGGTGTAGTCTTCTCTGAGAGGATCTGATTGGAAGCATTTGAGATCCCTGCACTTAGATGTTAATATCTTTACCTAGACTTTTAGCTTTGTTTCTTTAAACAAACTCCCTGCCCCTTTCTCTTTTCTTCTTGGAATCTTGTAATACATTATTTTAGGTTTCTTAATGATGTCTTCTAAAGCATGGAGATTTTCTCTATTCTCTTTTATTTTTTTCTATGACTAGATATTTTCAAATAATCCATTTTTGAGTTCAGATTCTTTCTTCTGCTTGATCAGTCTGACTATTGACAACCTATTACATTTTTTCATTTCATTTATTGTAGTCTTTAGCTTCATTCAGAATTACAGAATTCTCCCTCTTTTCAAAAAAAAACCATTTCAATCTGGTAAACTTTTAATTTTGTTCACTTGTTGTTTTCCTTATTTCATCGAACTGTTTCTTTGTGTACTCTTATAATATGGTGAGCTTCTGTCAGTGATTTTGAATTTTTTTTCCGGGAATTTATAGATCTCTGTCTTTTTGGTATCAGCTGCTGTACAATGGTTGTAGTCTTTGGAAGTGTGTGTTTCCTTGGATTTTCAAGTTTCTTGCCTTGTATTGACATCTGCACATGTAATGGAGCACTAACTTCCTCCAAGCTTTATAGGCTGGTTCTTCAGGGTTAAGGGTAGTCAGTTCTGTGGATGGGTGTAGATGAACTAATTAATTGGTGGCTTGCCACTTCTGGATCCAGTGATAGCACAGTGAATTAAGTGTGTATAGCTGTTAGTTGAGGTTGGTCATACCTGAGATTACTAGTGTTCATAATAACAGCAAGGGCTGTTGGGGTCTTCCTGATCTGTCTTTCTCCTACTGAGGAAGTCATAGACAAGGAGCCTCTTTTGGCACTTGGTCTGGCTTTCAGGAGGGATGGCAACAATATTATTCATGATTCTGTACAGTGCCATAGATTCAGGGTTTGTAACACAGGCACTTTTGGAGGAATCAAGGATCAGAACCTGCATATTTTCCAGAAAATGTGAAGTATGCCAAATTGTATAAAATAAAATTATTATTATATAACAATTAATAATAATAATAATTTATTAGTATTAGTATTATTGCTATCAGCAGCAGCAAAGCCAGGTTTTGCTATGTAGCTCTGGCTGACCTGGTACTTAGTATGTAGCTTAGGCTGGCCTTGAACTCATGGCAGTCCTCCTACCCCAACTTCTTCAGTGCTGGGATTATAGGTGTCTGTCACCAGGCCTAGCCAGATTTTCTTTTATTGAAGACAATGAAATCCTACCCAATGAGCACTGATAATTTTGGAAAATATAAATTAGTTAAACTTAATGGTTGCTCTCCTGTAGCAGGCTTTTCTTTTTTTCTCAGTGTCTTCTAGTCCAATGCTACCTACAGTTCCAGAAGAGGACCTATGTTTCTTAGAGTCGTTTTTAAAAATGTTTGTGCTTTTCATAGTGTTTTCTCTCCTAAGTTCATAATTCCTAGGATTGTTAAAGACCCTTACTGCCGGGGTGGTGGCCCATGTCTTTAATCCCAGCACTTGGGAGGCAGAGGCAGGTGGATCTCTGTGAGTTTGAGGCCAGCCTGGTCTACAGAGCAAGATCCAGGACAGGCACCAAAACTACATAAAGAAACCCTGTCTCAAAGAACAAACAAACAAACAACAAAAAAACAAACAAACAAAAAAAAAACCCTTACAAGTCCTGCACTAAGGATAAGTGTTTAAATCCACTTTATCTTATTAACCTTGAACTGTTCTAAAAGGCTACTTTGGAAATATTGTGCTGGGATTTTGTTTGTTTGTTTGTTTGTTTATAGCCATTACACTTACTAAAGAAGCCCCAATTAGAGCTGTGATTTTCCCATTTTTTTTTCCCTTGGGAATTTAAGACTGTGAGGAAGTACTCTCACTGTCTGCCTGCGGAGCTTTGATCCAGCAATGCCTATAAGTGATGACTGGAGCCCTGGGAACTGTCTGGGTAGCAGACAGTCCAGGGCCTGTTTCTATCTGTGACTGTCTTTGCCTTGCTGGAAGGTTGCCTCGCTATGGTCCCTGCCCAGAACTGTGGCCATGCTGGCTCCCAAGCTATCTGTGATAGTGACCAGCATGAAGTCTTCTGGAAAAAGAAGAGCCTGTCATAGACCCTGGGAAAGTGCTTCAAAGATGCTAGGGTATAAAATCAGCACAGAAAAGAGAGGAGCCTGCCAGACAGCAGGACTTGAGCTGACAGCATGACCAGAAGATGAACTGGATGGTAGAGACCTGACATGCATGGGCTGCTTCCCCCGTTCACATGGGGGGCCCTGGGAGTGGGGCCTGATGCTGTGTTCTCGTGACATGGAGAGGTCTGTGAATACACAAGTACAGCTTCTAGATTCAGCAAATGGAAATGTCTAATGCTGGTATGTCAGTTACTTTTCTCACTCCCGCGTTCAAATACCTGAGAAAAGAAGCTTCAGGAAGCACAGGTTCCTCAGTTTAAGGGTGCAGCCATTATGGCGGGGAACGCATGGCGGCAGAGCTGACTGTGGCTGGTCACATTGCATCTGTAGCCAGCACCAATATTAACTCTCACACCAAGTCAGAGTGGCATTTACAGATAACTCCTTGCATAACTAGGTTTCATGCAGCATCTAAGATGTTCTCTGTACTTTAAGGGTTTTGTTATTCATCATAAGTGCAAATTTGGCTGGGCACCCTGTCTGGCGCTCCTGTCTCTCTCAAGGGCTTGGCTTTCTTCTTCCCCTTCATACTACCTCCTGTCACAGTAACATGGATCCTCAAATGTAGGTGTCTTAGTTTTTTGTCAACTTGACACAGGCATTACTTAGCTATGATTCAGGCAAGACAAAAGAGTCACACTGTGTACATCATAAAAGCATAATATTTAATTTACGGGTACTTATATTATCTTTGTGTAGGATTTCCTGTCTTGTTGAGTTAGATCATCATGGATCAAGGGTTATTAAATTTCAAAGTCCAGTGAAGCTGACCATCTTCCAGGTGGAGTTCCTTCTACTTCCTAGACACGTGGGAGCTCCTAGGATGCAGCAGGCATATACCTTTCTTTGGAAGTGGCTAGCGGCCCTTTAGGGTTCACTTTGGGGCTTCTGGTTTCAAGGTAGGAATCTGGTTTAGTTTGGCAGTCTCTGTTGCTGCCAATACTAATGAATGAAATTTCTATAACTGTAGCTTCTGGGCCCATATATCCTTTGTGATCTCTAGGAAGATTGCAGACTAGCCTACAGGCTATCTTTCTTTGGTAGTCCCTCTGGATTTCATAGGGAACTAATGAAGATTGTTTGATCCCATGATCCCTTGCTGTTCCAGGCAATAAGTATCAGTGTGGGGCATCTTATGTCTTCTGGTTGGAGGAATGGAGTATGGATAGGGAGGAGAGGGAGTACTGACCTGGGCATTGGGAATGGACAGAAAAAGGACTCTCCTTTGGGGGTTTATATGCCACTTTGGGGAAAGGAGGCAGTAGACAGATGTAATTCAAGTCTAGAATCCTGTAGGAGAGAGCCTCTATGGAGTCAGGACAAGGATGAGAATGACAGGGGCCCCAGAACTAAAGCAGAATGGCTACAAAGCACATCAAGAGCCATTTGACTGCAAAAATGATTTTCATCGATGATGTTCATGATGTGTGGCTTCACAGCCCTGTCACTGCCCACTGCAGCAAGGTTCCTAGCTGCCACAATTTCAGTGTCCCCCTTCCATTCACCCTTCCCACAGGACACTTTGCAACTCAGTCCTCACTCCCTACCACCTGGTCTTCTCACGTGACTCCAGAGATGGTGGCCCTGCTCTCAGCTTGAGGGTGACTCTCAGCAGAGAGAATGCTTTCCACAACCCACTGCAACCTCTACCCCATTTTATGTCTCACAGCATTTGTGGTCTGGAGCCCCACGTGGGATTTTTCCTTTCTTCCTTTAGTCCGGAAGGAACAGAGGGCACTGCTGCCTTTTGCAACTCTTGCATGTGTTTGCATGACAGTGGGCGCCCAGCCTCATCTTCACGGTCACTCCAGCTCTCTGGGGCTTCCACTTACGCCCCATGCTCCTAGATCAAGTTGTTCACCAGCTGTCATCAGGGACAGGATTCCACATGAGCCGGATGGGACTTTAGATAGGTGCGGTTAATTCCTAAAGTTCTCTTTAGACCAAGAGAGATCACCCCACGATTGCCTACTTCCGATGAGTTAGTGGTTCCACAGAGGTGAGGTAGACAGGCATGAAGAGTGTGATAGAACTGAACTGAAGCTCAGAAACCATGGCGTGACGGCTCCAGCCAGCTGCTTATTGGAGATCACTCAATGAGTTTCCCTGTGGTCTTAATATATATTCAAAGAGAGGTGTCCTAGAACACATTTCCACTCTCCCCAGAAAGGCCAGTCTTTAATGCTTTTACAGAAGACTTCAGGAGGTGCAGGCCAGGCATCTACTTCCCAGGGCAGCTTATTGGCTCTGCTGTGTTCCAATAGGCAGGACTTGGTTTGATTGTTTCTTAGAAGTAAATGTTGCCGGGCGGTGGTGGCGCACGCCTTTAATCCCAGCACTCGGGAGGCAGAGCGTTCAAGGCCAGCCTGGGCTACCAAGTGAGTTCCAGGAAAGACGCAAAACTACACAGAGAACACAGAGAAACCCTGTCTCAAAAAACCAAAAAAAAAAAAAAAAATAGAAGTAAATGTCTAAAACATTCTTTCATGAGCCCAGATGACCAAGGAAAGGCTCCTAGGAATTCATTGTCAGAACAGGTCTTGTAGGGTTGATTATCACATAAATGACTGAAGGGGGGAGATGAAGCTTTACCATCCTGTGGGAACTGTAAGGGTTTACAGGATGGCAAGTCTCAGCCCCCCCACCCCACTCCCGGCAACCAGCTATGTTGCCATCCCGGTGGTCCCGGCTGCTTCTTGGTGACATGACACTGTCCCCATATGCGCTCTCACACACAGTTGGTGTAGAGATTATAATAAATATCTGCCCATGTTTATCCAAATGAATAGGATTTGGGGACTTGAGTTTTACAAAAAAAAATAGCCTCAGAAAAGAGGGGTGATACCTAGTTGCCTATAGACTTTGAAACAGATGGGAGCTTAGGGAAGCCTGGCCAAATGAAGTCAGAAAGAGGGCCTGGTGGTAGCAGTGGTGTGTGTGTGTGTGTGTGTGTGTGTGTGTGTGTGTGTGTGTGTGTGTGTGTGGTATGTGTGTGTGTATGTGTATTTGGTATGTGTGCTATGTGTGTTTTCCAAAATGTAGCTTGCCTATTGAAGAAAAGTCCCCTCTATTTGAGTGAAAAGAGAGTAAATATAATTGTGATCTCTTTCCTCCAAACCAGTCAGAATATATGAGACTCTAAGAAAATCCATAAATGATCCAGAAGGAGGCTGAAAATGAGTCTCACCAGTGCCTTCGTTTTGTAAGAGCAGAATCTCTGAAAGCAGGAATGAGCAGCTGGGATTTTACCATGTCTTTGGGCAAAGCACATGTGTACAGGATGGGCTTCTCACCATGGGACTAAACAGCTGGCGAACCAACAGAAGGGAGGAGGGGTTTCTTGGGGCCTCAGTTGGAGGGTGTAGGCCATCATGGTTGGGGAAGGCATGTCAGCAGAAGCAGCTAACAGCTGTGGTAAGGTAAGAATGTGAGGTGGTTTGCTTTCATCTGGGTGGGTCAGGAGGTAGAGACCCAACAGGAAGTGCAGCCAGGCTATAGAAACTTCAAGGCTACTCCCCTAGCATCCCATTTCCTCCAGCAAGGCCCTGCCTCCAAAAATGCTACCAAATGTTCAAACTCATGAGTCCATGGGGGACATGTACCCTAAGATACCCCATGAAATGACTCCCCCATGAGTCATACTGTCTGTATCCGTAAAAAGCTATAAAAGGAAGAGTGTGTGGGAAAATGATTTTGGGATTGATCTCATGAGAAATGGAAGAACTCTTGTTTGTAGTTCCCAGAAAGCAGAGTCCGTAGCCACAAGTTGGTGGCAGTGTATGGCAGTCAAAAGTGTAAGTGTATAGCACCAGGCTAATGGGGGCTGAAACTCAGTCCTGCCTCTCACTCATTTACAGTGAACCTGGCAGGTAAAATTTACTCTTTGGAAACTAATGGATACCAGCCCTAAAATACAGAATATCACAAACATGTCCCAGGATTGTAAGGAAGAGTGAAATCATGGAAGGAAGCTTCTATAAGTGCAGGCAGAATCATTGTGACCACTCAGATGCCCAATGTCCCTACCTCTTCCTGGCCACTTCCCCTCACAAACTGTCAAAGGCCATTTGAGGTAGTTGGTCAACTTACTACAACCAAGAATCACCAGTGAAGAGAGTCTCAGTGAGAGATTGATCTAGACTAGGTTGGGTGTGTGTGTGTGTGTGTGTGTGTGTGTGTGTGTGTGTGTGTGTGTGTTATGTATGTGTGGTGTGTGTGTGGTGTGTATATGGATGTGGTGTGTGTGTATGTATGTGAGGTATGTGGTGTGTGTGTGATGTGTGTGGTGTGTGAGTGTGGTGGGGGAAGAGTTCATGGTGTGTGCATGTAGGATTGTCTTAATCATCTTAATTGATGTGAAAAAACCCAGCCTGAAAGTGGGTGATACCATCCCTGGGTTTAGAGCCCTGGAGTCTGTAAGAGTAGAGAAATCCAGGGGAACAGTAAGCGATCATGCCTTTATTCTTTCTCTGTGGATATGACTAGCTGCCTCAGGTTCTTGCCTTGACTTCCCTGAAATGATGGACTATAACCTCGAATTGTAAGCCAAATAAACCCCTTCTCCTCTAGGGTTTTGTTTTGTTTTGTTTTGTCAGGACATTTTATGACAGCAACAGTAGCGAAACTGAAACGCTGTTCCAGGCAGGTGGAGTCTTCTACTCCAGTGACGATGGAGCCACTCAGAACACATCTGCATCTTATTCACACCCTCTTGGGTGGCGTACCCTCTGCCTTCTGCCTCTCCCTTTTCTCTTGGCCGGGAGGTCCCCATCATTTATCCCACTTATCAGAAGTGCTTGGTGATATTAAGCAAATTCAAAATCCATAGCAACCACCTCCCCCAGAGTGGCCTTGAGCCTTCTTGGATACAGACCTGCTTGTTTTGTACCCATCAAGAGCTGCCGGGTCCAGGATTTGACCTCCTGCTCTCACACAGCAAGCTTCAGTCCAGAAAGCAAGCTACGGAAGTGTTGGGTAGCTCAGGTTTCCTCTGGAAATAGAACCAATGTTTAATTGTGGTGTCAGGTGCTCTGAAGAAACAGACCGGGGAGAAAATGAACACCTGATTTCCAGAATAGACCACATACAGTCGATTGGGGATTATGAAAAGTTGCATTCCCCCCCCCCCCCCCCCCCGCCCCCAGGATACAGTGCATCTGTCTATACTGGCTCCACCCTGGCCTCCAGTAGCTCCTAAAGAATGCTAATCCAAAACTGGGGCTGAGACTTTGTGTTAAGGCTTCCTCTCCCTCTCTGAGGCAAGTCTCCAAATATGCACACATTTGCTTGCCCAAGATCCAGACAGACTTAACTGGTACTCCATTCATTCTGGGAAATTCCAGGAGCCCCGCCTGGGGTGGAGGCTCGGGTGGGGCTCCAGGAGAAGCTGTGGCTCATCGCATCCTGTGGGGATGTCTTCTCTCCTCTCTCAGCCTCCACCTTTCTCAACAGTGGGGACTTTTCCCCCTTAACTGGAAATGCTGGTGTCTCTCTCTCTTCTGTTTCCCCCTGGACTCTTGTCTTTGAAGTTCATAAGAATGCCATATTCTTTTCTTTAGTGGCTGGTGGGACAGGGTGTAAGCTTGTCCACAGAGGCATTTTCCACACTATGCCCTGGTGACTGTTTTATTGTCCAGAGGGGAGGACATTCTTTAGTAGTACTGTCTCCCTGTACCTTTGAGGAAACCTGTATGCTTATGCTGAGTGAAGGCAGTCAGCTGCTTGTCTAGACTTTCCAGAAAGGATGACAGCTGCTCAGAGATTCTCCCTTGTGGCAAGCACCCTAGGAGAACTAATCGGACTAGATCCTTGGCTAAACTAAGGCTGAGAGTCCCGTGGGCATTCCAAAGTCACTGCAAAAGGGCCTTTTCAGGTATAGTAAACAGTATAAACTATTTTTTAAATATCCCATTTGAAAGAGATTATACATGTATGTATGTGTGTATTATTATATATGTATATATATGCGCATTGTTTTACTTGCATTTCTATTGCTGTGATACAATACCCTGACAAAAAGCAACCTAAGGGAAAAGGTGGTTTATTTCACCTTACAGTTCATCACTATGGGAAAAATCAAAACAGGAACTTCAGACAGTGGCTCATTTCATAGTCACAGCCAAGAGCACAGAGAAATGAACGCATGCATGTCTATTTGCTTGCTTGTCTATGCTCAGCTCCATTTCTCTACTCCCCTACAATTCAGAACCCCCTGCTTAGGGAATGGTGTCACCCACAGTGGGCTGGGTGTTACCACATCAGTTAACATAGTTAACACAGCCTACCACTGATAAGCCCAAAGGGCAGCCCAATGTAAACAGTCCCTCACTGAGGATCTATTTTCCAGGTGATATTAAGTTTTGTCAAGTTGACAATTGAAGCTAACCATTACATGCACTTAAATTAAAAAAGATTCAATCTCATGATCTTTGTCTACTCCAGTGTACCTTTTTAGTCCAAGGACACTAGTATATGTGATTTTGATCTTGTCCCATGACTTTTCCAGGCCTTACAGTGAGATTAAGAGGGCCTGCTTAGGGAGGAGGGCCGTGGACCTGCCTAAACTGACTCTGCTGACTCCCCATGGGAGACCTTGCCTTGGAGGAGGTGGGAATAGGGGATGGGTTGGGGGGGGAAGGTTGGGAGGTGGGAAGAGGGAGGACAGGGGAATCTGTGGTTGATATGTAGAATGAATAGAAAAATCTCTTAATAAAAAAAAAAGGAGGGGCCTGCTTATTGTAGAGGCAGTTTCCAAGTCTCCTTGATGTAGGACTGCAGGCAGGAGCCAGACCTTCTGCTCTCAGAATGGGGATGATTGGGAGGTTTGCCTGTCCTTAGAAACCTCAGAAACCTAGTGCAGGGATTTTCCTTTGAACAGACAGCCTGGCACTGTTCACTTCCCCACCAAGACATGACATGGTTTTTTGCTATAAACAAACAAACAAACAAATAAATAAATAAATATTTCTTTAAAGTGTTTGGTGGGGTAGCTGTCTGTGTAATAGTTCAGGTGCTATGACAAAAAAAAATCCTGTCAATGGGCTGGAGAGATGGCTCAGAGGTTAGGAGCACTGACTACTCTTCCAGAGGTCCTGAGTTCAATTCCCAGCTTCCACATGGTGGCTCACAACCATCTGTAGTGAGATCTGGCACCCACTTCTGTATACATAATAAATAAATAAATAAATAAATAAATAAATAAATAAATAAATAAATAAATAAATCTTAAAAAAAAATCCTGTCAAAAAGCCAAGTAAGGGAGGAAAGGGGTTATTAGGCTTATAATTCCAAGTTTCAGTCCATTGTTGGGGAGAAGGTCAAGTCAAGAGCAGACAGAGAATAAGTTCAGGGATCCTTGCCTGCTTGTGAATGTGGCTCTTAGCTAGCTTTTTCTGTTTTTTAAAGATTTATTTTTATTTTATAAATATGAGTGTTTATCTGCATATGTACATTGCATGCATGCCTAGTGACCATGGAGGCCAGAAGAAAGTGTCAGATCCCTTGAAACTGGAGTTATAAACTGTTGTGAGCCACCCTGGAGTTCCGGGAGCTGAATATGAGTCCTCTGCAAGAACAGCCAGTGCTCTTAACATGTGCAGGGCCCAGCCATGAAATGGTACCAGCCACCTTCAGTGTGGGCCTTCCTACTTCAATTAACAATCAAGACAGCCTCTCACAGATATGTCCACAGACCAGCCTGATCTAGAGCCTTCCTCATGAAGACTCTCTTCCTCAGTGATTCAAGCGTGTCAAGTTGACAACGCAAACATGCTGACATTTTGCTTCTGCCCTGTTTAACACATGCTGAGACCAGCTGTTGTCTGGTCAGTTGGAAACCTACAGCGTTTGTCACAGGCTATGGCTTGGAGGAGGGAGCACTCAGGAGAATATTCTGGACCTACCTCAGGGTGACTCCATACATTGTACTATTCTGTATCTCCTGGAATTAATCCCCTTTCTTTTTCTTCCAGATAACTTGTTCAAACCCAAAGAAAGATGCATTTCAGAGAAGGAGATGCATATGAGATCTAAAAGGTACTTGGCTGTTGTGGGAGGGATGGAAAGAGCTGGGGAGGGAGGCTTGAAGGGCACAGACGCTGTCCCTTGGGCCACGGCTTCCAGACCCACATTTAAGGGCTGAGGTCTTGGCTGCCGATCTGAAAACCTGGCTGAGGTGAGCAAAGTTGCTGAGCTGTACGTCGGAATGTTTATGCTGCTCTTGGATCAACCTCAGGAAAGTGGTGGGTCTTGGATTCGGCAGTGGGCCCATAATTGGTCCCTGAGTGATCAGCAGATTCTGAACTGGAACTCTTTCGACGCATTTACCTTGTAGCTCTGGGCAGGAGCCATGTGCGGCTGCACCTTTGAAAGTAATTTTATGAGGAGGAGAGAACCCGCTTCTCTGGAGGGCCTTGACTGAGACGGTCCTGAGGAAAAGCTTCCAAACTGGAAGCCAGCAGAGCATGGGAGCCAGAGGGGCCTCGGAGGGGCCACAAACCAGCTTTTCTGGCATGTCTGTCTCTGGCAGTCTTGGCAGGAGCCACCAAGGTACTCCTTGCTCTGCCTGGCTAGTCACTATCCAAGACTCCCACTAACTCTTACCACCCTGGGGCACACAAAGGCTACTATTCTTTTTGGGACCTGGCCTCTTAACCAGGACACAAAAGCTCAGCAGGGTTGGTCATGTTCACACACATAAAATGTCATTAAGCTGTAATAAAGTGCCTAGCCCTAGGAGAGATTATAGTAATTAAATCAAATTGATAGTGCACTCAGAGACACCACCAAAATAGGAAGAATAATTTTGCCCCCACTCCAGACCCTAAATTTCTGCTTTTATCGTGATTATGTTGTTTCCATGATAATTAAGTAACTTTGGTTACCTACAGGGAACCTCTTTGAAAGTAAGAAAATAAGAATTAGGGGCATATATTAATGATATGACTCCCAGCATTCTAACTGGGGCTTACAAAGGATCCCTCCATTTGAAGACTTGCTGTTTCATAAATGAAAAGTTGTATACCTTGCAACAAAAGCATTCTCTTCAATTTAGTGAAAAAAGAGAACAAAAGAAAAAAGAAAAAGAAAAAACTTTCCTTATTGGTCCCCAAACCTAAAACTGCTATTACAAACCCTTGCCTACCAAGCAATTTAAATAATGGACTTCCAAGCAGCATTGGTAGACAGAGTTCTGTCCTGACATGTCTCTGAGGAAGAAACTGACATTTGAGAAGGACCAGTAAGCTAGATGATGTTGTACCTAAAGCCTTCAGTGGCGCTTGACTGGTTCTAGAAGGACCAAGCAATTAGATCTCTTTGCTAGGTGGAATGTGCCAGGCTGGGCTCTGACCCCGGCTCCCCACAGTCACTTGAAACTGCTTTTTCTTCCTGTTCCTTGTCATGTATTATGTCGGTTATATTTTCATTTAACTCAAGCAGGAGAGTAAAGCTGAAGTTCCCTCAAAACCGTTTAGCCAGCTGCCCTATGCTCAGTCCCAGGCCTCTCTGCTCAGTTCCAGGCCTCTCTGCTCAGTCCCAGGCCTCTCTGCTCAGTCCCAGGCCTCTCTGCTCAGTCCCAGGCCTCTGCTCAGTCCCAGGCCTCTCTGCTCAGTCCCAGGCCTCTCTGCTCAGACCCAGGCCTCTCTATCTGCTAGGATGCCCACAGTCTGTCTCCTTTCTCTTTCCCTTCAAAGCCTCCCATTTGTACCTTTAAGCAGACACGTGTTCTTTAACCATACATGGTGTTGTACTGTGTTTGCCTTTCCTTCTATAGCTTACCATTTCCTGGTATCATCTGTGAGCTTTCCCAAGATACAGACTTCAATCCCCCCGGGGTTTTGGCTGTCTGCGCAGTGTATTTTGTGTGGGCATGCTATTAAAAATCATAGGATCTCACTTGAGGAAATAGTGCAGGGCCAGAGGTGGGACACAGAAGCTTTGTTTCCACTTCCCAGTTGAGTTGGATGGGCGGCTCAAGGAGAGGCGGTCTCTGGATTGAGGAACTGCCCTCTTGAGGGCTTTGGGATCAGCTCCCTGTGATCTTTTCTCCTGCTCCTAGTTCCAATCCCTCCCAAATGCAGCAAAGGTATATTCCTTTATTCACATGTTTACTCAACCCTCACTAATACTCATGACGTGACAGGTACCATCAAAGCACGGGCCCCTGCAGGACTTTGTGAGTAGCCCTGTGCTACATAGTTGGGGCACATGATTTACAGTGAGTAAGAAGCATTCAGCTTGAGATCCCAATGCCAGCCCACCATTAGCCAGCTGAGGGCTGTACCCAAACCTCTTGGTCTCGGAGGGACTCACCTTCCTTGTTTTATGACAGTGGGACCTTACGGACCTCTTCCAGCTATTGTGAGGGCTGCAGGTGTTTAGTCATGTCTGGTGACTAGCCTGATGCTGAGTAGCCAGATGTCACCTGCCGATACTGTCATCGTCCTTTTATACTTTGCACTCATGCTTCTAAGTTCAGAACAGCTTAGCTCTGTTTCATCTGACTTTCATACACAGGAGAAAATGAGAAAGAGATGTTTGAGTTGGGGGCCTTGTATAGCATGGTAATCTACAAGCTCAGGTTGCAGTGAGTCCATTGGAGAAACATCAGGTGGCATCAGTAAGGAGCTGAACAGTTTGTGTTGGGGAGGGAGCAATCTTCCAGACAAGGGCCCCTGAGGCCCTGCTGGTAACTCAGATGTTGATGATTTACATGGGGACAAGGACAAAATATTTGAGTCTGGAATGTGTTTAGAATCAGCTTAATCAGACACACCACAGGCTAAGAGGAAACAAACTTTTTTTTAATGTTTTTTTTTCCCCAGTATATGATTCTTGCTACTGTCATGTATCTGTTGTTCCTCGTCCAATCACAGTAAGTCAAAAATTAGATGGCCACAAAGTGGGGATATGCAGGGAATGTTGACACTCAGAATAGCAAACCAGTACGTTAAATATCCCTCCTTTTACAAGTGAATCATTATCACTGCAAATACAGCATGAGAAGTGACTTCCACATAAATACCTGGCCTCTGCAGCTACACTGCCCAGGAAGTATCATTGAGACACTGTCCCCAGAGTGTCTATGTCCTGGGACCTCATAGTCCTTTTTTTTTTTTAGGGCCCACTATGGATTTAATATATATAATAAATATTTAATATATTTATAATTATTTATATTTATAATTAAATTATATTTGATTATATTTAATATAATAAATGTTTTTGTATCTTTTTATTTTTTTGATCTTTTATTCTTTTTTTAACAAACCAAAGTATGATAAGAAAAAACAAAGCCATCACATTGAAGTGTTGGACAAGGCAAACCAATAGAAGTAAAAGGGCCCTAAGAGAAGGTGCTAGAATCAGAAACTCACTCACTCATACAGTCAGGAATCCCATAAAAATACTGAACTGACAGCTATAACATATATTCAGAGGACCTGGTGCAGGCTTCTGCAAGCTGCTTGCTGCTTCAGTTTCTGTGAGTTCCTATGAGCTTTGCTCGGTTCATTCAGAGGGCCTTGTCCTCCTGGTGTCCTCCATCCCCTCTGGCTCTCACACTCTTCCGTGGTGTCTCTGTGCTCTGAAGGGAGGGGAGTTCTTCAGACGGCACCTCACCATGTGAAGACCCTACCTGTGGGTTCCTTCCTGCTGACGAGCCAGGCTGCCCCCCACCCCCAGCCCAGCACCTGCCGTCTTGTTCCTCATCATGTCTTCTGTCTGTTTCAGAATCTATAATAACTTGCCGGAAGTTAAAAAGAAAAAAGAAGAGCAAAAGAAAAGAGTGATCTTACAGAGTAACAGACTCCGAGCAGAAGTCTTCAAAAAGGTAGCTGCCTGGGGTGCAGGTGTGATGTGGGTGGTGCACAGAGAGATGGGAACTTGACATCTTTGTTTCCCTGGCCCCTCCAGCAATTACTGGACCAGCTCCTTCAGAGGAATGCAGTCTGATCCCAGGTGGCCCTGCTAGCCACTGCCTGGATCTGGGAAGACTTCCGACGCTGGATGAACCATTAAACTTAACACTATCTTCGCACGTGAAAGATACATTTACTTTACTTTTTTTTGTTTGTTTGTTTTTTGTTTTTTGTTTTTTTTTTTTTGTTTTTTTTACTTTCTAAATGACCCAAACAAACAAAAGCAACAGTCCTGGAGTCAATAGGTCAGCAGGTCAGCAGTCTGTTGCTGGGACTTCTATCCCTTGGAACCTACTAGACTTAGTCTTTTTTTTTTTTTTTTTTTTTTTTTTGGCTTGTGAATTTTACCCATTGCTTCTGAAGTTTTCAGTATATCATTTCCAACCAAGAAGGAAATTTTTATATATTCAAGTGTGCTTAGATGTTGGGTTATTTTTTTTTCAGGAGGGGGGCATGTTTGGGGTTTTGGGTTTTTTTTTTTTTTTCAAATTTTTGAGGAGTAAAACTATCATATTTTAATTCCCAATCCCAATGGCTGCCAGTTCTGAAATCCAAAGTCTGGGTCAAAGTCTGTTTAGCATACACATCGTGGAGTAGCAGAGGCTGACTTTGAAATGGAGAGACGAAGAGGCAGCCAAGTACAGACAAACTGGAGAGCCCTCTGCCTCTCTCCCACCCCACCCCACAGTGCCCGCCTTCGTCAGTCACCAAAAAGTTTGTTTCAGTGGAAGCTTGAGAATGGCTGGGTGAGGATGTCAGTGTTTTCAGTGCACACACACACACACACACACACACACACACACACACACACACACACCAGAAGTTATCTTAATCAAATGACCTAGTGATACCCACTCTAATTTTTTCTTTCAAGTATTCTTCATAAATATGTATTTGTGGAGTTAAGAACAAATTAGTTTTTGCAACAAAAATGGAAATAAATACATTTATTTGAAATTCAAGTATTTCTCTGCCATGTGTTCTGCTCAGTGTGATGACACCTGCCATAACACTAGGGTGACACCGTGCCTCCTTCTCCTCTACCTCTGGCCACCATAAAAGTCCCTGTGCTTCTGGATTCAGGGCAAGGAATGCTGCCTCTTGGGAGCTGGTGCAAGAGACCCAGGAATGACTGCCCGGTATATACAAACATGCATGTTCACATGTTCAGGTGCAGTGTGTGTGGGTACGTGTGTGTTTATTTGAGGAGGCCAAAGGACAAGCTTAGGTATCAGAGTTCAAGTCCCTATATTTAAAAAACAAAAACCAAACAAAAAACACCTCATTGGCCTGGAGCTAGCCGAATAGGCTTGGCTGACTGTCCACTGAGCCCCAAAGATCCATCTGACCCAGGCTCACCAGCACCGGATTGCAGACTGGCATTTAAAATAACAAGCAAATAACCTGGGCAATGGTGGTACACTCCTTTAATCCCAGCACTGGGGCGGCAGAGGCAGGCAGATCTCTTAGTTGAAAGCCAGACTGGTCTACAGTGTAAGTCCAGGACAGCCAGGACTACACAGAGAGTAGTCTTAAAACAAACAAACAAACAAACAAACAAACAAACAAACAAACAGAAAAAACCCCAACCAACCAAACAACAAAAACCATGGGCTATGGGAATCCATCTCAATTTGGTGTGCTTTCCCATGCCATGGGCAAGCCATCTCCATTGACAAGAGTCTTCCCATCTGCTTCATGCCTGCCCTGCTCAGAGGAAGCAACATGACAGAACCACTGGGAACAGAGGCTGTGTGTCACTGCTCTTCCTGGTCTGTGGCCTTGGGCAGAGATGCCAGCCAGTCAGCATCTCCTAACCAGGAGAGAAACCACAGTGATCTGGAATGTTTAGACTGAATTATTAACCATATAGAGCACTGTCTAGTAAGAAGTGGAGGCAGCTCTGAAGAGCCCAAGTAGCCACAGAAATCAAGGAGCTGCTCTGGAAGGGTTCAGGTGTAGCTCCACAGATGACAGAAAAATTTGTGTACTGCCACACCTGTAGAACTTGCTGAAAATCCACCCTCTGAGGCTTGCCAGAATCCTGCCCTGGAAATGTGCAAGGTTGAGCCCCTCTGCTAGAGCAGTGGTCGGGGAGTGGGGGGCGGGGTCTGCATGCTTTACTGGGCCTGGTCCCGAAGCCTGCTGAGCTGTATCTCTCCAGCGCCCCCTACTGACAAAGTTTAGCATTTCCCAGCATCCTAAGGGAGACTATACAAACTCCATTTTAACTGAGCAGACAAAAAAGGGTGGATTTGGAGGTGAAAGGGAAAATACAATGAAGACCTGGCACAGTAGGTTGTTTAGCATTGCCTCAGTTTCCTTAATTGCCAGATGCAAGTAAATATAGTACCTTCTTCATGCTGTTGCTATGGAAACAAAGTGGATGTGAGTGGAGTGTGTGGAAGGATGTCTGGCCCAAAGCAAATACACCATGAGTGTTTCCTGGCATGCACAGAGGTGGGAGGAGGAATACATGGGCCATGAGTTGGTTGAGAGAGCTTGGCAGTGAAATGCTTTAAAAGGCCATTGAATGCTTGGCTTTGCTGTGGCTGGTCAGTCCTGTAGGCAGGAAGTTTCATTATACAGTTTGGTTGGGGGCTAGGGAGGTGACTTCTTAGGTAGAGGTTTTCCCTGGGCCTGACAAGCTGATTTTGACCCCTGGGACCCACAGAGTAGAAGGGAGAGCTAACTCTCACAGATTGTCCTCTAGACCTCCTCTTGTGCACCATGGCATGTGCATGCCTCCACACAAAAACAATGTGAACTAATAAGTAAATAAATGCAAAATGTTTGGAAAAGTCAAGTTTGGAGTTGATTTTAGTTTTAGTTTTTTGAGTACAGTTTCGTACAGTCCAGGCTAATTCTGAACTCTCTATGTAGCAGAGGCTGGCCTTGAACTCCTGATTGTTCTGTATCCACTTCCCAAGCTCCGGGCTTCTTGTAAACTCACTCATGCCCTCTATGTTCCTCTGACTTTGGGAACCATTTCAAAGCAGCTCAGCAAAGTGATGCTTGCTTTTTTTTTTTTTTTTTTTTTTTTTTTTTTTTTTTTTTTTTTTGTACTGTTAGGGCCTCTTCAGGTGTCCCAGTGAATTCCTATGTACCACTTAATCGCTTTTTGAAAAATACACATTTTAAGTCAAATCTATGATAGTTAAGGACAGTCTTTCTTGTATGAAGATCCTGAGACATCTGTCCTTACTTTTCTTTAGTATCTGCAGAGCAGTTCCAAAGCTTTTTCCCATACATTCAAATTCGGGGCCCAGCTGTTTCCAGACTGTTTGATGATGCTTAAGGAGGTGAGTCTGTGTTAGCTAACATTTTAAAGAAAGAATGCTAGACAGAACCGCAGTTTTCAAGAGGTCATAAAACACTCACCTTCAATGCAAATCTGCTGCTGAGATTTCAAAGTCTCAGAGAAGGGAGAGTCAACCGTAGACTAAAAGGCACCGAAGAGTGTTTTCAAGGACAGTTCTTCACTAAGGTCCCAGGGAGGGAAACTAGGTAGGCATATGGGGTCTGATGTGGGGACCAGACCACTTCCTCTGGACCCGCTGTCTCAGCACAAGGCAGAACATCAAAATTTGGTTTCCTGTTGCACTTACTATTGTAGAAATTCTTTTAATGCTGACGAATGAATTTGACACAGTCTGCGTTTCTCTTCCATCATGAAGTAATAACAGAAATATATAATGTTACGATCAATATGGAAATCAAGGCTTGCAGAATTAAAGCCACCGTTCCTCCCCTCCTCTCAGGAACTGGCCACCATTTGCTAGGTAATTTTATTAAACTCAGTCCTCAAGAAAGACTCTGAAGGATTTGAAAATTCTAACTAGACTTTGCCATAGTAGCTTCGATAAGCAAACTCGTCTCTGACAGTAGTTTATTTGCATCTGAGGATGGTTTGGGTCCAGCACAGAGACAACCTTTCAGAGATGCAGCAGGCAGAGGGCCGAGGGGATTCTAAGGAAAGACTCCTGAGTCGGGACCAGGCAGCATTTGAAATCCGTGGAGATGTCCAGGTGGTAAGAGAACTGGGCTGTCCCCTGGTGGTCCCCATGACTTCCTGTGGAAGGAGCAGCTCCCGTTGGGGTCATGCATCCTGCCTGCCAGCTGGTAATGGAATAATGGGAAAACAATTGTCTTGGCTCTTCAGCCAGCGCCTGTTGCCAACCCAACTTCCTGGAAGTGGTGAGCTCCCTGGGTGAGTCAGCAAATGCTTGCTCAGAGGAACGAAACTCTTTGAAAGAAGTATTTGTGAGGCAGCCAATCGTGAGAGACTAGTGGAGATTTCTCTGTCTCACATAGTCCCTGCTTTTCAACACTTGCTGGCCTCTGAGTGTATGGGATGACCCACAGTCTGAGTATGAGGCACAGGGGATGCAGGGTGACAAGAGAGAGGAGGAGGGGCAGGATGTGTCTGCTCAGGGAGGGTGATCTAATCATTGGTACATGAGAGTTCTGAGTCAAGCAACTAAGAATGTGGTAGAAAAATGACTGCTGTGGGTTAGTGAGAATGCACTTATGGGCACGCTCAACACAAAGGAAGTGATCTGCTAAGTGATTAAAATGTGTCCATCAGCAGATCGTTCCACATGATAGGGTTCCTTGAATTTGTACTTTCATCGAAATTGTCCACAAATGGGTAGCTCTGTAGAAACCTTTGAAATCTGCCATCGCGGGCAGAAGCAGCTCATTCCTGGGACTGAATCACTTTGGGAGTTCCTCTAGGTCTCTCTTTCTTGCCCCATGCTGTTGGGACATGGCTGGCTCATGCAAACTATGCAACAGCTCCTTGAGATTCTGTGGAGTGCCCCACCCCCACGCCCTGTGGCTTGTTTTAGAGGCACAGGTCCCTCCATCAAGCAGAATCTTAGTCACATGGACTGTGCCAATGACTACTTTGCAAGTCTCTTCAGGAGTCCAGGGCTTTTCTTCAAGTTGCATCCATTGTTTCAGTTGAAGACTTGATCTGAGGCCCTCATCTAGAGTGTGTACAGAGGAAGGGAGAAGATGAGAAAATTCTCCTCTTCTGTTCTCTTTTCTGGAAAGGTTCCTGGACACGTCCTGAATGGCACCTGCTTGGCCATTCATGGTGCAACCAGAAAGGTGGCTTCAAGTAGTAGCCTTCCTCCCAGATCTAAGTACCTCATTACCTGGGAGGGGACCTGGGAGAGGACCTGGGACCTGGGAGGGGAGCTGAGGAGGGATCTGGGAGGAGGAGGCAACTTATTCAGAGCATCTCAAAAGAATGAAGCATTATTAAAACAAACAAAAACTTTTTAAAATTCTTAAGAAAGGGGGTAAGAAGGTGACACAGTAAGCTGCTTGACACGCAGCTGTAGGAACCTGAGCACTGCCCCTAGAACCCATGTAATAAAGCTGAGCCCAGCAGCACACATCTGCAATCCCAGTGCTGGGGGGGGGGGGAGGAGACAGGAGGATCTCTGAGGCTCGCTGACTAGCCAATTGAGATAAGACAATGAGCTCCAGGCTCGGTGAGAGACCCTGCCTCAAAAACTAAGGCAGAGGAACAATTGAAGAAGATGTTCACACACACACACACACACACACACACACACACACACAGAGCTTCATACATGTCACATCCATGTATACAGAAACATGTACACATCACACACACACACACACACACACACACACACACACATGAAAATAAGAGGGAAAATGTGATGACTATTCATGGTTGTGAACTTAACTATGTATGTCTGGAAAGAACTAAAACCAAAATAACTGGGCACACCTGTGAGGGATTTTTTTTTTAAAATCTTTTGCCTTTGAAGCAGAAAGACCCACTTCCAATCTGGATCTGTGAGGTGGGAAGATCCACCTTTAATTCAGATCTTTTGAGGTGGAAAGATCCACCTTTAATCTGGGCCATACCTTCTGTCAGCAGCCTGTATAAGGACACAGAAGAAGGAAGCTTTCTCTCTATCTGCCTGCTCTCACTCTTGCTAGCAAGTTGATTCCTTCACTGGCATTAGAGCCTACATCTTTGGGATTCTGGTGTGTGCTGAAGATCAGCTGAGACAGCCAGCCTCATGGACTGAACAACTACTAGGTTCTTGATCCTTCCATTGGTGGACAGCCATTGTTGGACTAGCTGGACCACAACCTGTAAGCCATTCCAATAAATCCCCTTTATATGTAATAGAATATAATTTATAATATAATAAAATATAATATAATAATATAATATATATAAAACAGTACTATATAACTTATATAGTGCTATGTATAGTGTTATATATGTTATATATGAAGTATATATCATATGTGTTATATATATAATATATATTCATTCTATAAATCCTGCTCCTCTCAAGAATCCTAATACAGAAAAGATCTGTCTGAATAGGGAAGAGGGATGAATCTCTAAAAATCATTTTGTTGGACAGCCCCGAGAGCAAATTACATAGAGGTAAGTGTACTTCAAAGACCTCAGAGCATTCCCCCTCTGTCCGAGCCTTGCACCTCCCTGGCTTGCCTGAAGTGGTAGGGCAGCTGCAAAGGACATCAAGGAAACCATTCCACTGTGACCTGTGCTGACCCTGCAGGACAGGTGGTGGCTGGCTGTGGGCCTGCCTGCCCAGTGAGGACAGGATGAACACGTCCACTGCTGTGGAGTCATTCAGAAACCAACCTCCACCTCTGTGCCTCGCCATGGCAGCTGCTCTGGACGTGATATGATTACACAGACACCAAAGGGATTAATGATGACAGAGTCCATGTGGTCTAGCCTGTGCTTCACATTACAAACCTCTCAGTATACATGAGAGTTTTGTTTCTGTTTAAAAATATACCTGAAGGCTACTTAGGCCCGATTTAATTATTGTATGCTGACATAATTACAGCTGTAATACCAGCCTTGCTCTCAGCTAACATGTTTGTTAAAATGACAAAGTAACTTAGAATGTTTTTGAAGGGATTTGGGTGGGGAGGGGTAAAGGCTGTGACATTTCATTAGCAAGGCTGAACCTGACTATGATGAATAAATATTTTTACATGTATTAAACTGGAGTGTGTAGCTGTCAGTATGTCTAAGGTGGTGGAGTGGATATAGTGTGTGTGTGTGGGGGGGGGCGGTGACAAGATTTGCTTTGGATTTGATCACTCCAAACTTGCCTCTCAATTAGCCCTGGAGAGGAATTTCCTCTCCTGCCACCACTGCTAGCTATGACGTGGCTTTCAACTGGTTGACAGTGAAACTTGCTAAACCAAGCACAGAACCTGAACAGCAAACCGCTGTCCCAGGGCACCTGCCATGTGGCTTTTTAACAAGAACAGCTTGAGAAAGCATTTTGCTGAAGGCTAACCACACACCACTCACCAGCCCTGTGCTGTCCATGTCCCTGTTTGGTCACAGCTACCGTTTATACATACAAATAAATGATAGCTACTTTGTTGAGTCTCTTAGAAGCTCCCATACTATTGCAGAGCAAAGAGACCCACAAGTGAGTTCAGCATCTCATTCCTTTGGAATCAAGGAGCTCTGTTTCATTCAAAGATTCTATCTGTTTGAGGTGAGCAGCCTGCCCAGGCTCACATTTGTTTTTGTTTTTCCTGTTTGTTTGTTTTGTTTGTTTGTTTTAATGTTCTACTTCTGCCCTCTTTCTTTCCTTGCCAAGATGATGCCCACTTACAGGATGGGTCCACAGGAGATGAATGAATAAGTCAGAGGTCTGGATCTGCTTACAGGATCCCTAGATAGCTGTGGACCTACTGTGGACTGAAAGCTCACATTCATGTTTGTACTGTGAAGCCCCAGTCCCCCGTGTGGCCCTGTGTGGTGATGGGCTTCCTAGGAGATAAGCAAGGTTAGAGGAAGGCTAAAGGTAGCCCTTATCCAATAGGATTAATGACCTATAAAAAGAGACTTGAGAGAGTTGCATGCTCTCTTTGAGATGGCTCAGAAGCACACACACAAATGATGGCAGCCTGCAAGCCAGGAGAGAAGACCTCAGATCATAACTTAACTGCTTGGTACCTTGATTTTGGATTTGGCCTGCAGAATTGTGGGACATTTTTGTTGTTTTAGGTGCCCGGTGGATGATATTGTATTACGGCAGCCTGAGCAGACTCCTTAGGATCCTCACTTGTCCTCTGCAGTTACAGTGACCTCATCCATTCTGATGACATATGCTACCCGTGTCTAGAGCAGACAAAGTCCCAAAGCTGGAGGCTGCTGGTTCTTCTTGTTGGTGACGCTCTATGTTGACATTTGCGGGGACCCTGTGCATATCACTTTGAGGTATGGGCTGTCTCCCATAGACAGACACCCGCAGCCTTGGAGGTCTACACTGTAGCCCTAGGCTACAGAAAGCCCTTTGTTCACATTGACACCTACTAGAGAACCCAATCAAAGCCCCTTCCTGTCCAATCCATCAGAGAAGGATTTTGCCTCAGCTTACATCCTGGATTCCCTCTCTTTTTGGCATAAAGCCCCATAGCCAAGATATTTAAACATAGCTCTTCTCTTAGTTAAGATCACTATTGCTGTGATAACACACCATGACCAAAACAACTTGGGAAGGAAAGGGTTTATTTGGCTTACATTTCCACATCACAGTTCATCATCAAGGGAATCAGGACAGGAACTCAAGCAGGACAGGAACCCGGAAGGCAGAAGCTGATGCAGAAGTCATGGAGGGTAATGCTTACTGGCTTGTCCCTCATGGCTTGTTCAGCCTGCTTTCTTATAAAACCCAGGACCAGCAGCCCAGGAGAGCACCACCTATAGTGTGCTGGGCCTCCCCGCCATGAATCACTAATTAAGAGAACACCTTATAGGCTTTCTTACAGCTGGATCTCATGGAGGCATTTTCTCAACTGAGGCTCCCTCCTCTCTGATGACTCTAGCTTGTGTCAAGTTGACATAAAACTATCTAGTACAGCTCTTGAAGAACCATAGCTTCAAGAGACTGTCTTGCCCCTTCTCCAGAAAGTTTGGCTTTCTAGACAGTTGTCATAAAGCTGCAAGGGAGTTATCTTCAGGCCTCAGCTGTGCAGTGGCCCCATTTCTGTTTTCTGGGATTTTCCTAGATAGTGAACCCATATTCCCTGCACATTTAAAGACCTTCCCATTTCTCATTGCCTTAAAAGAGTCCCAGGAGGCAAGGGGAGGCAGGCTCTGGAGTGGCTGCCTGTTAGTACAGGAGCTGCAGGAGATGGTGGTAATGGGGGTAGTTTCTAAAGTCAGATAGAATGTTAGAGTATATAAAAATATCACTCTTTAAGTGATCTTTGGCACCATCCTTCAGGACAGGTTGGCATACCCACCAGCATTTTCACCAACTCTGAGACTGGGCATCAGATGAAGAAGTTGGGATATATAAGAGGCATGATGCACAAAACCTTTTCCTTTAAAATACCAGAATCCCAGCTGGGTCTGGTGGCATTGTCCTCTAATTTCAGCTACCAAGGAGACTGAACCAGGAGGACTGAGTTCAAAGCTAGTAAGAGGAAATTGGTGAGACCCTGTTGCAAGAACTCTTGCCAAGCATGTATGAAGCTCCTGGATTTGACCACCAGTACTGAGAAAATACATATACCAGCATCTTTTAGCATGATGGTCCTTCTTTGAACACCAAGGAATGAATAAGGATACCTTCTCCCATCTAGATGTCCCCCGGGGCAGAAGCTGGCTGGAACCATGGATATCACCAGATGCCTGGCAGATGCTTCTCGATCTTTCATGAGCTCATCTCTGGATCATGCAGTGTGTGTGTGTGTGTGTGTGTGTGTGTGCGTGCGTGCGTGCGCGCGCGCACGCGCGCGCGCAGTGTTCACTGAGCTCTCACTATTATACCTGAGGAGGTAGAGTTGTACAGAGGTCAGGAATGACTGGCCCAGGTGGTCTCATCTTGGAAATCTGGGACAGAGATTGAATTCATGACTGTCCTTCCAGAACTGTGAGCTATCTGAAGTACCTTCTCTATTCTGACAGATGGAAGATATGCATAGAAATACAAGATACTGATGTATTTGGGGATTTCTCTGAAATCTTAAATAATTTCACTGATACCCCCCAAAAGACTTAGGAGCAATATACCTCATATCCTCAAGTAAATAAACTTAAGAAAACATCTGCTGTAGTGGGTAGCTGGTTTAGCTATAACCTTGAAGCACTGCCCCTAGTGAGGTAACAGGTATTGTTACACCTGCTTATAACCTTGAAGAACATGCCCCTTTGGCATGGCCGCTTGGGACCCTTAAGACCTAGGATGCACGTATGCCAGGACAGACCAGGCAGATCTCAGGCAGAAGAACAGCGTGGGACCAGGCCTCACCTTTCCAGGATCCTGCGACAAATTCCTCTATTCTGTCTTGTGAGTTTTCCTTCTCAAATAAGTTCCTTTGCCCTTAAAGTAGACTCCATGGATTTCTCCCATTAATCTGCCATCATAACTTTCATTCTTACAGTGATGTGTAAGGGACCCCAGAATATGGAAGAATGAAGTAGACTCATCATGACATGGAAATTACGCAATAACACAATGTTTCAACCAGACTAAAGAAGCCAGGTGAAGGGCTCCACTGTGCTTCTCTCCAGACACTAACACTTATAGGTACCAAAGCACCCCCTCTTCCATGCCACCAGCCATCAGTGCTTTCTTCCTTATGTCTCATTCTATCTGAGAAGGCCAACATTGCTTAAGTTCTCTACCCAAAGTCAAAGGTAGAGGAACAAACAACACACTTTAAAAATTCTGAACAGAAATTGCCTAGTTTGAATCCCGTGGGGAGGTGAGGGAGGCTTCTTAGACGTACGTATCCATCAGTGCCATTCAGATGCCCCAGGTTCACTCTCCACAGACGATGCCTTGACATTGGCTGTGTGAAAAGTCATGAATAGAGTAGACAGTGGAAGAAAAAAGGGGAGAGGAACCATGAGCAATAACTGAGTCCAGAGAGCAGAAGAAGATTTCCAAACTCTGAGCCATCCAGGCTACGTTAGTGAAAGACTTTTCAACACAAGGTTTCATCAACTGTAGGTCACATGGGCACACTACATTGTGAAGACTCAATGTTCATAGCTTTCTCTTTCTTCCATAGAATACTTGCTTTCCTCTAAATACATATATTATTAATAGACCATCAAATATTCACTTCACCTAAAATGAATTATTCATGCCATAATCTATGAAACACACACACACATTGGTTTTTTCCAGGCACTTCATTGAAAATATTATGCTGCCTTTTTCTTGTCTGTGGGAAGAGACAATTCTACAGATGTATTCAGTTCTACAATTCAACAATCTGCAATGATCAGGGAAGTTCACAACCACACAGTCAAGAGTCGATAATTCTGTTCAGAAAGCCAGGTTCTAATCAAAGATTGTTTCTGAAAGTTGAGAAAGCACACAGGCCTGGTGCATGTTTTTAGAATACATGAGCTGCTTTGTCTTTTCTCTCTTACATGATCTCAAGCCTGTGGGCTGCAGTGAGGCCCACCATGAAGGATATTCTTGTGATCAACACTCATGCCTGAGCACATAAGACGATCTGCTTGATACCAGTTTCCTGCTAGAACAACTCTGCACACAAGCATTGTATTATCAGTTGCAGGGATGTCAGAAGCTGTCAACATTCAAAGGGTGCAAATCTTGGAATCTGTTCCAGGATGCAGTCTTGATCTGGTCTTGTCATAAGACTCCCAAGCTCTGGAGAAAACACACCTCCAATCACAGCCGGGGGACATTGTCCCAGGAAGGAAAGCTTCCACATAGGGTTGAAATCAATTAGCCAGCTCCTCCAAAAGGCACTAAAGTACTATTTAAAATATTATTTCCAGAATTCTCATTGTCAGCTTTGCAAATGATTCTCAAGTCATGGAGGCCATAAAGCATTTCCATTACCCTTCATATGAGTCAATAGCAAGCCCTATGGGTTGAATGCCTATTTGATGCCCTGTGCTAGGTTTGCTTAGGCACACATGAGCAGGGAATACAGCATAAACTAGGAAGTGGTTCATAGACAATACCTAACCCATAAGAATATAGAAGGAGCTGTCCCAACCTCCACCCTAGGTTCAGGGAACACCGAAGAATAGATGGTAGAAAGAATGGGAGAGCCAGAAGACGGGGAGGAGAGTTGTGAAATGTTGTCTTCTGGACATGGTATGGCCATTGTATTCATGAATTCACTGAATCTCTGGTAACCTGTACAAGATCAAGGCAATGAGGTTGGCCAACACTCCAGCAGGCAGTATTAATTGGACTCAGTGGGTTTAAAAAAAAAAAACAGCTAAGATGTGAATATAGGAAGAAAATATTTTGGGGAGCATGGGGAAGAAGGTAGGGTTGCACACATTTTGCAATTGCCAAAGACTGAACAAAAGATATTCAACAACAAAGAATATGGAAGGCAAAAACCATTACAAAAGAAATGTTTTGACAAATAGAGCTATACTAGAAGGGAAGGAGGGACACAGGGAGGGAGGGAAGAAAGGAAAGAGGAAGGAAGAAGGGAGGGAGGGAAAGAGGGAGGGAGGGAGAGAGGGAAGGAGGGAGGGAGAGAGGAAGGGAGGGAAGGATGGACAAGTGGATGAACTCAGATCTGATAACATAAAATGAACACCAGCTTGCTTCAGTCTGGAGGTGTCAGCACACCAAATTCCTAAGATGAATTTTATTGCCAGTGTAATAGTGAACAAGCACAGCAAACTCTTAACCACTGAGCTATCCCTCCAGCCTCAAACCACTGAACTATCCCTCTAGCCCCAAGGTCCACCTTCTAACGCGTCAGAGGACTCACAGTCTGCAACTCCAGCTCCAGGGGATCTGACGCCCTCTTCTGGTTTCCAAGAGCTCCAGCACACATGTGGTGCACATAAACTGACACAGGCACACACCTGCACATAAATAAAAATAAGTATTTTTAAAAGAGGTGGCGCTTCTTTGAGACCATTCAGTCTTGAGGCAGCATTCTTATGCATAGGATTAATGGGCTGATGAAAGAGGTCAGAAGAATCTGTTAGTGTGTCCCACTACAGGACAACAGTAAGGACTGCCATCTGTGAACCTCCCCAGACACGCGATCTTCTGGGGCCTTGGAGAACTTTCTAGACTCATGAACTGTGATAAATTCATTTCTTTTTATAAATTACCTCATCTCCTCATCTAAACTCATTTTTAAGGGGAAGAATGGACTGACAGATACACTGTTGAATATCAAAAAATGTTGTAAATGGAATTAAAAAGTCAAATGGAAAAATGGAACAAATATTTGAAATTATATGCCACAGGGTATATTTGTTAGTCAGAGTTCTCTAGAGGAACAGAACTGATAGAATGAATACACACACATACATACATACATACATACATACATACATATATACATGACTTACTAGAGTCCCTTACAGGCTGTGGTCCAGCTAATCTAACAATGACTCTACCAATGATTAGTCCAAGAATCCCATAGTTGTTCAGTCCATGAGGTTGATGTCTCGGCTGGTCTTCAGTATACACTGAAGTAGGCTCTAATACCTGTGAAGCAATGAACTTGCTAGTGAGACCAAGCAGGCAAAAAGCAAAGCTTTCTTCTTCCATGTCCTTTATATAGGATGCTGGTAGATAATGTGGCCCAGATCTTCCCACTGCACAAGATCTATATTTATGATTTCATTAAGAAAAAATCCTCACAGGTGTACCCAGCTGCTTGGGTTTTAGTTAATTCCAGATGTAGTCAAGTTGACAACCAAGGATAACCACCATTCAGGGTTAACTCTTTTTCAAAAGCTTAATATAGCTCTAATTTTGTTTTGTTTTGGTTTGGTTTTTTGTTGTTGTTGTTGTTGTTTATTTTTAAATTGCAATAGAAAAATAGCCAAAGGACCTGAACAGACCCTTCACAGAAGAAGCAAAAAGGACAAATACGCAAAAACACTAGAAAATACACAAAATTTGTGAATTTTGTAAATTAAAATAAGTAAATAAATAAACCTATCAAGACATGCTCTACTTTGTGTATTGTGAGGGTGTGTGTGTGTCTGTGTGTGTGTGTGTATAGGCCAGAGGTCAAACTCCTCAGGTGCCATCCACCTCATTTTTTTGAGCCAGTCTGATCATCCTGGAGTTTGTTGACTCAGCTGGGCTGGCTGTCCAGTGAGCCCCAGGGACCCGTCTTTCTCCACTTTCCTAGGCCTGGTCTGACACACAGATGACTCATGCACCACCATGCCTAGCTTTTTCCTATGGGTTCTGGGGCTCGAACTCAGGTCCTCTTGCTGCAAGGCATGCTGTTTTCACAGGATCTGTCTTCCTCCTAGCCCTCTTTCCCTCGCTTCTCTGGCCCACACTCACCCTAGAGGGAGGCTGGCCTGGCGTGTTGGACAGAGGGTATACTGCAATGAATCCCAGGCTTCCCGAAGCTGAATAGAGCATCAGAACTCTGAGCAGGACAGAGAAGCCGAGGGCGAAGGGATGTAGACAGAGGGAACGGTTGCAGAGAAGAGGCATGCAGATGGTGGTTCAGAGGCACTCCAGAACCAGTGTTACTATGAGTCAGGCTCTGTTTCTGGAAACTGTGAAGAGCACCACAGGAAGCCAGCAGGGTGGAAGCCAAGCAGGGTGCTCTGTGGTCTGTGTTTTGGGCCTTTCACACTGGGCTGAATGGTAACTCACAACTCCCAGGAAGGGGATCCATCAAGATGTGACTAAAGATGTGTGTTCAGGGACATGTAAGGAAATGTTATTTTTATCTGTGAAAAATTAGAAACAACTTAAAAGTTCCTCAGGAAGGAAATTGTTTATATCCATGGGATTGTGGACAAGGGTCACAGCAATGTATTTATGTTAGGCTGATGTTGCAAAGCCATCTGCTGAGAATGCTAAATAGACTCTTGGTGGGTAGGAAATGATGTGTTTTATGCAAAACCATGGAAATAAGGACTGTAGAGATGGCTTAGTGGTTAAAGGCATGGATTGGTCTTCCAGAGGCCCCCTGTTTGATTGACAGCACTCATGTGGCAGCTCACAGCCATCTTTAACTCCAGTTCCAGGGGACCTGATGCTCTCTTCTGCTTTCTGTATACACCAGGCACATACATGGTGCAGACAGAATACTCATATACATAGAATTTTAAAAGTCTTTTTAAAAATGGATGTGTTTGTTGTGTGATATTTTGTGTTCTGAAATAAAGCTTGTCTGGAGATCAGAGGGCAAAGCTAGCCACTAGTTAACCATAGAGGCCAGGTGGTGGTGGCTCACGCCTTTGATCCCAGCACTCAGGAGGTGGAGACAGGAATATAAGGCAGGTGGAGACAGGATCTCAGGCCCCCATTTGGTCAGAGGATCCGGGGAGATAAGAAGTCACTAGTGGCTGTTCCTTTACTTCTCTGATCTTTCAGGTTATTACCCTGATATTTGACTCCTGGTTTTTATTGATAAGACTAATTAGGATCACACTTTGTGTATTATTTTTTATTTTCATCAAATACCCCATTTGTAGGTTTCCAAGAATAACTTCAGTTGATAACGTCTGTTAGGTCCAGTACTTCTCTATTTAGTTTTTGTCTAGATGACCTGTCCTTTGGTAAGAGTGGGGTATCAAAGTCTCCTACTGTCAGTGCGTGGTGCTCAATCTGTGATTTAAGCTGTAGTAGTGTTTCTTTTACAAACTTGGGTGCCCCTTGTGTTTGGGGCATAGATGTTAAGAATTGAAATGTCATCTTGGTGGGGTTTTCCCTTGATGAGTATGTAGTGTCGTTCCCTATCTCTTTTGATTAGTTTTTGTTTGAAGTTTATTTTGTTAGATATTAAAATGGCTACACCAGCTTGCTTTTTAGGTCCATTTCCTTGGAGTATCTTTTTCCAACACTTTACCCTGAGGTGACATCTGTCCTTGACATTGAGGTGTATTTCTTGGATGCAGCAGGATGAATCCTATTATTGTATCCTTTCTATTAGTCTGTCTTTTTATTGGGGATTGAGACCATATCACTGGTATTGAGAGAGATCAATGACCAATGATTGTTGACTCCTGTTATTTTGTTTGGTGGTTTGGTGCTGCTGGTGGTGGTGGCTTTGTGTGTGTGTGTCTGTGTGCGTGCACACTTCCCCTTCTTTTGATTTTGCTGGTCTGAGATCATTTACTCTCTGTGTTTTCATGAATTTGAGTTTTCTTTCTAGTATCTTCTGTAGGGCTGGGTTTGTAGATAAATATTGCTTAAATTTGGCTTTCATGGGATATCTTATTTTCTCCATCTATGGTGACTGAACATTTTCCTTGGTATAGTAGTCTGGGCTGGCATCTGTGGTCTCTTCAAGTCTTCGGGACATCTGTCTAGGCCCTTCTGGCTTTTAGAGTCTCCATCGAGAAGTCAGATGAAATTCTAATAGGCCTCTATACATTATTTGGCCTTTTCTTCTTGCAACTTTTAAAAATTTTCTTTGTTCCTTTGTTTAGTTTTTTGATTATTATGTATAAGGGGACTTACTTTTCTGGTCTAATCTATTTGGTGTTCTGTAAGCTTCTTGCACCTTTATATGCATCTCCTTCTTTAGTTTAGGAAAATTTTCTTCTATGATTTTGTTGAAAATATTTTCTAGACCTTTGAGCTGGGATTCTTCTCCTTCCTTTATTCCTATTATTCTTAGGTCTTAGGTTTGGTGTTTTTATAATGTTCCAGATTTCCCGGATGTTTTGTGTCAGGAGTATTTTTAGAGTTAACACTTTTTTGACTGATGTATCTATTTCTTCTATCATAGCTTCAACACCTGAGATTCTCTCTTCTACCTCTTATGTTATGTTGGTGAAGCATACCTCTCTAGTTCCTGTTCAAATTCCTAAATTTTTTGTTTCCAGAATTCCCTTGGTTTGTTTTCTGTGTTAAATCTATTTCCACTTTCAGGTTGTGAAAAGTTTTATTCATTTCCTTCCACTGTTTGTGTTTTCTTGGATTTCTTTAAGAGATTTATTCATTTCCTCTAGCTGTTTATTTGTGATTTCCTGGATTCCTTTAAGGTATTTATTCACTTCCTCTTTAAAGACCTCAATCTTCTTCATGTACCTGGTTTTAAGGTCTTTTTCTTGTGCCTCAGCTATGTTGGACTATTCAGGGCCTGCTGTAGTAGGACAGCTGGGGATAGAGGACACCAGGAGAACAAGGCCCTCTGAATCAACTAAGCAAGCTGCATATGAGCTCACAGGGACTGAACGGCAAGCACAGGGTCTTCGTGGGTCTGCACCAGGTTTATTATAGCTATTCGCTTAATATTTTTATGGGACTCCTGTCTGTGAGAATGAGTGGGTCTCTGACTCTTATGCCTGCTCTTGGGACTCTTTTCTTCCTGTTTGGTTGCCATGTCCAGTTTTAATATGATAATTTTTGCTTCATCGTACTATATTTCTTTTTGTCGTGATTTCTCAGAAGCCTGTTCTTCTGTAAGGAGACAGAAAAGCAGTGGATCCAGGTGGGAGGGGAGGTAGGGAGTACCTGAGAGGAGCAGAGAGAGAGGAAACTATAATCAAGATACGTTGTATGAGAAAAGAATCTAGTTTTAAGAAAAGGAAAAAAAGAATAGAATAATTTCACCAATTGTTAATATTTTGCTTCATGTACTTTATCATTCATTGTCTATACACACATAGTTCATCTTATATGACTAAGTAAGAAATTATTTACATACTATATGCATAATTATATGTATGCATGAAATATAGCATTATTTAATTCTATGTAATATATAATGCATATTTACATATATTTGAGTCTTTTTTAGATTTATTATTATTTTTAATCATGTGTTTGCTTGGGACTTTGTGGATGTGAGTGGAAGTGTCCATGAAGGCCAGAAGAGGGTCTCAAATTCCCTGGGGCTGGAGTTACAGACACTTGTGAGCTGCCAGACATGGGTGCTGCGAATGGAACTCAGTCCTCTGAGAAAGTAATATGTGATCTTAACAGATGAGCCATCTCTCCAGATCTCACATTTACATAGGAACAGCATGATAGCTATGTGATATTCTGTGTATTATATAAATTATATACATCACATTTCTTAACTATTTGAGAGTAATTTGCAGAAATTACATCCTCCAACCCTCGAGACCTTCACAAGCTATTTTTATTCTCTCTCCACCTTTATATTTTTTTCAAACTGTCTACTTTCATAATTAGATACAAATAACAATTTATGTTAGTCAAAGAAGTAAACCCCACTGCCAAATCTCTCAACATTTTACAGTAACATTGAAATTACTAGCTAGATAATGAGATGATACAACCCTTTTGGAACCAATTTAAGAGTACATATGTAACATTTAAATTTTTACACCTGTTTTGTACTCATAACCATTATTTCCAGACCTGTAGTCTGAAAAACTATTCTATTTTTTAAAAGGGCGTTATGTGTAAAATGTGCTCGAAGGGTAGTTTTAGACAGAAAATCCTGACTAAGGCAAATGGCTTAAGGAATATCTGAAAGGCTATGACAACCATCACCCCTCTTTAGAGAACTGTGTCTACCTGCACTCCTGAAGAGTTCCTTGAAGTCAAATCAGGGGTGGGCGGCAAGGATGTGTGGAGGGAGCCATCCTAACATGGTTTATGGAGCTTGAGTTAGACTCTGAGTCTAACTCAGGATCATTTTTTTTAAATGAGGTTCACCTGTCCTGTTGGTAAGCTCTGGGGCCACCAAAACCCTTAAGCTCTGAGCATCATGGGCTGGGGCCCCACTAGCAGGGAAAGTGAGCACAGAGTAAGGTGGCCTCAGGAAGGGAACTAAGAGCTGAGTAGAGACATGGCTTCTGTCCCACCCACTGTGGCCAGTGACTGCCTTTCCTCCTATCAAGCCCTGGTGCAGTCCTGAAGGAACCCTGGATTCATATGCCTTGAAGCTGTCATACAGACCAATTTGCACTGAGAAAAACCTATCCGCCACCTGAGCTAAGCCTGGGGTTAAGGGCTCCAGGGGAAGTTCATGGGCCATTGTTCCCGGAGCATGGAAGACATGGTACAGGCCAGTTGACAGTAGGCCGGGGCCACCAGCACTCTGATCATGAGAACCATCCAGAAAGATCGCTTTCCAGCATGAGTGGCCATTGGCCTTAAAAATCAGCCATGGCTTCACTATCCATCTGCTCAAAGCCAATGTCATCTTCAATGATTGTTTTCAAGCTTCTTTTCGAGGTTGTCTTATTGGCATGCAAGATTAGGCCCCTTCATGGGCAGAGGTATGGGGAACAATGGTCACCCTGAGTTATGAGCATAGGGCCACAGGTGGGTGTTGGGTGGGTTCAGAAGTTATGTATACAAGAGTGTTTCTTGTTACAGCATTAAATGACCTTAAAAGGGTGTTGTGCCAGTCAGCTTTCTTCCCCGGGTGCACATGGAGGCCAGGCTGTTATTCCTGAACAGATGGAGCTGATGGCCACAAGGTACAGAGTTAGCCCGGTCACATAGTTCTGGGGTGGTGGTGGTGGGGGGGCAGTCCAAGACGTGAAGTTGGTTGCTTTTAATCTTAGGAGGGAAAAGCGTTCATATAACCATAGCTGCTGTGTGAAAAGAAAAGCACTAAAAATAGGCATACTCTCGATGCCAAGTGCAAAATCATAGCAGTAGAAAGGCCCTGAGGATGTCCCCCTCCCTAAATTCAGATGTGGAAGATTTAGAAAAGGCAAATCTTACCAGGATTTGCAAGGCATCCCTGTATATTGAGTCCTGGTGTCAGCCTGCAGAGGTGAGCCCCCAGACGGCAAAGAGACAAGCTCCCCGGGAATGGACCTTCAAATGCACTTATTAACTTTCAAATCCGTTTCACTTGTACCAAATGAGATCTTCCAGGAAGTGACATTTTAGAGACTCCAGTCGTGCGAGAATAACAAAGACGACCATTATGTTGGGAAGAGCAGCTGTGCTTTGATGTCTTAAAGGGCAGCAGACAGAGTGTCCAGGTGGAATTAGTGTTGGATTAGAAGGTGCAGATCGGGCTAGGGGCTGGGAGAAAGAACTCTCCAGTTTCGGGCTAGGGGCTGGAGACACTGTGGCCCCAGAGAAATCCAGGCACACAGTCAGCCTCCCAGTTGCTCAACATGGCTCATCCCCCAGACTGGAGTCAAAAGTATGAATTATCTAATTATTTCTGGATGTGCAGTCCTGGAATAAATGTGAGCAGAGAGAGCTCATGTTGTCCCTATCTGCTGCATGGGAAAGAGCTAAAAAGGATGGACTCCAGGGATGAACTGTGATTATCTTGGAAGAGAGGGCCTCAGTGGGACTGCCCAGAGAGCTGGCAGAGGGGCATTTGTGTTAGCTGGGTCCCAGGGGATGAAAACAAAACCCCGGTCCAACTGTCTGCTGCCCATTGCAGCAGCTGCTGAGAATTTAAGTTTTTAAAGAAAACCCAGAGCACAAAGCCCCCTGTGGCTTGGAATCCATTGTGTGCAGTTGGCATGTGGATTTCTTTGGCCTGTCTTGGAAGGCTTGTTCATGAGTTGGTGATAATGAAATGTGCATTTGTGTGTGTGTGTGTGTGTGTGTGTGTGTGTGTGTGTGTGTGTGTGCCAATTTTCATATGCAGCAGGTGGTTGTAGAAGGTTAGAGTGGTCTCCATATTTCCATAGAGGCATCAAGGTACCAACTACAGGAACCATTGTCCTTACTCTGTGCTTTTCTGGTGTTGGAAGCTGCTTGTTCTTGTCTGGTGTGGTGGTTGGCCACATCTTACAGAGAGAAGTTCTTAGTCGTTTGTCAAGATGGAATCCACTGAAGGAAACTGCCAGAACCAGGTAAGAGGACAACTTTTTGAAAGCTACTGTCCCATTCCTTCTGGAAGGATGAGCTTGGCCTGCCTGCCTCTTGCTCTGTTGGGGAGCAGCCAGAGAAGGCGGAAGTTCTACAGCCAGTGTTCCTTTGCTCAGGCCTCCTCCTGCCAGAACAGCCAGGACAGTATCCACAAGGCTGAGCACCCGCCATCTCTTCTAGCACCTGCTTCCTGGCCCTTGCTACTAAGTTCACAGACCCCATGTGACCTTCATGTAAGTATTTCTACCATCTGATTAAAATTCTCTCCTTTCAGGGACAGGAAAAAAAAAAATCTATTGGCTCAGCAAGCTGTCCAGGTCTGTTCTATAAAAGCAAGAAGAAATCAGTGATTTAAAAACAAAAAAAAATCCAAGGCTGGGCATGGTGGCTCCTGCCTATAATGTCAGCACTTGGAAGGCTGAGGAAGATTTAGCTCAAATTCAAGGCCAGCCTGGTTCACCGTGTGAGACGAACCTGTCTCTAAACAACAACAATAATAGTAAACAGATAGTTTTAAAATTCCAGTTCCTCTAAGGCACCCAAATAAAGTTTGTTTTTCGAATATGAACTACAGTGTGATAATAGGTATTTAGGTGGGGTTTTGTTTATGTCTTCAGGCCATTTTTAAAAGTGTTATTCTGAACCTTGATCTCATTGTCTTCTGCAGCAGCTTACAGATCGTCACAGCGTAAAACCCCACCAATTGAAAGCAGTTAGTGCTGGGCCTTAGAAGCCTGGCCTGGCCTCCTTGGGTGAGAATTCTGGTGTCCGGAGAAGCAGGGCTGCCTTTCCCTTTGCAGCATAGGCGTGGACCCACACGGGCCATAGTCGGGCTGTGGTCCTCTTGGTCTCTATCTCCTCGCCAGTGTCAACTGAAGGACATTTTTACCTTCTATTAGTCACTTTCAGCCATTGCCCCATGCCCTCCTCCTCTGTATGGAAGGCCAACAATGTGGCACCAGGTTCTTCTGACACTGACACTCTACCCTGCCTTGGTTTCCCAAATTTGCCTGACTCCTCTGCCTTCCTTTTCTATTTTAAGGTTAATCTTGTCTGTCAGTTTGACAAGACTTGGGGTCACTGTGGAAACAAACCTAGGGGCATGTCTGTGGTATATCTATGGGAAGTGTCTAGATTAGATTAAGTGAGTAGGGAAGACCCACAGTCTGTGTGGGCAGCACCATCCAGTGTACTGGGGTCCCAGACTAAATAAAAAGAAGAAAGAAAACTAAGTGCCAACATTCATCTCTCTCTCTCTCTCTGCTTCCTGACGGTGGATGCATTGTGCCCAGCTGTGCCACATGTGAGCTGCCCAGCTGTGTCACACCTGTGCTGCCATGCCTTTCCTCACCATGATGGACTGCACTCTCAAACTGTAAGAAAATAAACCCTCCTGTGGTAGTTGGAATGTAATTGGCCCCCATAATCTTACAGAGAGTGGCACTATTAGGAGGAATGGCTTTGTTGGAGTGGGTGTGGCCTTGATGGAGGAAGTGTGTCACTGTGGGGGCGGGCTTTGAGGTTTCCTATGCTCAGGATACCACCCAGTGTCTCAGTTGACTTCCTGTTGCCTGCAAGATGTAGGAGTCTCAGCTACTACTCCACATCTACCTGCATGCTGCCATGCTCCGGGTCATGATGATAATGGACCGAACCTCCAAAACTGTAAGTGAGCCACCGCACTTAAATGTTTTTCTATGTAAGAGTTGCTGCGGTCATGGTGTCTCTTCACAGCTATAGGAACCATAACTAAGACACCTCCCTTCCTTCTTTTCTCTCTTCCTTAAGGCAATTTTGTCAGGGATTTTGTTGCAACACCAAAACAAGTTTCTAACATGCAGACCCAACTCCCACCTGCAGCAAGTACTCAAGCCTTTGTTTTTTTGCTTTTTGTTTTTTGTTTTGTTTTGTTTTGTTTTGTTTTGTTTTGTTTTGTTTTGTTTTGTTTTGTTTTGAGACAGGGTTTCTCTGTGTAGACCTGGCTGTCCTGGAACTCGCTTTGTAGACCAGGCTAGCCTTGAACTCACAGAGATTCATCTGCTTCTGCCTCTGCCTCCCAATCTGCCTCAGATTAAAGGTGTGCACCACCACTGCCTGGCTAAGCACTCAGGTCTTAATACATTTTAAAATGCCATTGAAAGATGAACCGGTTTTAGTAAGGGCAAAAAAATCTCTGCCACCTTTTAGTCCACAAGTGTTAATTCCACAGCCAGTCTTGGCTCGTCACGTCTCCTTTTGTTAGAGCCTCTGGCCTCTTGCAACTCTTTACCACAATTCCAGATCTGTTGGCAAGAATGTGTTCTAGTTTTGTTCTTCAAAATGAACTTCCTCTTTCTGATTTCAGATGCCATGCATGCTATTCTGCATAACAACTACCTCTTCCCACCTTTGCCAGTGCTCTGTGGGTAAGTGGTGGCACCACCCACAAAGAGGTAGTGTTTCCCTCTCTACCCGCCTGTCCTGGTTTGCCGTGGAAGAATTACCTCTGGGTGGTGGGTGTGAAAAACTGTGGTGTGGTCATCTTAAGGCTCACTCACTTTTCCTGCTTATTCAGATTCCAGGGGCCACCAGGGGCTGAGGCTGGGCTGGCCCTGAAAGAATATAAGAGATATAGCCACTCATCCCAGATCAAGTCCTTAGACCAGTTGACCTGTCACTTACCAGAAAGGTGAGTGTGATCTCACTCCTGACCCAGCCTGGCTGTCAGCGAACCACAAGACCTACCAAGCCACTATAGACCCAAAGTGCAGCCCCAATGACCCACTCAGTCCTAAAAATGATGTCTCTCCTTTTTCTGTTTTGTTTTTTGTTGTTATTGTTTTGTTGTTTTTGTTTGTTTTTGTTTTTAGAGACAGGGTTTTCTCTGTGTTACAGTCCTGGCTGTCCTGCAATTTGCTTTGTAGACCAGGCTGGCCTCGAACTCACAGAGATCCGCCTGCTTCTGCCTCCTGAGTGCTGGGATCAAAGGCCTGCGCCACCAGGCCTGGCTGATGTCTCTCATTTTAAGTCATTCAGTTTTCGAGTTGCTTAGTATACAGCAAAAGCTAACCAAAATATATTTTAAGAAAACTTTGTCACTGTAGAAAATTTTAATATGAAACAAAAGTTGCTTAAAATTCTGTCAACCCAAAATAACCAGTGTGACTGTTTTGCTGTATTTTCTATGATTTTTATAGTCAGTTATTTATACAGCTGGAGAGAGAAAAGGAAGATGAGAGAAAGAGAGAGAGAGAGAGAGGCAATCTACACAAACTTCTGTCCTGTTTTGTTTAAATCTTGCTTCCTTTCCTTCTCTGATTAGCGTGGCTTCATGCCACTATTTCAGGAGAGTGTGGCTTTCCTTGACTTGGTTACATCTTTCAAACATTTCCTTGATTTCCCTAATAGTTACTTTATTAAATAATGTCACCCGTACAAACTTCCTCATCCACGTCTGTACTTATGAATTCAGGCACTGTCCGTTGGCTCACAAGGATTTATAATAAACAAGTGAGCCTTTATTGGCCATCTTATGTTGCCCAAACTTTGCTGAGTAATTGACATGGGCTTCAGCTTTGGGTGGTCCGGTTTGGCCTTGGAAACAGGAAGCTGCCTGTGCTAGCTCAGGCTTCCTGCACATGCAAGCTTTCCTTTGCTTCAGGACAGGAAGGGGCTGAGCAGACAGGAAGCACTGCTCAGCAATATTGCTCCTGAATGGAGCCCAGCCTAGGCATGTATTTCCTTCTGGTGTATCTGACCTGCTCCCTTCACACCGTGCTTATGGTAGGTTGTGGATGTGGCTGGACAGGAGAGAGGCAGGCTCCTGTATCCACCTTCTTTTATCTGAGGGCTAGAGCCTCTGAAGGGACAAGTAGGAAGTCTGATGCTCCCTCCCAGTTCTCCAAACTACAGCACTCAGGAACTTATGTCCAGCTCTTCCAAGCACTCCATTTTCAGTTTCCCACGCTTGCTCCGACTGTCCTTTAGCCCCAAACCAGACACCTGTTACTCCACGTGTCTCCATCCCAGCTGCCTCTCCACTCTGTTTGGTGTAGAGGCTGCCTGATGTCAAGGGCCCACTGGAGTTATGGGTAAAGCCTCCTAGCTCCTTTGCTGGCCCTCCTTCTGCCCTTCTCAGCCTGTCTCCCTGCATTCCAGATGCCCAGGAATCTGCCCAAATAACATGAATCCTCTCCAGCAGCTGGAAGATACAAAGGCCTGTCCACACAGGAGTTTCTTTCGATGGCGGTGTCTGGGTATAGAGTAAACATGAGCATTCAGATTCCCACAGTAATCAGCCATTCCAGCCCCAGCCCCATTAAGGACTATCTTCACTGAAATTCCAGAAAGCCATCTGGAAATAGGCAGGCTGCCTGGGGTCATGAGTCAGTGCACAGCTCACTATCAGAGGCCTGACCGTTAGACCCTTCCAAGGTTTCCTGGTATATGCACACACACACACACACACACACACACACACACACAGCTTGAAGGAGATGGAGCTGGGAGTCAGACTGCTGGGGGTGAGGGACAGAAGTCAGGAATGTTTTTTCAGCAACATGCATATGATTAACATAGGGACAATGCAAAGGTAAAGGGTCTGGGAGCCCGTATAGGAAATGCATCAAAGAGCCAGTCCAGTGCAGTAAAATGCACCAATAATGTAACTATACTCCTGCAGGCTGATATAACTTGGAGATGCCCCAGTGAGGGAATGGGGAGATGGCTCAGTAGATAAAAACCTTACCACACAAGCACAAGGATCCAAGTTCAGATCCCCAACTCCCGCATAAAGCTAGAAGTAGTAATTTGTGTCTGGGACCCCAGCATTCCCATACCAAGGCAGAAGGCAGAGGCAGGAATCCCTGGAAGCTGGTGGGTGAGGTAGCCTGATGGCTGCAGCAGTGGATAAGATTGTCTCAGATAAAGCAGAAAGTGAGGTCTGACGTTCAAGTTCATCCTGACATCCACACATGCACCATGACTCATGTGCACCTGCATTCATACACAAACATGCACACACACACATACACACACACACACACACACACACACACACACACACACACACACACACGGGGGGGGGGGGATAAGAGCCTGGTAATATTGAAATTATATTGGTCTTACTTCCCTAGGTATGTTCCTCCAGCACTAGATGTCTTTTTTATTTTTATTATTTATTTATTTTCACATTCTGTAGCAGCCTCTGCATCAAGAAACACCCATAAGTTACCCACAAGCCAGGCTGCAGATGTCTGTCCACCAGCATAATCATTGTACAGAAGTTCAATGAAAGCCAAATATTTGCCTGAAAGATGGGCTCTTCAGCTTAACTGCTGGCCGTTATAGTTATCTACATAGATACCCTGGTTATTCTAACCTAGCAGTGGATTCTCAATCCCCCATTACATAGATGTCAATCTTTCTGTATACATGTCTATTAGAGAAATCCCTAATAGCTTCTCGGGGATGACTCTCCTTTTGGCATGTGCACTTGGACTAGGAGGTCACTGCTGGGAAATCCTAAGGCAGAGGCAAAGCTGGGCAGGCACAGCATGTGTATCCATCAAGCCCTCACCAGGGGGATGCTGTTGGTCTTGGCAAATGTTAAAAAACAAACGAAGTACTATTTGCTGTGATCATAGCACAATGGTGGTCAGAGGGGAAGAGATGTCTGCTTCAAAACAGACCAGCACTGGCTCCATCCAAGCTCGGGTGCCACGCAGGGACATACCTGGCAGCAAACTGGCTTCTTTGTATGTTTCCTAGCCTCTGAGAGGGTCTCAGAATTTCAGGCAACTCTCCTATGTGTTGCAGTTATGGAAATGGGTTTATGTAAGCCAAAGAATTTTGTCACTGATAAAATGTGTACCAAGTCCTACCAGGTTAGCTGGTTTTAAGCTCTTCAAAACATTGAATATTGACTGATCATTCATCTTATCAAACAGTGCTTGAGTCAGGCCCGGTAGTAAACACAGGAATTGAAGGATGAATGATAATGGCCCTGTCCTGGAGAGATTTGGACCGTAAGAGAACAACAGGAAGCACATGCTTCTTCTAGGGGTGATAAGAACTGTAGCTGAGCTAAGGAAATAAGGCCAGGGAAGCTGGAGGACGGAGGATGAATTTGTAGAACTCAGGGCATCCTCAAGTTTCCATGACAGGAATATTGGGATGACTAAAACAATGCCAGCCATAACTGCCCCCTGTGAGTAGGAAGCTCCCGGGACTTGGCACCAGTGGGGCAACAGCTGGTACAACCAAATGAGAGAAGCTTTGGTGGAGAAATGATAAAGATAAACAAAGACCAATCCTCACAGCCAACAGACCTACTCCCAGGTTTGTGCTCAAGCTGAGTGTGGACCCAAGTGCTTAGGAGATAGTATGCGGATTGTTTATTGCTATTGATTGTTTATTTATCTTTATGTGGATCAAGAATAGAAGCAACCCAACTGTCCGTACAGCGTTGGATGGATTCATATATTGAGGGTAGAGTCACACAATAAAACACTATGAATCAATTAAAAAGAATAAGCTCGTCTTGTGTACAATAGCATGCCACCCTCACACAGAGTCATAAGAGGCCACCTGGTATGATGCCATTTGGATCTATGTGACAGAAGTTAGAGTAGTGGCTACTGATAGGGAGGTCTACTAATTACTTCTCTGTTGTCATGATAAATGCTCTGACCAAGGCTACTTTGTAGAAGGAAGAGTTTATTCTGGCTTATGGTTCCAGTGAGCTGAGTCCATCATGGCAGGAAGGCAGGGCAGCAAGTGGAAGGTCTGGAGGCAGGGGCAGGAAACTGAGAGCTTGTATCCTCAACTTCAAGCATGAGCCAGAAAGTGAAAGCTAGAAGAGGCACAAGGGTTTTCATCTCAAAACCCACACCCAGTGTTCCAGCTAAGCCTCCTCAAACTGTGTCACAAACTTGTGTCCAAATGTTCAAAAGCCTGAGCCTATGAAGGATCTTTCTCATTCAAACCACTGCAGAAGGTCTGTAGTTAGGACAAGGGATGGCTGTGCAGGAAGGGTTCTTGTCTTGTGATCTTGGTAATTCTCTAGGCGGCTATCCCTGGATCACATGTAATCCTTCTGGAGCTGTATAGTCAACATGAATACACCTACTGTTTGGCTATTATAGATCACTAAAAAATATCTTAAAGTAAAAAGCCAACTAACAACAGAACATTATCACTGATTCTTTAAAATGTTTGAAAGAGCTTCAAGCTTGCAGAAATTGTAAGCAATAGACTAGATTAAAGGGTGCGTGCACGTGCACATGAGTGCAGGTGCCTTCAGAGGTCAGAAGAGGGCGCAAGATCCTCTGGATATAGAGTTACAAGTGGTTGTTAGCTGCTGCATTTGAGTTCGGGGAACCCAACTTCAGTCTTCTGAAAGAGCATTGTATGCTGTTAATCACTGAGCCATCTCTCCAGCCCCTAAAGTTTTATTCTTACATCCCTAGCAAGGCTAGGATAGGGAGAACTCAGAACTAGATAGAGACTAAGGTGGCAGTGGCCCTTTCAGCGCTATGGCCCTGAGACTTGCCTCCCTAGACCTCGCCGTCTGCATCTTCACATCAGTAATAATGGTGCTAATAGCAACTGAAGTCATCTTGTTTACTCTCCTCATAGAGAAATTTGACAACAGCCAAAGCAAACACTCTGTATTTTCCACAGTAATACAATCTAAACATGAGGATCCATTTCACTTTTTATGGAAGTTATTTTTTTGTCATTTGTAATTATAGCATAATTCTCAAGCATACAGAAAAGTAAAGGAAACATAATATCTGCTCCAATCAATCCAATCTAGCACTTGTTAACTGTTTGCTATATTATCCTCAATTAGGGTTTTTTTTTTCCCACCATGTTCTGAAAACACTGAAATGCCAAGAAAAGAGAGAGGTGTAACGAACTCCCCTCACACCCACCACCTGCCTCTGTCATTATGAGGTCACACCCACTCTGATTTCAGCTGTAGCCCACCCCCTACCCCTGGATTCTTTAGAAACAAGTCTTGACTTTGATACCATTTTCACGCAGAAGTGTTTATGCTGCTAAAAGGCCTCTTAAAACCTAACAGGGGTCCTGGAACATGCCTTTAAAAATTAACAATTTCTTAATATCAAATAGCACGTCAGCATTCAGCCTTCTCCATTTCCCTCATGAAAGATTTTTACAAGTCAGGCAGGCCAGGAGTCCAGCAAGGTTTGCACACTGCACACTGTTAGTTTAGAAAATTTCTTCTGCTTCTTTAGGTCCCTCTTCTTGTGCATATCACACCGCTCTCTTTTTGGCTATTTCAAGATTCTCCAAATAAGATGGTAAAATAATTCAGAAAAACAATATAGCAAATATAACAAAATTTTTAACAACAATCACATTGGATTGATAGGTAAGTACCCAATTTTCACTTTACTTTTTGGCATACTTAAAAGTGGGGAAAAAAACTTCTTTGGAAAAATGAAATGCGAATAGGTTTTTATGCTTTAAAATATAAGGATCCCTGGTCACTCACTCATTTAGACATAACAGGTTTCTGACCGGGCCAGTTGGGACTGTACTCAGTTTTATGTGCACAAGTATTAAATTGGGCTAGGGCTGCAGCTTTGAGGTAGAGCCCTCGTCTAGCATGCCAGAAGCCCAGAGACAGTCCTCAGTACTGGTGGTGGAAAAGGAAAAGAACTGGAATGTCCTGGAGCTCATGTATTAGCTCAGACCCTTAAAAAAAAAAACTGGCATGCTCACTTAAACAGCACCTTGGGCCCTAGCCCCAGACTCTGAGTCAGTAGGACTGGGATGGCCTGAGAACTTGCATGTCTAACAAGGTCCCAAATGATACTGGCCTGTGGCCCCACTGTGGAAAACACTGCCCTTCCTTCCCACAGTGCACGCTTAACCAGCATATCCCTCGAGGTGTCTTCGAGCATGGTTCTTTGTTGGGTTTGTGAGGCTACATCATCACGGCCTTGGGCCAGCTGTGTGTGAGGCTACATCATTCTCACATGCAGGGAAACTAAGGCAGAGAGTTAATGACCTCTTCTAAGTCACACTGGTCAAGCCAGGTTCGAACTTGGGTGACTTTGCTTGGATGTGTGGTTTCATGTGGGCTTGCAAACTGGCAATCCCTCCTTCTGCTGTCCTCTGCTGTCTGGCCTACTTCTGGAAAAGGAGTCTATTTTAGCACCAACTATTTGCATACCCTGAGGTAGGGCTCACACAGGAGAGCCAGGATAAATGCTTCCTCTGTCGCTTTAACCCCATTTTTTAACCCCATGTCTCCTCTGTCCCTTAACCCCATTTCAAAATAATGACTTGGTTCCCTGGTGTCCTGACCATCCAAAGAGATGCTTGTTTGGGTTCTCACTGTCCTAATGGATTCATGAATGTGTATTATTCACTCAGTGTTTCCAAACCTAAGTCATGATTGCTCTAATTGTTCACTCTTGCCTAATGGGAGCTTAGTCATGTCATGTTAGCTCCTGGGTCTATTTTTTTTTTTTTTTTTTGAGACAGGATTTCTCTGTATAACAGTCCTGGTTGTCCTAGGACTTGCTTTGTAGACCAGGCTGGCCTTGAACTCTCAGAGATCTGCCTGCCTCTGCCTCCCAAGTGCTGGGATTAAAGGCATGCACCATCACTGCCTGGCTTAGCTCCTGGATCTTTATGCCCCAAGTCTCATGACCTTTGATGGCCTTTTTGTCCTTCTAGTATGACAGGATATTGTAGGGTTTCTGTATAGGTTGGTATTTGCTAAAGGAACAGAAATGATAGAATGTACACACACACACACACACACACACACACACACACACACACACACACAGGATTTATTAAGACTGATTTACAGGTTGTGGTCTGGATAATTCGACAATAGGTGTCCCACACTGGAGAGGCCAAGAATCCTATAGTCATTCAGTTCCCAAGGCTGAATGTCTCTGCAGTCCCAATCCAGTACTGGTGTCCTGGAGCATTTTTGGAGAGCTGTTGATCTTCAGTCTATGTTTGAATAAGGAAGAAGTTGAATCTTCTATCATTGAGGGAACCCACAGCAACAGGAAGGATGAACTTGCCTGCAAGAGTGAGGACAAGCAGTCAAAAGCAATTCTTTCCCTCTTCTGTGCCCCTTTATCTGGGCTTCCACCTGAAGAGGCACCCACATTTAGAGAGGAGCTTCCTGCTTCAGATAATCTAACTAGGAAAATCCCCCACAGGAGTGACCTCAGCGGCTAGGGTGTTTGTTGATTCCAGACATAGTCAATTTGACAACTGAGATATGGCCATTTCTCTGTATGTTTTTGGGCCAGCTCTGGAATGAGCAGGCTCTTCCAGGAGCTGTGGCAGCAGATAAGGAGAACTGATATACAGAGACCACAGTGTAGGCTCTAGAAGCATTTGCTATTGAGGGGCTGTCTGGTGCCTCTGGAAACTTCAGTGCATAAAGCCGAACACTTGTTTAGTTTTTCTAGACTAAGATATGTTGAGTCAATGTATATGAATGCTCTCTGCTGAAATGGATGTTTTTCTAGATTTTATCAGTCTTAAATCTCAGAACACTGAGCCCATAGACAGCAACATGCCAGTTAAAATGTACACACATACTTTTTCTTTCGTAATTCTTCTGTTTTGTTCTTTGGATACCTTCCTAAAGAGACACAACCAAACTCATGTTTCAGGGTCTTAGGGGCCAGTTGGGATAGTTATTCTCTCTTTAAACTGATACAGCAAATCAATCAATAGCCAAGTTTATTTATTTCATTTTGCTTTTGACTTCTGGGGGCTGATTTTATAAAACTGTTTATATTCACCTTGCAGTTCTGTAAAAGTGCATTTGTATCGAGGCGGGAGTGATGGATCAGCTGTTAAGACTGCTCTTTCCTGAGGACCGAAGTTTGATTCCCAGCCCCCACATGGTGGCTTGCAACTGTCGTCTGTAACTCTAATTCCAGGGGCCCCAATGCCCCCTTCTGGTCTCTGTGGCATTCCACACACATAATGCACTCATGTACATGTAGACACACCCTCATGAGTAAGTTTTGAAAAAAGAACAGTTTGGGGTTCAAACACTAAACGTA